>NC_140298.1:90723844-91143844 GCF_964211825.1 Aythya ferina
AGTCTTTCTGCTTGGAGATTTTCAAAAGCAGCCTGGACATAGTCCTGGGCAACCTAACCTTGGTATCTCAGCTTGAGTGGTGGTTTGGACCAGATGGCCTCCAGAGGTCCCTTCCAACCTTTACCATTCTGTGATTCTTTAAGTTGGAATTAGTCAATAGGGCAAATGATGAGCATTAAACTCCCATACCAGTCTTTCTAGGGCCTCAGTGCCAGATGTATTCTTTGTATAGGGGTGAGGTATCTGGGGGTATTCTTTGTCAATGTTGACTTGACTTCTTTTTTAAACTTACTAGGCTTTGACACTAACTACCTTCTGTGGCACTACAATACCTTCCATGTAGACTGAGGTCTAATTTAAGTCAAATTTAATCTCTACAAGGTTACAAACTCTCATCTGCTTTGTGAGAAAGGCTAAACTCAAAAGTTTAATATTAAATTTCATAAGATTTGAAATTTCAGAAATAAATAGATTTATGGTACTGGAGTAAAATAAACAACAAAATAAAGATATTTTGGCTTAGTGGTTTTGACTTTTCATTTGTTTATTTGTTTTACTTTATCCAGGGTTTTATATGTGAAAAGTTTATAGAAACTAGAGCACCAACCCAATCTGCTCCCCTTTCCTGAGTAACTAACCAGCAAGAGCAATAATATTTCTAATTCTCAGTACATCCATGCTTCACTTGTTCTCCTTCTGGCCTTCTGGAATCTGTATTCTTTTCTGTACATTAGCACTGCTTGAACAATAAGAAAGAGCATAATCCTATAGTCACTTTTTGTTTTGTTTCATTTTCCATAAATGGATGACTAGCCACTGCCCTGAATGTCATAAACTGTATATTTGAGTCACCCCTATCTGCACATATATTTGGATATGAGCCTTGGCTTTCCAGAGTCACATCCTAACCACTGAATGCATAAAGGATGTAAAAAATTATAAAACTTGTAAGAGACAGATCCAGCAATCTATATGGAGCATATTTCACATAGTTTTTTTTTTTTTTTTTTTTTTTTTCTCATACTAGGGATATGATTATCTGTTGACGCTTCCAGAAGTTTTACAAACTTCTGCTCCAGATAGACACCAGCAGGTACAGCTGCTTTGCAGGTGAATTTTCTAAGCACATCAGTATTGTCATATAGGCTAAAGCTTCTAGAGCTCTGTTTAAGATACTGATAAAAATATCTGGATTATTCATATATCACTAATTCTCACTATTAGTCAATCTCTCTGTTGCAACTGAGAATTTTGGAGTGATGTAGCTGCAAGAATAGAACAGAACCACACCACATACTGACACAACATTTATTTATTAAGCAGAATGTCAATAAGAGGTGGACAATGTTTTCTGTTCTGCACCATACACATGCAAGCTCTGTATCATTACACTCTTGTGGACCAAGGACCTGTCTCCTCCAGAGCACATCATGGACTCAGAGGGGACAGGCCACTCATCTTGTTTGTCCCAAGGTCATAGTCCTGACTGGTGGGCTGACCATAATGCATAGCATTTCAACCTTGGGCTCAGCCTTCATAACAGTGTTAGATGTCTGTAGATATATTTCCTGAAAGGGGTAATGTCTTTCCTGTGTTTTTACTTCCATTTAAGTTTGTTATAATAAACTGGTGATCATCTCACTGGTCATATAGCCCCAGACCATCTTTGCGACTTTCTCCATATATAAAGTCAATTGTTATCTGAGTTACTATCAGTTATTAGTCTCCTGCCCCAAACTATACAGTTATGTGGATATACAATTTTTAAGAGTTAATCTGTTGGTTTAGGATTTTTATTTATTTAATTACTTTATTACTTCACTTATTTATTTATTTATTTATTTATTTATTTATTTTTCCCATAGAATCATAGAATTGTTTGGATTGGAAGGGACCTTAAAGATCCCAAACCATCCCTACACCTTCCACTAGATGAGGCTGCTCAAAGCCCCATCTAGCCTGGCCTTAAACACTTCCAGGGACAAAGCATCCATAGCTTCTCTGGGCAACCTGTTTGAGTGCCTCACCACCCTCACAGTAAATAATTTCTTCCTCATATCTAATCTAAATCTACCCTTTTTAGTTTTAAATCATTACCCCTATGACCATTACAGTCCCTGATGAGAGTCCTTCTCCATCTTTTTTGTAGTCCCCCCTTAGGGTATTGGAAGGATGATGTAAGTTCTCTCTAGAGCCTTCGCTTCTCTGGACTGAACCACTGCAACTCTTTCATCCTGTCTTCATATGAGAGGTGCTCCAGTCCATCCTTGTAGCCCTCCTCTGGACTCTAGCAGATCCATTTCTTTCTTATGTTTGGGGTTCCAGAGACCACTCTCTAGGTGGGGTCTCATGAGAGTGGAGTAGAGGTGGAGAATAACCTCCCTTGACCTGATGGAGGGATGGAACCCAGGATATGTTTGGCTTTCTGGGCTGTAGGCACACACTGCCAGGTCATCTTGAGCTCTTTATCATCCAACAACCCTACGTCCTTTTCTTCAGGGCTGCTCTCAGTACATTCTGCACCCAGCCTGTATTTGTGCTTGGGGTTGCTGCGACTCAGGTGTAGTACCTTGTACTTGGCCTTGTTGAATGTCATGGTGTTTAAAAGTCCTTCTTTTCCCTCTGGCATATCATGGTGTTATATTAATTAATTTATTTATTTTGTGTGTGTGTGTGTGTGCATTTGGTTGGTTGGTTGGTTTTCCATGAAGCACATATTGAAACCCATAGGGAAGCAGGGAATATGTAATCCTAGGTAAGCCTTTCCTCAATAAAATTATTTTCCTTGTCTTCCAAATACATACCAGAATCATCTAATCACTTAGTGATAGACAGAGCAGTCAAGGTCCACCCTATATGAACAGTAGGCTTTCAGGGAGGCTTCACACCACCACAGGCTATTACTATTGATAGGAGCTTCATAGCCAACTCTGTATCATTCAGCTGCTAAGCTGTAGAGTCCAAATCAAAATGCTGGGAAAGGATATAAAATCCAGTTGATCCCAAGCCACAAACATTTTAAACAGTAGAAGTGGCAAGTGTGAATAAACCCATTATAAAGTAGCAGTTTCTGTTTTTTTTTTTTTTTTTTTTTTTTTCCATGTTTTATGTTTTTAAAATTAATATATATATATATCCATGTAAAATTAGTTTTAATACTAAATATTTGTATGAAAACAGATTGTGATAAATGGTGGTTCAGTGGAATAGGTGTTCTGTTCATCAGCCCTCCTCCTACTTTAGTGTAAAATATAAATAGGTACTCCAGCTGGGCTATTTTTAATAACTATCACATGAAAATGACACCATTCCCAGGTGTCCAACTTGATACTCAGAACTGAGTATCACAAAGCCAGCATAGATTTAGAAGGTTTGATCTGAAAAGAAATTTAAATTGCTTTGAGTTTTCATATTCAGACTTTTTCTCCCCCCCCAGAATTTCTCTTTGGGCCATTGGTAATATTTATCTGCACGTAAGTGATATTTATTTATTTATTTAGTGAAAGGAATTTAAAATAGCACCACATAAATGTTTTCAGAGTTATGGAAAAAAGATAAATCTAAATGTAAAAGATTAAGGATTCTAGAAATTTTTACCCACCAATGTATTCCTTCCAAAGGTATCCCACCAACAGCTGGAGTATTGGAAATCCTTAAGTTATAGATTAGTTTTTAAGTAATTTAAATTCCTGATAGCAGAACGTGCATCACCAAGGCTACAAGTCATAATACACCAAACAGAACCAAAATATGTATGTTTTAGTCAGTTGTTAAATTGTCATGTTCTTTTTGTGTGGAAAACTAGAGAGAAAAGACCTATGAGATGACAATTTTCAGTGTTGTATTCTGTTCTTGTTTTGGACTGTTTTGTCCAAAACAAGTTTAAAATCTTTTAACAGACTTAAGCTTGTTGCTATTTCTCCGCCTGTTGTTTGGATTAAGGAAGTTGGCTTTTATGATGATCTTGAAGCTCTCTGAAGATTGTCTGATCTTGTCTCCTCTACATTTTTCTCCTCTGATGTCTTTTAGTTCAGCTGAGCTAACATTAATAGCAAAGGGATTTTTTTCAAGTTATCCTCAGTGCAGGCAAGGCCATGATTTCTCTGATATTCCCACTGCTACAAATAATCTAATTCTTGGTATTCTGTAGATATAATGGTTGTAGGCTGAAAGTTTGGGTTTTATTGCTTATTTTCTACTCTCCACAAAGGCTGCTTTCAACTGGATAATTCCTGGGGGAAGAAGGGTTAGGGGGTAGGGTTGGGGGAACAAGCAAACAAACAAAAACAACTCATCTTTGACACTTAACCTTCAATGATATAGATTAATAAAAAGGCCAAAAGTGAGATGGGTATTATAGAATTATGAAAATATAGAGAATGAAAGAATAACGCTAGAAGAGCAAAGGATTGTATGCACCTTTATGGATGGCTGTGTTTCTGTTCTTGCCTGTGTACATTCAGCAGTCTTGGAGAAAACTTACACGGTTCTTTGTTAAGAATACTTTTGCCCTGTGGCATGATCAGAATCTTCTAGATACAATAAAACCTCAAACTTAGAGCATGCAGTAGTTTGTTTCTGATCATCCAATTTATTTGCCCACATTTGTTCAAAAATGTATTCCTCATTGCAAATGCTGTTCAAGGATGTATACATGAGGGGATTTTCTTGCACAGTACTTAGAAACTCTATCTAGTTATTAGGTATGGAAATATTAATACAGACATTGTTTTTTTGGACACAGCTTGGCCTTAGGAAGCACATTACTTCATGTTGTTTATGAAATATTTGTTTAAAGAATTCTCTTTACATTTTCCATTTTACATTTCCCCTTTACTTAGGTATACAGAGATTTTTAGACTGACAAATCATGGCCTGAGTAAAGCATTATTTATCTATTTATTTATTTATTTTTGTGGGAATCTTTTTGCACAGAGCAAGACCATAATAATTTGTGTATTTTTTAACTGTAACATAACTGTGGTGAGATGTACCTTTACCTCCTCTCTCTCCATGTGCAACTCCAACAACATTAAATGCTAATCCAATTTATAATAAACATCCATTTTACAGCTAAGCACTAGTAAAGTAGTGATTTAGAAGGAAGTGTGGGAAGGGTGAGATGTAGGATGAAGACTATAAACCTGAAAATGTATGTGCCTAATTTTAGAAAAAGATTAATATAACAGTGAAGTTAAAATCAATAAAAAAGAAAAGTGCTATGGTGGAAACAGCAAGTCAGCTTTAAGTACAGCATAGAAACTCTGCAGGGTGCTGCCATACTGGCTGATTTTAATAAATTGCAAAGACTGAATGGAGAAAAGATCCTGACTAGAGCTGTTTCTATCCTGAGGATAACCTTATTTTGATTTGTGTATTTATGCATTTTCATCCTTTTTATTTTTATTTTTTTTACTGCAGATAGTTCACAGTGCATTGAATATACTACACTTTGAGTCTCTTGCAGACAATTTTGGATATGTGTATCTAGGTGTAGGCTATTTTATCACATTTTAAATTGTAAATAAGTTTATATAACAGGAAGTATATTACTTACCTATGCTTAATTGCAAGTTAATAATTCTATTGTGAAAGAACCTCAGATTTTTTTTCATAGTTCTTAGACTGTATATGCAGTCCTATTCACTATTAAGATTGCCTTCCAGCTTTGTTTTTTTCAGAAATGCTTACCAGATTTTATTTGTAATTCAATTTAAATACTAATGTCCATTTTGAGGAATTCCATTTAAACTTCTCTGTATTTATTTCTTCTCTGAAATATTTTTAAAGCCTTGTATGCTTTAAGATTATACTAATGTTTGTAATTTCTTAGATCACAGTTTTCTATTTCACACACATATCTGCAGTTTATTTCCCCATCTCATCATGCATATGCTAACAGAAGATTACCTATAAAATAATTTGCTCCATTTCCACAATTAAAGTTATTCTGAGAGGTTTATTACCTACCCTATCTGAAATAATACTTTTCTCATCTACAATTTCTTCTTCCATGTATTTAGTCTCATTAGTGTCCAACCATAACTCTTACCCTTCTTGAAAAGCTTGAGCTAGTTCTGTCTAACTTTCACCTCCGGTCAATCCTTGCTGAATAGATATCCTTATTCCGCTTTCATTTATATGTCTAGAAACCATTAAATTGAATTTAACATATTTTACAATATCTTTCATCTTATTTTTTTCAGGTTTATCTCTGAAAACAAGGCTGTAATTTTTGTCATGTTTTGGAGTTCTTGTTTTACTTATTATATTCTTTCTGAGTTTACTCATGTCACCAGCTCAGGAGCCCTTCTGTCTTATATAAATTTTCTCATCTCATTCACATACCAGAGAAAACTGTTTCCTGAGTTTGAACAAAAAAATTTAAGGTGCTTTATACTCTGATTTACTTTAGTCTATTTATCTTGCCTTAAATTTTCTGGTTCTGACATGAAAACCTTCAGTTGCATATGGTAACATCTCACATGTTTCTTCATAACTTCACAATGGCACAACAGTGGTAAATAACATCTACATCTTTTTTTTTTTGGAATGTTGCAGCCAGCTTGCCAAATTCTAGGCCACATCAGAAACAGGTATCTATAAATAGCTGCTGTGAAGGCAATATCTATTAGAGTACATTTTTTTTTTATGATTTTTTTTTTTTTTTACTTCAGACAAGCAATCTGAACAATGTTGCTTAACCATCCCTTCTGACAGTAGCTGCAGAAGGAATGGAGATTTCTCATCCTTCACCTTTCTAAACATTTGTGACTAAATACCAAATTGTGGACAACTGTGAACTCAGGTTGGACATTCCACAAGTATTACTGCCTTATTGACTTATTTATTATGGAACAATGTTTTTTATATCACGGGTGGGAATTCCTGTGTATGTATCTGGAGCTGCAAATTTCTAATGCCTTTTTAAACCTTTTCCAGCCAATTTTATAGAATATATTGTAGTCATAATTTTGTTTATGGACAAAGAGAAAGGTCAACTTATATATGAGTAAAACAAAGAATTTATTGTTAATGTAACTGAACTCCTTAGAGTCTAATCATTATTTGTCCAATCCAATAATAATAATAAAAAATAAAAGAATAATAAAATAGCTAAAAGTGTTGTATATACACTTCTATGTCTTCTATCACTTTTATGTTGTTATTTTTTGTTTGTTTTTGTTTGTTGTTTGTTGTTGTTGTTTTTGTGTGTGTGTGTGTGTTACGCTCACGCTTACTCTGCTTCTCTGGGTCTTAAGATAGGTGATTTCATCCTGATGTTGGTGGTGTAGCTGTCAGCCGTGAGCTGTCAGCATCTGTAGTCTTTTGCTAGAACAAATACGACTTTCACTTTAATGATTTCATCTTCCTTTCTCTAGAATACAGTTCAGGTAATTTTTATATGCTTGCTTTTACAATTTATTCTTTGTTCATTGAATTGAAACTCCATGCTGAATATAAATTTCCTACCTATAGTGATTTTACATCTAGGTACTGTTTCTTTTTTTTCTCCTTGTTACTCCAAGACCATTTTTTTTTCTGTCTCCAAGTCTGCATTTTTTTAAGAATCATGGGTGAGTTGTTTATTGCTGTGGCATCTTCATTGTGAAGCCTTTGCCCTGTCTGTGTTTCTTCACTCTCTCCTCTCTGTCTCCACTTTTCAAGGCCTCTGCTTTTATACAACACCATATTTCTGTATATAATAGCATTACACTGGATTTCTAAATATGCTGTTCTACATAGAATAACATAGGATAACTGATTATTGCTGCTATTTATATAAAACTGTGGTGGTAAAATGAATTTAAAACAAACAAAAGTAAAACAAATTAGACATAGTTACCTAATCCATTAGAGATGTTGCTGTCACAGCCAAACCAGGTAAAAACAAACTGCAAGCAGGTCAGGAAAACCTCAGACAGAGCAATTCTGATAAGCCTCAGTCCCAAGGCCTTGCAAGTACAGGACAATACCCTAATCTATTACTACATAGCTACAAAGAACAGAGGTCACACGACTCAGAAATTTGTGGTGGTTCCACTGGAGTGGGCAGCCGAGCTCCACCACAGCCACTCTCTCGCTCCCCCTCCTCAAAGAGGAACGGGGAGAAAATACAATGAAAAGGGCTCAAAGGTTGAGATAAGGACAAGAAGATCACACAGTGATTATTGTAACGGGCAAAACAGACTCAGCATAGGGAGATAGTAAGATCTATTGCTTATTACTAACAAGCTAGAGAAGTGAGAAACAAAGGAAAGAAACCAAAAGCACCTTCCCCGCCCATCCACCCTCTTCCACCTCCTCCCCCCGAACTGCGCAGGGGAAAGGGGGAATGGGGGTTATGGTCAGTCTACAGCACTTCTTCTCTGCCGCTCCTTCTTGGTCACTCTCGTCACCTGTGCTGTGGGGTCCCTCCCACGGGATGCAGTTCTTCATGAACTGATCCGGCATGGGCTTCCCACAAGCAGCAGCTCTTCCAGAGTTGCTCCAGATATGGGTCCGTACCATGGGGTCCATCCCTCAGGAGAAAACTGCTCCAACCTGGCTCCCCCACGGGCAGAGACCTGCTCCTGCCAGGTCACCTGCTCCTGCGTGGGCTCCTCTCCACGGGCCACAGGTCCGGCCCGGAATCTGCTCCGGCAGGGGTCTTCCACAGGTGGCAGCCTCCGTCGGTGCAGGGCCACCTGCTCCACCGTGGTCTCCTCCACGGGCTGCAGCGTGGAACCCTGCTCCACTGTGGTACTCCATGGGCTGCAGGGGGACATCCTGCTTCACCATGGTCCTCACCACAGGCCGCAGGGGACTTCTGCTCTGGCACCTGGAGCACCTCTCCCCCTCCTTCTTCACTGACCTTGGCGCCTGCAAGGCTGTTCCTCACTCCTCTCACTCTCCAAGCTACTGTGAGGTGCAGAGTTTTTTTCCCTGTCTTAAATATGCTCTCACAGAGGCGCAAAACAACATTGCTTATTGGCTCGGCTCTGGTCAGCAGTGGGCCCCTTACCTAACATGGGGCAGCTTCTAGATCCTTCTCAGAGAAACCACCCCTATGGCCCCCTACTACCAAAACCTTGCCACGTAAACCCACTACAAAATTTCAGAGAAATAACCATTTAGACAGAGGTGGGAGAGCTCTTGTAAGTGTCCCAGTGGTACCAAAATTTTTCTGTGAAAACTTGCCCTTAATCACTGAAGTCAATGAACCTCAAACAAATCTGTAAGAAAATTGTTATTTTCTACTTCTTATAAAACTACTAGTACCTTTGTTCTAGTCTTACATTTTGCCTACCATATTTTATTTTTTTTTTAGTTAATTCAAAGTTGCTGATATTTTACAGTGAAAAAATATAAAATCTCTTATGCTGAGAAGGGAAAGTAATTTGATAAATGGTATCAATTTCTCATTTCTTCTAAAGCTACAGCTGTAGTCTCTCTGGTTCACGGTAAAATACAAATATACAGTGCTCAGACTTTGCTAGGTGTATTTTACTGTTTTGCAAATCTTTAGGATATGATATTTATCCCTCTAGAAAGTAACATGTATTTATACACTACATGGTACTTTTTATTTTTTGTTATTGCTTTTTTTTTTATTTTGTTTTGTTTTTAAAGATATAAAACTTATCAGGACTAATCACAGTTATTCAGAATAACTCAATATTAGTTTGTTGTGACTGACTGAAGTAAGTTAGAGTGGGTATTCCTGTTCCCCTTCACAGAACAGAAGCACTTCATATGAAATTGAAATGGAAGTAATTCCTAGGACTGTAAAAATACTTTTAAAGTAAATTATTTTAAAGGGAAAAATAGTATCAGTCAAAATGGAGTTAGACTTCTACAAGAATAGTGACAATATTGTCTACTAAATTAGGTCTAACACAAGATATGGCTTGCTGGAGCTACCTAGTAACAAATAAATCATATATTAATATTGAATTAGTTTTATCTATTGTCTTTTTCATTGTACAAGGGAAAAAAAAGTCTTTTGTTTAATTTGAAAATAGTACGTCTTTTAAGTAAAAATCTATCTTAGTATTAGTTTCTAGCATATAACTTGTATTGTTTATAATATAGTTTATGCATAGATTACTATGTGTCTAAGTAATAGGTATGAAGCACAACAACAGGCATCATGTATCAATATAGTATTTATCAATTTAGTATCAATAATACTAAAACAAACAAACAACAACAACAAACAACAACAAACACACACACAAAAAAAAACACCATATTGCCTATGAGTAAATTGTCTCACATTTGTATAGAATAGACTAATGCTCCTTCTACAACATTACCAAAATGTAGTACATATATGACTGATTTAATCTGAGATAATCCTCTACCATCACTGCCTAATACTGAGAAAGCTGTAGACCATATGTTATTTTCTTTAGGACTTCACAATTTGCCTCAGTTGTCAGCTGCCTGAATTCCTTATTTATTTATTATTTATTTTCATAATATAAAACAAAGACTTGGGTATTATACACTCAGGTCTTAAAAAGTGTTTAAACGTGAATATTTCTATAAATCATCAGAGGACTACCATCTTGCTTATGCTTGCACTTCATTTTCTGTCTTTACTTATTCTGCAGATTTCTAAATCTTAATGGTAATACATGGTAACAGTTATGGCAATTCCTGTTTCTATATTGCTAATACTTTCAATAAAATAAGGAATATATACCTCCCTTTTGTTCCAATTACTTTTACATCTTTGTCGTGGTTCCGCTCGAGTGGGCAGCCAAGCTCCACCACAGCCGCTCTCTCACTCCCCCTCCATCAAGAGGAATGGGGAGAAAATATGTGAAAAGGGCTCAAGGATTGAGATAAGGATGAGAAAATCACGCAATAATTATTGTAACGGACAAAACAGACTCGGCATAAGGAGATAGTAAGATTTATTGCCTATTACTAACAAGCAAGAGAAGTTAGAAAACAAAGGAAAAAGCAAACCAAAAGCACCTTCCCCCCCCATCCACCCTCTTCCACCTCCTCCCCCCCGAGCGGCGCAGGGGAACGGGGGAATGGGGGTTATGGTCAGTCTACAGCACTTCTTCTCTGCCTCTCCTTCTCGGTCACTCTCGTCCCCTGTGCTGTGGGGTCCCACCCACGGGATGCAGTCCTTGATGAACTGATCCGGCATGGGCTTCCCACAGGCAGCAGCTCTTCCAGAGTTGCTCCAGATATGGGTCCGTACCATGGGGTCCATCCCTCAGGAGAAAACTGCTCCAACCTGGCTCCCCCACAGGCAGCAGCTCCTGCCAGATCACCTGCTCCTGCGTGGGCTCCTCTCCACGGGCTACAGGTCCGGCCCGGAATCTGCTCCGGCAGGGGTCTTCCACAGGTGGCAGCCTCCGTTGGTGCAGGGCCACCTGCTCCACCGTGGTCTCCTCCACGGGCTGCAGCATGGAACCCTGCTCCACCGTGGTACTCCATGGGCTGCAGGGGGACATCCTGCTTCACCATGGTCCTCACCACAGGCCGCAGGGGACTTCTGCTCTGGCACCTGGAGCACCTCTCCCCCTCCTTCTACACTGACCTTGGCGCCTGCAAGGCTGTTCTCTCACTCCCTTGACTCTCCCGGCTGCTGTGCGGTGCAGCGTTTTTTCCCTGTCTTAAATATGCTCTCACAGAGGCGCAAAACAACATCGCTTATTGGCTCGGATCTGGAAAACAATGGGGCCCTTCCCAAACATGGGGCAGCTTCTAGATCTTTCTCACAGAAACCACCCCTATGGGTCCCTGCTACCAAAACCTTGCCACGTAAACCCACTACAATCTTTTGGGAACTAATGATTATTAAAATTATGATTGTTACAATGTAGTTACAGCACAAATAACTTTAGTACCTTTTGATGTCTTCACAACAGTATTTGCATATTACACCACAGTGGTATTCTGCTTTCATTTGAGTCAGCTGTAGATGGTTGCTTACATGTAATTTTTATTTTTTGCATCATTTCATGCTTCTTATATTATGCATTCCTCTGGACTGTGAGAAAGGTTAGTAAAAATATTTTTCTGCTTTTTTTTTTATGAATTTTGTTCATAGTAATGCACTATAAAAACAAGTCAGTTTATATGTATGTATATTTTGTGGTAAATATGGATTTCAGACTGTTATTAGAGGTCAAAATCTTTGTACAAAAATTGTGTGGAATATATATTACAGTCCAAAACATACCTAGCTTTAACCAAAAGAAATCATCTCTGAAAACTGATGAGTGGTACATAAACATAAAATAAATTTTGGGCGAAGAGAAAGTGCATTTTCTATTCATCAAATTTCCAAGGCTACATTTCAGTGATATACTATGGTTCTTATCTCATTATAATGATATAAGAATGTCCTAATCCAGTGTACACAATTAAGATGCACATTTCAGATGTTTTATGTCACTGAACTCATTCAGCAGCTGAGTGTCCTGTCACCCTCACCAGCATTTCAGAAATACTGTCATGCATCATCACCTTTTCATTACTAGTTTGGGTGAAGTTTTTTGGAAGAGCCTAATTGACTTCAGAACATAAATCCTTTTTGAAATTGATGGACAAGTAGAGTATACACAAAGGACCTTTTAAAAATGATTCTTACTTAGAAGCTCACCATTTGTCATCATATTTTAGCCTCTTGAAATAAATAAAGAAATAAATGAAATCTCCTGGTAAGGTCTTAAAAGCAAGCATAAAAATACTTGCTTTAATTACATGACCTTCTTAATTATTAATTAATAATGCATAGTGCCCCATAGCTAGTGTTCAGCCTCCTTCAACCAATGAGGCTGAACTCTTTAGGCATCAGAGACAATTTCCATTGGCTACCTATTCTTAAAGTATAAAACACGATAGGATTAAATTCAACATAAACACATAGAAGAATGCAATGTTACATTAGATGTCTTAGCATATGGTGTCTAGCTTCCAGCTCCAAAACTGCCTGGATTTCCTATGGATCTTGTCTCCTATCTGTCAGCCTGATGCTGTTGCCTTAGAAACCCTAAAGCATCTAAAATATCACATATACCTATGTACTATGTATAGGCAACAAAGTCCCTATCTGTTGGGAGTCCTACAGCTGATATATTCTAGAAAGCCATTCAGCTGACTAACTAGTTGGTATACAATGAGCTGAGTCACTGTCTAAGCTTCACTGACTGTATTAACTAAGTGGAATTCAACTGGCTTACACATTTATGGAAACCTGCTTCAAAATGAAGTGTCCTATATCCCAAATATTTCTCTAGGCTGGTGTCCAAAGCATTTCTCCAGGCTGACAGAGAAATCATAGGAATTACAGGAGTCCTCTACTTTTCTAGAGTGAAATCTGGAAGCCAGAAAGGAGGTACTGGCTAAACCAAAAGGATAAGAACTCTCTACACTTCAACAAAGAAATCCAGTCCTACATCCTTGTTAACTGTAATGGGAACATAAACACATTTTTCACATTTACAAATTTATAAATAAATGTCTTAATCTAGAGTAGAATCCCAGCTCAAACACGTAAAACTTGATTGAGCTGTTTATATACACGCAACTTAGTGCCATCTGGCATGTCTAGTGTACCCTTGTTGAGCTGTCATTCAGACGTATCTTAAGAGAGTAACCTACAAGTCCTTTGTCATGTCTGCCAACCCTGTGCAGATATTTTGTACTCCCCTCAATATAATAGATGCTGTTAGATACCCATGTATGCCAACTGAATATAGCCCCAGTAACATATGAAGCATGCTGTATGTATGTGGGTGCATTGTATGCATCCCCCCAACCTCCCCCTACCCCCCCCCCCCCCCCCCCCCCGCCTTGATATTAGGTGCTGTGGCACAATGTAACGGGCATGGCTAAAACAAGTTGCGAAGTATTATGCCAGACCTTACTCAGGTTCTGGTTGTTGGAAAACTGGGATAATCGAAACAAAGGAAAATTACTGTTCTAGAGTGGTTAACGTAGTTAGGGTAGACTTCAAGGAGGAACAACTTTTTCAGCTGCCCATGGCTATTCTGAATTACGTCCCACTCATCAGTCCAACTGCTCAGAAAATTTATGAATGTCGTAAATTCAGCATTCAGCTGTTTGTCCTACTCACTTGGTGATTGTCTTTCCCACTACAGGGATATGTACAACTCTACGTAGCAGTTGTGCCATTCCATTGTGGTTGACAAGTGAATATGTTAAATATGACAACAATTTTGGCACAATTTACATGATGAATTAAAACTGCTAACATTCAGAAGTTTTAAAATCAGTTTTACACCGTGCAAGGGGAAATTAAGAACTAAAACAAGGAGCTGGGGAAATATCAACCTTAAACATCCTATAAAAAGCCGTGCTCACTCACATGTCAGAACCCAAAATGTCATGGTAGCTGTAGCCATTGGCTTACTAAAGAGTCCAAATTACAACTGAGTAAATTGTTCTTTAGTTAGATTTTTTGATGTCTGCCCCATAAATATTGGCAACTGTATGGTATTTATCAGGGTAAGTGTATGTAACTGAAAAATGTCCACAGCACACTATGGTACATTCTAATTACCATGACAATACCAGACTATGCCCTCAAGTATACTCCATGAAAAAAAAAGCCAATTATTAGTAAGATAGAAAAAAAGGGGGAGGAAAGGAAGGAGAAGAAGGAAAAGGGTGTGTTGTAAGGGGAATTGTTAGAAATTATGTTTTGCTAAAAACTTTAATTAAAAAAAAAAAAAACAAAACACAAAAAAAACAGCTCAGTTTAGATCAATTCACAGAGGGCTAATGACTAAAGGGTAAGCGGGACTGCAGTTCAGTCAGTAGATAAAAACATAAAAACATTCTGGCTGGTAATGAATGAAAGTCTGCTCTATGCATTTCTATAAGAAATTATGTGAAAACCACAAATCTTACTAATATAAGAAAAACTATTCATATTAAATAACAATTCAACTTGTTAAGGTGCTGTTAAAAACTGAATGACCAGGTAGTTCTGTTACCATATAGGCATTCAGGACCTTTCAGGATGTAATTCTAAATAGAAGGGCTCCATTTGTGTCATGAAAAAAAAAAAAAAAAAATTATATGGCCACTCTTCAGTTTATTTTTTTGCCAAGTAAGAATGCATCCTGTTGCACAAGAGCTGCAAATTGCTTTTGCAAATTGGTATGCAGGTAGGTCCATGATGCTTTCCCTTAAAGGAACGAAGAATATTGTTCTTAAAAAGAGTAACTCTCTGCAGCACAGAAGTGAGATTTATGAGTCTGCCTCAGGACCAACTGTTTGTTTCTCCAGGTAAATACTGGAACTCAGGCTTCTTATCATATAATTTTACATGCATATCACTGACTTTTTATAAGGAATAAATGATCTGTGAAAACAGCAGTAATTATCCAAAGCATTGCTAGGGACTTTTTTTTTTCTCTGTTATATATTTTCATTTAAGGTTGTAACTGTGTAACATTTTCAGGCCATATATTAGTGCAACATAATCCTTGCTTTTCATTTGTTTACATACTTCTCTATTTGTGTCCTGTAAAATATGTAATTAAATGTGGCATTACCAAAAAAAGTTAGCAAGAAGTCATTCATATTCATTTAGAGAGTAATCACATCATTATTTAATTAATATTACACAGAATTTCCTTTAAAAACTGTGATGCTTCACTTGTTCTATAAATATGTCGTATATTTTAAAGAAAACATATGAAGAAAGCATATAAAGAAACATATGAAGAAAACATATAAAGAAAACATAAATTCCTTTTGACTATTTCCCTGTAGCAACATTGCAGAAAAAAATAATAATAAAATCTGGAGTTTGAAAAAAAATCAGTTATTTGCGTATGGAAACAAATCTCTGCTGATGTTTGAGGGCAGAAATGGCATGTAAGTGAATGCATTGTTTTACTGGACTGCATTAGGTATATTCAGTTCTTTTATATATAACAATAAAAATCATACTCGGAAGGTGTGACAAATAAATGCCGAGCAAGAGATTTTGGATCTATTATGTGCATGTACTTCAATACACTTTTGTGTATTGAATACACTTTATCTCTAAATACACTGAATATTTTACATGATAAGGTGAGATATAATACAACCATAATCAATGCATGATGAAAGTGTTATCTGTGAACTGTTGATGTGCCTGCGATCAGATGGGGCCCATTAGAATATTCAAGCACATCTGTCAGGGGAATTACAGTTTCTCTGATATAATAGAGTTGAGGCCCTGCTGAATTCCCTTGATCTTTTTATATCTGTTGTTAATAAACTGAAAATGTAAAAACATTATTGTTAATTAAGATCTGAAGGAAGACTCAAGACAGCAAGAAAAAGAACACCTTTTTGATATATATTTTTTTTTTTTCTGAAATGACTGTGATGATTGGCAAGAGCAGATGTTGTATATTAAACACACACAACAGTAAATCAACAATTCTCTTTATTTTGGCACCTTTCCTTCCCTTAGTTCTTTTGGTACTGTTCATCAAAAGCTTCCTGACATTAAGATTTTCAAATAAATACATCTTTCAAACCTTCTCCTTTGTCAAGCTGCTTAAGACATTTTTTCATATATGGAATGTCTTTAGACTAATTCTTTGTTATACCTCTTTCTTGATATGACACCAATGTCTTCATTATTTACTCCCTTCATTTAAAAAACTTCTGTCCTCTCTAAGAATGAGAGAGGACTGCAGACAATAGCAATTAAAATTCTGAGCACACATTTTTCTTTGTTTGTTTGACTTAGTATCTTGAATTCCTTCGTTATTTACCAAGAAAGAATATATCCTATTTTTCAGCTCAGTAATTTCCAGGTCTTGCTAGGCTTGTAGAGCCTCTTTTTGGTTGAAGGATAATATTCAGTGAAAAGAAACAAATCAGACAAGAAGAAAAAAAAAAAAAAAAAAAAAAAAAGCCCTTGCTATAGCAGGCATTGTTTAATTTGGCTCTCCGGGGCTGCCTACAAATCCTCCCCATTCTTTGTTGTTGTAAATATTACTAGTCTGGAAACAAGCAAGTGAAGAGAACTTTCATTTCTTGTTCTTTAACTTTTTACGGTAAGTATGACTAGCACTTTTCTAAGCATCTAAGCTAGTTTATGTTGCTGCTAAGTATTTGCCTTTATCTTATCTTTTTTTTTTTTTTTTCCACTAGTAAAATAAATACATATTACTATATATTACTATGTTATTGAAAATTCTAAAAAAAATCTTCTAGATAAAATCACATAATCATAGAATAGTTAAGATCGGAAGGGACCTCTGTAGGCCATCTGGTCCAACCCTCTGCTCAACCTGAGACACCTAGAACAGATTGCCCATGTCCAGGCAGCTTTTGAAGATCTCCAAGCAGGAAGACTCCACAACCTCTGTGGGCAACCTATTCCAGTGCTCAGTCACCCACATAGTAAAGTGCTTCCTGATCTTCAGACAGAAATGTTTGTATTCTAGTTTGTGCCCATTGTTTTTTGTCCTAGCACTGGGCACCTCTGAAAAGAGCCTGACTCCATCTTCTTTGCACTCTCCCTTCAGCTATTTATATACACTGGTAAGATTTACACTTTGTTGTTCCCTCTAGACTAAACAGTCCCAGCTCTCTCAGCTTTTCCTGAGGTGCTCCAGTCCTTTCATCAACTTTGTGGCCCATATGACTGACAGATCAAAGACTGACCTTCCCATGAGACCCTATGAACACTTTGCTAAAATGTTCACCAGAGATTGAGGAAGAACAAACACGTAAAAATCAGAATCACTAGGATTTTTTGTGTCTTTTTCTGTAGTGTGAGTAATGTTTCACTTCCAAGGATCAACTTGGCACATTTCACCTTTTTTTTTTTTTTTTCCTTTTTCTTTTTCTGGGTTTTAAAACACACTGAGCTTTTGATCTCTTCAGAAAGCTTGAGTGCTGTTTTGTTTCTCTCTGCTGTGAACTACAATACACATCTACATGTAGGATTTGGGAGATCAGTAGTTCAGCGTTTCACATGTATCTTAAGCATTGTATAGAAGACAATCAGTTAACAAGTTGCTATCCTTATATTCTTCGGTATGAAAGATGTTATCAGCCTTTTATGCATGGATAATTGAAGCAGCAAAATTTTAGCATTAAAACTTTTCAGTGTTCAGTTTTCACAGGCTAGGAGCTGTTTTTTTTCTCTTCTCTTCTCTTCTCTTCTCTTCTCTTCTCTTCTCTTCTCTTCTCTTCTCTTCTCTTCTCTTCTCTTCTCTTCTCTTCTCTTCTCTTCTCTTCTCTTCTCTTCTCTTCTCTTCTCTTCTCTTCTCTTCTCTTCTCTTCTCTTCTCTTCTCTTCTTTTTATAGATTACTTCTGGAAACTTAAAAAGTGCATTCAAATTGAGAATGGAATTAGGACCAAATTCCTTAAATCAAACATCTTTAAAAAAAATAAACCTAGTAAATTTGGCAGCAATTCAGTTTCACATAGGGATTAGCTCCAAACATGTTAGGTACTTCAAAGACAAAGTTTTACGAATCTGGTCTTTATATTGTAGACTGCTACAACAAGCTAAATATATGATTTCTAACTAAGCTATAGGAAAAGCTAAGTATTTCAAACTAGGATTCAGGATTTCAGAGATTTTTCAGTTTCTCAGTTCTGAGCTTCACAAGGTTTCTTCCAAAGAGATACACACATTTCTGAAATACCAAGAGTATTAACTACTTTATTTAAATGTATAGCAAATAAAGGAGTGGTTATATGACTTACCCATTCAAATAGTAGAATATGAAAAGTACTTTTGACTTTAGTATTCATAGCTGCTTGACAATGACAAATCTTTATTCAAGCCCTGATTCGATTCAATTCTATTCACTTCACTTATTCTATTGTATTTGATTCTGTTCAGTTTGTTTTTCTATTCTATTCTATTCTAGTCTAGTCTGGTCTAGTCTAGCCCAGTCCATTCTGCTCTACTCTACTCTACCATACTCTACCATACTCTACTCTATTCCATTCCATTCTATACCATTCCATTCAAGATTATTCTGTTCAAGACTATTCTAATCTATTCCAGACTATTCTAAACCCAAACAAAAAAACATGCCACCATTCAGGTTTCACAGAAAAAGAAGCTGAAAGTCAAACCAGTTCAACAGCAGAATTCCTAATGAATTTTGTTATGGTCACATCAGTGTGAGGTCCCTGGATAAGAGTAAGCAAGTAGTGAAAGACAAAAAGTCAAGAGGTTCACAAAAGCAGGTTAATGATCACATTCTTATTAACTGTGGTGTTTTGGTTTGGTTTTGTTTGGTTTGATTTTTTAGCAATGATTCAATTTAGGAACCATTCTGATTTATGCATCAAGCTGTCATTGAACTACAAAGTCAAGTAAAAAAATGGCACATTGGAAATTTTGTCATTTTAGTAATTATCATATATTATATTTTATATTCCCTTCATTACTCCTACGTACATTAATTATACAATTTAGTTGCACTTTCATAAGATCATCTTCTGGGGAAGATACTATGATTTAGTTTTATTTTAACTGTACTATAAATGAGAACAAGGCTATCATGTAACTTTGGGTTATATTTTAAGACTGAGACTTGAGACTTAAGTCTTGAGACTTAAACATTTTTTGTGATGATCATATTTCTGCTCATAAAGTCCTTATTTAGGTAAAAGGAAAAAAAATAGTGACACAAAAAATATAATTTCTAGGTCCATAGTAGATGTATATGTTATATATATGTATTTGCATGGGCTTCTGTAATTAAAAGGAGCAGACTGAGTAAAAGAAACAGACAAAATTAAAGTAACACATGTATCAATCATTCTTTATTTTCTTTCTTCTTTTAACATTGACTTATTTTGAATATATATTATTTTGATTACAATAATTATGATTAAAAATTATATAAAGAAATCTTATTTAATTTTCTTGAATTTACACAAAGGTAATTAGGATTAAAAAATAAATAAATAAATAAAAAAGCAAGGAACACCTTGAAAGGATGAGTATCAGCTCATTAAGAATTTTTTTCTTTTTTGAATTACATATTATATTTCCTCTCTCTAAGCTTATCTTCCAATTTTAAATTTAATTCTTCTAAATTTATCTTTGTGGGTCCCTTCCAACCCAGGATATTCTATGTTTCTTATTCTATGATTCTAATTGCATTTGTATATACTGGATATTTGCTTTTGGCTTTGTCTCTGCAAGTCCTTCAACTTCCCTGTATGGTCTTAACAGCAGGTTTTATATAGGTGCTTTCATATGAATAATTAAGTTTTAGACAGGTAATTTTCCCCGAATTCTCACACACTATTTTGCTGATAATCAGGGTTATAGCAGTCTCCTCAGAAACATACTGAAGGGGCAATAATATTTTAATTCCTGAACTTAAATGGCTTGAGGATAAACTTTTGTCATCTCACCTTTTTCATTCTCAGTAATAATGGAACTAACAGATTTAAATAAGTTAGTGAGTATTTGGAAAGTGGGTGTGTACATTAACTTACTTCTTACAAACATAAAAACATCAGAAATATTCAATTTTGGCTTCTTTTGTGTCCAAGAGAGATTGTAAACATACATTGTGAATTTCATTTTAAAATTTGCTACTCAGCAGAGAGCTTAACTTTACACTAATTAACTTTACGCTAAAAACTCCTTGTGGGGGAGAAAATTTGATTTACGCTGTGGAAAGAAAATACAGAAAAATGGGAACTGCAGCTTCTGAACATCTTCTACATATGCATCAAAGTTAGATTGCCAGTTTTGAAAAACTAAACTAAATGTTAACCTTCTTTCACTCCAAAGTACATGGCAATACATAGCTTATTTCTAGATAAATATTTATTCTTCAAAATAAGTGCCTTATCATTCCATCAAGTTGTTAAGTAATTACTGAAGCTATAACCTATGACACTGAAGTGACTTTGGGAAATAGTATTGTAATAAAACAAATCTTTTTTTTGGTCTAATTTATTAGCCCCTTGGGGTGACATCACATATGACATTCTGAAACAGGAGCATCTCTAGTTATATGGCATCTACATCATTTACTGCATTGCAGAAGTGGGGAATCTTTTCCAGAATGGTTTATACCTATCACAAATTCATAGAATCATTTAGGTTGGAAGAGATCTCTAAGATCATCTAGTCCTTTAACCTAGCACTGACAAATCCACCACTATACCATGTCACTATACCACGTCTACATGTTTTTTGAAGACCTCCAGGGACAGTGACTCAACTAGTTCCCTGGGCAGCCTCTTCCAATGCTTCACAACGCTTTGAGTGAATATTTTTTTTCCTAATATCCAACCTAAACCTCCCCTATCACATTTGCCATTTCCTCCTGTATTATCACTTGGAGCTTGAGAGAAGAAACTGACCCCCGCTTTGCTATAACCTCCTTGAAGGAGTAGAGCATGATAAGGTCTCCCCTGAGCCTCCTTTTCCCAGGCTAAACAACTCCAGCTCCTTCAGCTGCTCCTCATAAGACTTGTTCTCTAGATGCTTTACCAGCTTTTTTTCCTTCTGTGAACACACTCAAGAGCATTTATGTCTTTCTTGTACTGAAGGGCCCAAAACTGAAGACAGAGCCGAATACAGAGGAACAATAACTTACTTAGTCCTGCTGGCCACACTATTTCTGATATAAGCCAGGATGCTGGTGACTTTCTTGGCCCTAATCCTCTCAGTTTAAAAGGAATAATTTAAAAAAAAATGTTCATGGAAAATTTGCAGCTTTTCAAAGGCACATAAAGATTTTATTTATTTATTTATTTATTCATTGCCATCTTGTACCTAGGGAAGAAACTTCAGTGAGTTAGCAAGTAAAAATTCAAAACAAGGTGGTATTGTTTTGTTTGCTTTGTTTTGTTCTCAATTCTAGCTTGTCTACAAATCAAACAAGTTATTTTTTCTATCCCAGAGAAAAATTAACATCTGATTCTAAAAGACATCTGACTTCGATAATTTTACTTGACATGTAGCTCAAAACTTTATTAAAAACACAATGTTACTGAAATTTTCCTGCCGTATTCTATATTTTATTCTGTGTTTACATCAGTTCTGCCTCTTCCTATCTTACAAGCTTATTGCTATCTCTTTATTGCTATCTTATTGCTATCTTTTCTGTAAAATTATTCAGTCACAATTTCAGATGAAAAAAGGTATTGGCATCGGTTACTCTTGTGCAAATGATTGTTAATATGTGTGCTATGATGGAATGCTTGTTAACAGAGAAAAGCAGATGCGGTGAAATAGAATATATTGATCTCCAAAGTCCAATAAACCTTTTAAATTTTGCTTACACAACATTCAGTACTTCATATTGTTTAAAAATGAGAAAAGCTTACTTTTATGGCTCATCTCAAGATAGCAGTAGTTATTGTTTGAAACTCCATGAAGTCTAGGGAAGAAGAAAAGATACTGCCAAGAGAAAAATATTATTTAAGGCTCCGGTGTTAACATTGATTTCAGGAAAATGACTCTCCAGAAATAAAGATAAGCCCAGACATAAATTATTGTGGGAATAGGATCTGATGGGTCACAAACATTTCTACAGAACTGAAGCTATGGACACTCATGAGAAAGCATACCTGCAATAGATTCAGCATCTATATTTCACTCCCTTTCATACAATGTCTCAAAATATTAAGTAAATTTTTTATGTATGCAAGACAGTTACCTTTATTTCACAGAGATGTTTTCCAGCAAGTATATTGGTGTGCTGAAAAGAAATAAGACTGCTGAGTTATGCAGAATGATGTAGTGTGCTTCTAAAATATAAATACTTAGCCTTGATACTATATGGACAGATAAATTATATTTAATAAAGTACACAACTTGGAAATGTTTGAATTTATTTTTGACAATGAACATTGTTAAAGAAAAAAATCTGCTAGCTAAGTAATGCATTTCATAATCCAGTGCACATGAAAATATCAAACATTAAAACAGAAAAGATACATTCCAGGTCCAGTAGATATGCAACAATCTGAAGAACAATCTGAAACATGGCAGTACATATGAGTTGTATGTTTGAAGAGAAGTGACTTGGATGGTGGATAATGTGACAGATTTTTAGAAGGATAGTTTATTTTTGAATACTGAACACTGGTCAGTTTAGACTAATGTCTTGAGTCACACCAATTAAACATAAATGCCCAACTCATATTATTTCATTCATGCAGAAGAAAGTAAAATGAGTTTATATTTTTTATTATTATTAGTCTGAACTGATATTTGACATTGGAGATTAAAATAGTTTTTAATTAAAACTTTGTTAAACAAGTGGAATGATTATTAAACTTGTATTCTTCAGTAGTCAGTCTGGAGACTGTTTTCCTTTTTAATGGAAAAGGTTTTCCTTTTCCTTTTTGCTTTTTTCTTCCTCTTCCCTACTCACTAACAAAAACATAAAATATAAACCTTTAAACGATAAACATTTAAAACATAAACCTTTACACATACAGACAGAAACAAAATGCTCTTAGAGAATCAAAAGACTGATTGTCTGTGATGCTCTCATCATTTTAGGATATTTTAGGATCATTTTAGGATCAAAATGTATTTAATACTCTTCTCCCATTCACACAGATACTGATGTAAGAAGTGAACCTTGACTATTGATATCTATAAGGGTGTGAATCACACTCATGCACTTGTTACCTTTCTGGGTTCAGAATTGTTTTTTAAGCATTTTCAAAACATTGGAGCTTTTGAGTATAAAATCTCAGAAATTTTGAGTCTAATAATATACATTTTAAAATTAAAATTATGTATATATACATATATTTCTAGCAGAACCCATGAATAAAGGCTTGTTCTTTATTTAGAAAATTTGAAGTTTATCAAGTTTTGAAATATTTATTACAGCTTATGTTCCTCTGTTTTTCATATTATAGTGATTCTGAGTGACAATGTTCTACCTGTGTGGCAAATTATATTAATTATTAGATGTATTAAACATTATGTACCATTTTAATGTCTTAATTATTTGCTGTCACAAACCATCATACATCTGTTAGAGCTGTATAAAGATACAAAAGCCTTTTTTTCTGTTCAGCCCTGGGATTTTTTTCTCCTTCAAAAGAGTTTAGATTCAGTTTAATTCAGATTTTTCCCATTTCCATTACCTTGCCATCCCAGAAGAACAGATCTAGTTGATGGTAATAAAGGTGTTGCGGTCTAGACACCACCAGTGTTTGAACTGCTCAGATGACAAGAGAGGAGAATGTTGGGGAAAAGGAAAAATGTAATCCTAAATAAAACCATTCATAGATATATTATCCAAATTAAAATCAAAAACAAAATAAAATATAAAATCTCTCCTAAGAGTGTATTTCTCAAGTTAGACAACTGAAAAGAAAAGAAAAGAAAAGAAAAGAAAAGAAAAGAAAAGAAAAGAAAAGAAAAGAAAAGAAAAGAAAAGAAAAGAAAAGAAAAGAAAAGAAAAGAAAAGAAAAGAAATGTAGTTTGTTATTATTATGTACTCCAATTCAGTTATTTCTGTCTTTTTAATATGTTAATGTTTAATAACAGAGCACCACATCAAATTTTGATAGATCATTACTCATCAATTTGTATGTTCATTAGTGGAGCAGTATATTTTTCCAATAAGATTGTGCAGAATCAAGACTTTGTCCAGAAAGATTTTAGGCCTGAAAGTAAAACTGAAATAAAAGGTCCTTCCAAGTTTATAAATAACCCAAATATTGCTATGGTACAAGTATGGGAAGCCAAAATCCTTCTCCCTCCTCCCCTAACCCACCTGACATATATGAGCAGGCTATGATATATTTGACTATCAGCTTGAGATTTAGAGTGAGTGCAGAACTGCCTCCATGCATGTGGAAAACAGAAGAGATGTATGCAATGAACTTATTTAATTACAACTTATACCTTGGACACTAGTGTCCTGAAACTTGAGAACGTGAGCATTTTACCATTGATAATGTTTCCACATGTAATGATTGAATTGAACCAACCTGAAGACTATCTGAACTAATAAAAATATCCAATTTAAAATAGATGCTTTAAGAAATACATGCAATACACTGCAGCACATGCCTCCCATATATAGACAGCAAAATATTTCTTAAAGTTTTTTGAAGGAATTCAAAATACCTACATGTAAACCATCTTTCTGGAAACTTAAAAATTATCACCTTAGATTAGCTGAAATTCTAAGTAGCTGGCCAAAGTACTATCTAACTAGCTGACATTCAAGAATTAATAATAAATATAATATTAATAGTAAATAATAAATACAGCTTCAGAAATTAAATCACAGAATCACAGAATATTAGAAATTGGAAGGCATGTTGAAAGATCATCTAGTCCAATCCCCTGGATGGAGCAGGAACATCTAAATCATGTGACACAGGAATGCGTCCAGGTGGGTTTTGACAGTCTCAGAGAAGGAGACTCCACAACCTCCCTGGGCAGCCTGTTCCAGTACTCTGTCACCCTCACCATAAAAAAGTTTTGTCTCATATGTAAGTGGAACCTCCTATGTTCCAGTTAGCATCCATTGCCCCTTGTCCTATCACTCGATGTCACCGAGAAGAGCCTAGCTCCATCCTCCTGACACTCACCTTTTAAATATTTATAAACACATATGGTCTCCCCTCAGTCTCCTCCAGGATGAAGATATCTGAATCAGGGTTACAAGAATTATAAATGATTCAGAGTGTATTCTGAGAGCTCCATGCAGATTGTGTTTTGAAACAAAAGAAAAAACATGAAGAAAAAGAAATTGTTAATGGACTTAATAGATGTCTGAGAGTAGAGAAGAGAAAGAAAATAATTTACATCTCAGATGTAACGGCATTCAGCAGAGAAAATGAATCCTGTATTCTCATCCTTATCCCACAGGAATGTTTAATGCCACACAATCCCTTCTCATCCTTTGAACCACAGTTAAAAAAGCCAGTGAGGACTGCAAAAGTATACTGTTCAACTAAGTACTTAGTTGGCACCTTACAGAAAAATATGCCTGTCCAAGTGTGTGTTTCATTGTACTCTTTGTTTTCAATTTAAATCAAATTATTCCTTTGTGTAAAGCCAACTGTAAAGAAAGCTCATCTCTTGTTCCTGTCTGTTTATATCCAAGCTCTATTAGTTTTAATAAAACTGATCCAAAACCTCCTAAAGTCAATGAGCCAAGGCTTCTTTTCAGTTTGAACTGGACTCAAGATGTCAAACCAGAAGCAGATCAGTCAAAGTTGACTGTTGTATTACAAATGTTATTTAAAATTAATTGATAAATTCTAATTGACATTTTGAAAGTTAGTTTCTAAACTGTGAAGTGGATCCAGAAGTGAAAAAGATGTTCATGCAGGCTATTAAATAATGGCAAATAATGACTTAAAATATACTTAATGTCATATATATACTGATTTGTTTATTGCAAACTGGCTGTAACGCTTTTTATATTCTAATCTAATCCTTTCTTCACAGATCTCTCTCATTGGAGGGCCTGCCTGGTAGCAAATATATCTAACAAACAGCTTCTAAAGAATAGCATTTTGAAGACTGTAAGATTTGGCCAAGGCACTCATTCCACAGCCTGTCTGGGCAACCTTTTCCAGGGCTTAACCAAACTCACCCCAAAGTGTTCTCTGCTCTTGTTGAATTTGTATTTTCTTTGTTACAACCTGTGCTCATTCCCTCTTGATCTTTTGTGTATAGCCATGAGAAAAGTTAGACTCTGTCTCCTCTGTATCCTCCCACAAAAGAACTGAAGATGAGTTGAATTTCTTCAGCATTCTGTTCTTCAGCATGAACAATCCCAAATCTCTCAGCCTTTCTTGGCAAAGCATGGTGTTCAGATCACACAGAATCACAGAAAATCATGGTACTGTTTGGGTTGGAAGGGACCTAGTGGCAGGGACCAGGTTGCTGGACCAGGTTGCTCAAAGCTCCATCTAGCCTGGAAGTTTTCCAGAGGGCTAGCTTCAGTTTGACAGCCTTTTTTTTTTTTTTTTTTTTTTTTGAGTAGACCTGCACTGGACTTGAGTAGACCTGCACTGGACACCGATGTGTCTCAAAAATGCTGAGGAAAGGGTCACTTCCCTTGACTTGCTGGCAATGCTCTTCTAAGTGCAGCCACAGATGCCATTGGCCAGAGCACACTACTGGATTTTGTCCTAGTTGTTGTCCACCAGACTCTCCATAGCCTTCTCTGCAAGCCCTGTCAGTGCTGATGCATGGGGTTATTCTGTTCTCATTGCAACACATTGTCTTTTTTGCCTTTGTTGAATTTCATGAGATTTATATAAGACCACATTTAAGATTCCACTGAAATGCATGTCATGTAGTGGAAAAATAAAATCAAACTAGAGATTCTTCACTAAGAGTAAGAGCCCCTATTCACCAAAATCCTAACAGATGTCAATCAAGTTAAAATGTCAGAGCAGTATAGAGTACTGCATTTTAAGAACAATTTACCTTATCAGATTTCAAAATTTGCTTGAATTTCAAAAGACCTTGTTCAAAAACTCCATGACAATAAAAAGGACTAAAATCCAGCAAAGTGTTTCACACACATGCTAAATTTTAAATTGAAGTAGTTCTATTAGCTCAGGTGATGTTAATGTGTTCTTGAAATTAGGCAAATTTTAACTGTCTCAAATAATTAAGAATGTGAATAAGGACAGGTCAAAAAAGTTTATTTATGGTAGCTCAATTCCAAATACATTGGAAGTTAGAGTTTTAAATATTGATACCTACAAATTTTTTCTAATTTTTATCCAACAATACATTTCAAACAAAAGAGATATGCTTGAATCACTTAGGTTTCCACATCATAAACTTAAAAGAAAATAGAGCACAGCAAAATATGTTTCAGTATGTTTAGTATTCCATGCCTGATACATTTTAAATATTTTCTTGATGACTAGATATGACTGATGTAAAATATCTTAGTGAGACTTCTGTAAGGATCAGAAATTATTAAAGAAAAGATTACTACAATTAGGAGAAACAAAAAGATGACAATGACTTACAAATACTTGCTCTCTGAGTAAAGAGAGTACTCTTTCCCTGTGGAGCTCCTATCAAACAATATTTTCATTGATTTGCTTTGAACATAATCTAGAACATGTTAAGGACATTTGTGAATGACAGAAAACTGGGGAGTCATATTTTCCTCAGGAAACTGGATCATATTGAGGCAAGAAATATTACGTATGACTTCAAGCATTGTAGGTAAAATGAACTGTAGAAAACTTGAGAAAAAAAAAAAAATCTAAAACTTTCTTGTAGAAAACTTGGGGAAAAAAAATCTAAATAAATAAAGTAATCAAATAAACTACTAAATATCTCTGAAGACTGCTCTTTAAGAGAGAATTCAAAGGAAACCTGGATTGTTCAGCCCAGGAAAGAAAAAAGACAGAAGGAATATTATGACTGTATCTAAATAATTAAGGAGACTGTTGAGGGATTTCTTGAAACAGCAAAAATCCCATGGCTTGCTGTAGCTGAGCAAACCAAGCTACCAGGGCAACTATGAGAAGTTCCCATGACAGTGTTCCCACATCGCCCAATTGAGGAATTCAGGAAAATATTGTTACCAGTAGCTGGCCTCAAGGACAAGGTCTATGTGACTGCTAATCACAAGGGGGTTGTTTTCTTGCAGGTGGGGTTGTTTTCTTGTAGCTGTTTGTCTGAGTGCTTTTGACCAATAATCTTGTGTGAAACACTGTCCACCCCTGTTAAGTTCTCTATAAAAGTTAGGCTATTCGGGCAATAAAATGGAGCATGATCTGACTCTACTGTGTGTCTGTCGTGCTTTCGACCGTGCTTCCTGCAACATATGGCGCCCGAACAGGCTGAGACCTGAACAGGACCCGAACGGAACATCGCAGCTTCGCCGGGACAAACATCGCAGCGCAGCGGGACACCAGCGGCGCCGGCACATCCGAACGCAGGTAGACCAGGAGACCAGCGGCGCCGGGACCAGCAGCGCCGCGACCTCGCCGCGCCGTCGGGACTTCGGAGCGCCCATCCGACCGGCGCTTGAGCGGACCGGACACCGGCCCAGAAACACGGTACACAGGACTCACGGTGAGGCGTGGTATTCCCGCTGAGATACGCGGAAAACCGCGGGGAACGGGGTTTTGCGGCGGGACGTGGAATTGCGGAGGGCCGCGGGAAACGGAGTTGCGGCGGGACGTGGAATTTGCGGAGGGCCGCGGGAATTAGAGTTGCGGCGGGACGTGGAATTTGCGGAGGGCCGCGGGAAACGGAGTTGCGGCGGGACGTGGAATTTGCGGAGGGCCGCGGGAATTAGAGTTGCGGCGGGACGTGGAATTTGCGGAGGGCCGCGGGAATTAGAGTTGCGGCGGGACGTGGAATTTGCGGAGGGCCGCGGGAAACGGAGTTGCGGCGGGACGTGGAATTTGCGGAGGGCCGCGGGAATTAGAGTTGCGGCGGGACGTGGAATTTGCGGAGGGCCGCGGGAATTAGAGTTGCGGCGGGACGTGGAATTTGCGGAGGGCCGCGGGAAACGGAGTTGCGGCGGGACGTGGAATCGCGGAGAGACGCGGAAAAGGGAATTGCGGTGAGACGCGGAATCGCGGAGAGACGCGGAATCGCGGTGCGATACGGGCCATCCGAGATCGAGTTGCTACGGGAGACCAGAGGCGTCAGTGGACAATGGCGGCCGACCCTCACCGTGTGGCGAGTCGGCACAGAGCAGAGGGGCGGAGATCAGGACTCTGCAGCCTGTCTGACGTAACCATGGAGGCAGCGGCAGCAGCGGCTGTGCTGCTTCTCTCTGGCATTCTTTTTATAAGAAGTTATCTTGCAATGCAAAAAAAGACTATTCGTCCCCAGATCGGTGTTATAACTATGTTTCTGGATAACATTCCGTGGGGTTGCCACATTCTACAGACTATTAATGACGATTTAGCTCTATTGCAGGGCAGGAGAGCAGAGACGCAGATTACACCGCCAAATGACCACCGTCAGGCTCGTTCACAAACAGCTTCTAGGGTTGCAGCTGGCACGGCCTGCAGCCGTATAGCAGACGTTACACTCTCTTTCCTAACTAGTAATCATGTGTCTCATCCATTTGTGGTGAATGGTCAGTGGCAAAAAGAAAAGGGGGAGAGTAAGGGGCGACAAAGACGGAAACGGTGCCAGGAGGATGCCACTGACACTAACAGCATGGGTAATAGGAGTAGTATAAGTGACACAGGTGACGGTGCGGGGCGGCGGCAGGCGCTGCCGCGCTGCGGGGCACTCTGCCTGCTGCTCGCCCTCGCCGGCCTGTGCACTGCTGCCGACGGTGCTAGAGCAAAATGTGAAGACTGCTCAGATGGCAGTGATGAGAGTGCTTGTGTGAAGAAGACGGGTGCTGAATCTGACTTTGTGTGCAACAGTGGTCAGTGTGTGCCAAATAGATGGCAGTGTGATGGGGATCCGGACTGTGAAAATGGGTCTGATGAGAGTGCTGAGCTGTGTCATACGAGAGCATGCCGGGTAAATGAAATCAGGTGTGGTCCTCAGTCAACCCAGTGTATCCCAGTGTCCTGGAAATGTGATGGTGAAAAGGACTGCGACAGTGGAGAAGATGAAGAGAGTTGTGGCATTGTGACTTGTAGTGCAGCAGAATTCACATGCAGTAGTGGGCAATGTATTTCCAAAAGCTTTGTCTGCAATGTTCAAGATGACTGCAGTGATGGTAGCGATGAGTTGGAGTGTGCACCTCCTACCTGTGGTGTTCATGAGTTTCAGTGCAAGAGTTCTACCTGCATCCCTATCAGCTGGGTGTGTGATGATGATGCTGACTGCTCCAACCACTCGGATGAATCTTTGGAGCAGTGTGGCCGCCAGCCTGCACCTCCAGTGAAGTGTGCTACGAGTGAGGTGCAGTGCGGCTCAGGTGAATGTATCCACAAGAAGTGGCGATGTGATGGAGATCCTGATTGCAAGGATGGAAGTGATGAAATTAACTGCCCTTCTCGGACCTGCAGGCCAGACCATTTCAGATGTGAAGATGGGAACTGTGTCCATGGGAGTAGGCAGTGCAGTGGTGTGAGAGACTGTCTGTATGGCACTGATGAAGCAAACTGTAACAATGTTATTCAGTGTTCTGGACCTGGCAAATTCAAGTGCAGAAGTGGAGAATGCATAGATATCAATAAAGTGTGTAACCAGCAGAGAGACTGCAAGGACTGGGGTGATGAGCCCCTGAAGGAATGCATCATAAATGAATGTGACTGTCCAGCTGGGTTTGAGTTTATAGACAAGAGAAACTGTGGAGACATTGATGAATGTCAAAACCTTGGTATCTGTAGTCAAATGTGTATCAACCTGAAAGGTGGCTACAAAAGTGAACGTAGCCGTGGATATCAGATGATTCCTGCTACAGGAACCTGGAAAAGGTCATACTGGTACAAAGACACAAATAACACCTGTGATTGCAATGACGCTGCTAAGCAGGGTTTAGGGGTTTGTAGCATGGAGACAAGGGGTAACAACTACAGTGTTTGGAACAATTGTACAGCTTTGGCCTTACCTCCTGATGTGCTTCTGATTTGTGGGGATGGGGCCTGGCAAGGTATCCCTGCAAATGCTATCAGATGTCCATGTTACATAGATAAACTCATTGTATTTGCTCCTAGCTTGTTACAGTTGCGTGAGATCACCAGACATAAATGGACATTGCTTGTATTGGATTGCAATGATAATGTTGAATTGTGTGGGGTTGCAGCTAGAGCGGCATTAGCAATTTCAGTGCCTGGAGTGGCATCTGCGGCCGCATGTAACAACTTAGAAAAATTGGTATGCTGGGCCGAGAGGCAAGCCTATGCCACGACAGAGATACTTGAGGAGATGTTACCAGATCAAAATAGTCTGCAACATCTGCTTTTACAGGATCAAGCTGCTATTGACATCTTGCTTTTGGCTCAAAGGAATGGGTGTGAGGACTTTAAGGGAATGTACTGTTTAAACCTTTTTGATCATAATGTGTCAATTCACAAATCCATTACTTTCCTGAAAGAGCACATGAGAAAGATTCAATATGGTATCAATCCTTTCAATCAATGGTTCACTGACTTGTTTGAAACAAAGTGTAGATGGTTGCTGGGTTTAATCACAAGGGGATTAAGGATTTGGTTTATGGTGGTGGTAATCATCGTTGTGTGTTGTAAGTATAGCTAAAGAGTTACTTGTAAAACTGCTGTGTCAGGCTTGGTTTGCTCAAAAGAAGAAGGGGGAATTGTTGAGGGATTTCTTGAAACAGCAAAAATCCCATGGCTTGCTGTAGCTGAGCAAACCAAGCTACCAGGGCAACTATGAGAAGTTCCCATGACAGTGTTCCCACATCGCCCAATTGAGGAATTCAGGAAAATATTGTTACCAGTAGCTGGCCTCAAGGACAAGGTCTATGTGACTGCTAATCACAAGGGGGTTGTTTTCTTGCAGGTGGGGTTGTTTTCTTGTAGCTGTTTGTCTGAGTGCTTTTGACCAATAATCTTGTGTGAAACACTGTCCACCCCTGTTAAGTTCTCTATAAAAGTTAGGCTATTCGGGCAATAAAATGGAGCATGATCTGACTCTACTGTGTGTCTGTCGTGCTTTCGACCGTGCTTCCTGCAACAGGAGACAAATAATAACCTAAATAATTAAGGAGACAAATACTGAAGAGGATAAAAGCTATTTTAGCTGATGGACAAATGATGTCACAAAGGTTATAATATAAACATAAAATAATTAAATTTGGAACTATTGAATAATTCAATTCAATAGTTCAGTAATTCAATTTGGAAATTTTCTTCACTAGGACAGCTTGCCCGGAGAGGCCTCATCCTTGGAGGTGTTCAAGACCAGGTTAGATGAGTCCCTGAGCAACCTGATTTAGTGGGTGGCATTCCAGCCTATGGCAGCAGGGCTGTAACTAGATGATCTTTTAAGTCCTTTCCAACCCAAGCCATTCTATGATTCTACATTTCTAAATTAGAACTTTTTTTAAAGATAGGATGCGAATGATCCAGGAACAATATCCTTCAAAAGTAGTGTCTGCATCCCAAAGATTTGCTGTAGCCATGAACCAGTCTACATGACCCTAAAGGCTATGTATATTTTATGTTCCTATGAAACATATTACAATTTCTTCGATGTACTGCTACTATAACTATTGTTTTTAGGCTTTGCTACCAGCACAGTTCAATTTCAATATATCTTAGCCTTGATGCTGAACAGTCAATTGTCACATTTTTCTTCTATTTCTTTGAAAGTTTTCCCTATAGTAATATCATCTTGTTACATGTTATGGTACCAGTGTGGAGAATAGTCATACTTAAGTGTCACTGATGAACACCAGCCTTGGTCAAAAGGGAGTTGAGCAGCTTGGTCTTGTTTATCTCTTATGCAGTCTTTGTGGAAGTCTGCAACGCTGGCATGAGAGATTGCCAAAGGAAGGAGTATTGTGGTGACAGGATGACCCTTTTTAACAGCAGTTCTGCTGTCTTGAATCCTGAAGAATCTTGAATCTTGAAGGCTACAGTGCCCAGAGTTAAATCTTTTGCTTGATTATTTGCAAAATGAGTATTAAAGTTAACTCCCCTGAATTTGATGAGTTTAATGCTATAGTACTATGAGTGCATGCTATAGTACTCAACTCTCTACCCAAATCATGCTAAATGTCACTACATGGAGGGGAACAGATAAGGTTAGGATATAAACAGAGAGTTAGTGTTAGGAAAAAAGAGTTACAGTTAGGAAAAGAAAAGAGCAGGGGAAAAAAAGAAGAAATTGGAAGCCTAGGAGAGACAGTCAACAGACTGTGCTCCTTTCTCCTACACCAAGACAGAGACGCCTTCTTGGTAAGCTCTGCACCTTCACCTTTTGGTAAGGAATACTCAGGATAGCATTTTGTCAGAGCTAATAGCCCTTGCAGTACGTGTGATTATCAATGGATATTCCAAATCTGTTACCTGTCACCTTATTAAATACTTTCAAATTTGTGAAATTGTCTCAGTGAAAGTCCTTCACAGGGCTCTGAAACAGGCAATTATTTGATTCTGATAAGCCCTCTGTAATGTGAATATTTTCCTTTATTATTTTTGTTAGTGTTTTATAAAAATAAATAAATAAATAAAACAGAACTAATATTTGTGTCTAATTCATTTCTTTAAATGGTTGATTTTCCATGGATATTTGGTAAACATAACATTTAATAAATATGAATATAATATATATGAATATATATAAGAATAAAAAGTTATTTTTAGGTGAAAACAGAAAGCTGAGAAGAGCCTGATGAACCTAATTCTGTATTAACAAGATTATGCAGGGAAAAAAATAGACATCAAAAGACATTATGCAAAAAATACAGACATTTTTTTTCTCCCAAAATAATAAAATGCATGTTTTCAGAATGTAATTGATTTTACCGTCTAAATTTTACAAGAGCAAAACCTTTTTGCAGAATAGGTGTTACTTCATTATATTAGTATTAATCCACAACAGAAAAATGTGTCCCAGACTTCATAATCTTTATGTATATTCTTATTTGAAAATATGAATAAAATCTACTGTCTGAAGTAGTTTGATCTGTGATTATAATTAACGTTTAGTTTTCACAAGAATCCAAGTTTACCTTAACCTTTAAGAGTCTTTCTCAGGATAACTAAGGTACTATCTCTGTATTTATATATGACTACAACAATTATCTTTATTTTAACTTGATAATTTTGGGAGCAGGACTGACTCTTTACTTTATGTATTGTTCCCTTCTGAGGTTTTGTCTTCACCAAAAATCTCACATGGGCAATGAAAGACTTGGCAGCATATTGAATGAAGTATTAGTCTGATACAAGATGTCATTTCTTAAACAATCACATCTGGTCTCAAAAAACAAATTATACAAAGTCGTTTTCAGTTAGTAAATTGCTTTCTTTTATATATTAGTAAGGGTTGTTTTACATATAAATATCTACTTCTATAAGTTTTTGTTTTTTTTTTTTTTAATAAATTTTGAATAAGTTTTAACACTTTTACTCAAAAACAAAGATGTTCTCTGGCCCACAGCAACAAAACAGAGTTCAGAGCAGTAGGATATTCTTATTTTCATCACAAAAATAAGGTTGCTTAATTTAATAACCTTGCCTAGTTGCATTTATAGTGTGGTTCTTACTGAATCGAAAATATAAGCACACACACGAAAAAATCATCCCTAAAGAAAAATTGTTTCTCAGACTTCCATAATGACAATTAAATACCTGATACCTCACTGTTAACAGGCTCTAGCTGCTTCTAGCAATATTGCATGACATTCTCTGAAATAATAATAGTAACAGTTAAATAATAATAGTAACAGTTAAAGAACCACTTGTATCTCAGTGCCCAGTTAAATCAAAAGGAAAATAATGCCTTCAGATTCAGAAAGGTTTAAGATTGCCTGCTTATGCATGTGTTTTTTGTTTTTTCTTCATACAACAGCTAGACATGAGTTACTAGACTTGAAGTCCAAAGGACGAGAGAAGTTCTGGTATTAACAGCATTGATGCTATTTTGATTCAACTGGTCCAGTCTTATCATACATCAAATTCAAATTTTATTGAATTTATTCAATTTCTCATTACTGATTAAATAAATGATTCCAGAAATATTGTCTTTTGAAAAGATGGGCTTCTAAGGACTTGTCTGTAGCTGCCAAATTTATTGACATATCTGATCCTTAATTATTTTAAAATACTATTTCATCATGAGAATATTATTACTTTGAAACAGATTCCATACACAGATCTGAAAGACTTCCAAATCTAGACAAGACCCAGTTCAATGTGATCAATTTCCTTTACCTGTGATACATGATTTAAACACACACACACACACACACACACATCTATCTAAACAAAACAAAACAGAAAAGAAGTTTACAATGATCTGATGATGAATTCCAGAACAGGTCTTATTTCTATAGCCATGGTCTTAATTTTGTTGTTGCAATCACCAAATTTAGAAAGAGATGGTGGTGGGTTAAACTTATCTGGCTGCCATACCCCAACCCAATCCCCCTCTCACTCTCCTCCTCAACAGGAGGAAAGCAGAAATTAGGATGAAAAAAAAAAAAATAATAATAGTAATAATAATAACAAAAAAATGTTTGAAATAGAGAGATCACTTACCAATTACTATAATGGGCAAAATAAACTCTATTTTCATTCATTTAATTAAGTGGCAATTCAAATAGTATAGTGAGAAACAAAGATAAAACAAATAACTCCTTCTCTCTGTCCCTCTTCTTCCCAGGCTCAACTTCACTCCTTCACTCCAGATTCCTCTACCTCTTCTCCCATGAGTGGTATGGGGGATGGTGAATGAGAGTTCTGGTCAGTCCATAACAGTTCCTCTCTGCTGATCCTCCCTCCTTGCAATTTCTCCTGCTCCAACAGAGGTCTCCATAGGCTGCAGCTCTTCATGAACAATTCCAGTGTGTTCACTATGTGCTGCAGACTTTCAGGATATTGTGATTCCTTCACATGATGAAGTTCTTGTCAGGAAGACTTGTTCCTGTGTCCTTCATGATAAAATTGTTCTAACATTGATATTCTCCACAGGACACATTCCTTCACAGAATATCCATCTGTTTCACCATGGTCTCCTCCATAGACTGCAGTAGAACTCCAGTGCCTTGTGGCATCTTCTCCCCCTCCTTTATCTCTGACCTTGGTGTTCCCTCTGCTGTTTGTCACAGTCTTGTTCCTTACTCCTCTCTGCCTCTCTGACAGAGAGCTTACCTGTGCTCTGCAGTGGGGCTGTTGGAAACAGCTGGAAGCAGCTGTGACCAGCACAGCAACCCCTGTCTTCTCAGTGGATGCCCCCCTACCCCCCGCCCCCGTCCTCCTGTTAAGAAAATCTTGCACATAAACTAAGTGCGTATATATATATATATACATATAATATATATATAGTATATAGTATATAGCCCTCTTAGCTCTACTGAATAAACATGATTATCTTGACTCAAATGCATGTAGCTCAAATGTGTGTTATGCTTTTGCAGTATTTCACTATCAGAATTAACGTGGGCACAGGGAGCTCAGGTTCGTATATCCAGTGGTGATGCCGCTTATGCCCCTTCTCTAACCCAGACTTTAATGGCTGCATTGGTTTCTTCTTTGACATGATAACAAGAAAGAGGTTTTGATGTTGCATTTGCCAACACATATCATTTCGGTTTTGTGTGAATGCTAGATTAATACAATACATAGCTTAGTGTGCTTTAGCATTCATAAAACTTCCCCATCCCCAACCCCCCAAGTGGTCAATAATTCATCAAAATTATCTGGGTGGGCAAATGTGTATTATATCAATAAACATGTTTATTAAGTTGTATACAAGATAGGTTATTTGTATATTCCATCACACATCAGTGCAATTCTTATCACAAGCTACTATTCACACTACTTTTTTTTCTGTCAATACACTTTCTGACATTTATTTATATGTATCCACATTCTCTATACAAAGTGAAACTGCATATCAGTACAATGTACAGAATCTTAGAATTATAATGAAATTTTTGGTATGTTTCACTATGTCACAACAACTCACACTAACTATTGTTAGAAACAGGCAATTCTAAAGAACGTTTCAAGCTAGAGTTGATATTAAATATGCACCTTCATAGATGAAGACATATGATGTGTTTCTGAGCAAACAGTAAAGAAATGGAAGAGCATGCAGCTTTCTTTTACATTTTCTAGTAGTGAACTGAGCAGGTCAGAGATATTTATCCATTTAAAATGACAAAAGAAAAAGAAGACTATTCTTCTATTTACCCATCTAAATGTCCCCAAATTTCACTTGTCCACTCAAGATTTTCTGATTGAATAACCACTTTATTACCATTTTAATCTTTCAAATTCCTCCAAAGACAATATATTCTCACTGTAGTCTCCCTTGCATTCTATATAAGCTTGATTTTATAAATCAGTATATTAGAATTTTCACATCTGATTTGTTGCTTAAAAATCTGTTGCTTCAAAACCTTTTTATCTTTTCCCATACTCCTTTACAGTAGCAGGAGGTAAGAGAAAGTTAAAGGATATTATAATGTAAAAGACATTTCATCAATATCACACTATCCTCTTGAGCTCCTTCAGTACAAAAATAATCACCAAAGCAGAGAGATATCTACTCTTGCATTGCTCTCTGCCTCCCGAGGCATGAGCAACCAGCATAAGCTCTCTGGTCTCTTGCAGGAAGCTGCTGCTGTAGGTCAGAGTACTGGCAGGAGTGGTTTAGCTGTCCAGAATCCTTCTGCTATCCAGTGATGTATGATCTGCTATGTAATGATCTGCTATACAATGATGTGTCTGAGAATTCAGATAATAGGTTTCAATTTGTAGGTTTGAAGCTGTTACTTCAGTTACTTCAATTCCTGAAGCTGTTACTGTTTAGAAGCAATGATAGGTACGTTATCTAAGAAGAGAACCACCATATAGACTGGTATAGGCCCAAAGAGCAATGGACAAAGCAACCAGGTACGCCATATTTCTTACAACTAGCTGTCCACCCTCTAAAGTATCTGAAGTGTAATATCAAAACTTTTTGCCATCATAGTGCATTACTGGACTCAGCCTACAGCTGCTCATATGCAAGTATGTGATTATCTTTAGAGTTTGATCCCAATAATTCCTAAAGACAAAAATAAATTCAAATGTTCTGAGCTTCCTGTTGGAAAGGAATCATTCCTGTTTTGCTTTACTTCTGTAGCAAGAATATGGGCAATTGTAATGCTTTTTATCCATCTTCCTGTGTAAAAAGACAGAGTGATCATTTAGTAATTCCCTCCGCAAGTTCAAAACTTTTGAATCAAGTTACAATATATTTTTTTTTAGAAAGAACTAACACATTTTATTGCTTGAAATGGCAACTTGGCAACTTAGTGTCCTACTATTTTTGGTTGGAAGAAGACTGCCATATTCTAGTCAACAAATGATGTAAGGTGTTGTCATCTTCATTATGTTGTTTTATTTTTCTGTGTTGGAATATTTTCCAGTAGCTATTTTGCAAATTCCATCTGGTCACCTTTACCAACCTCTTCAGTATAGTGGAAACTCTATTTGGACCTAAAAATAAAATCATCAGTCTTTATTTAGTTCTTCCTATTTAGGAATGAAATAATGTCCATTCCAGCTTCTGGAGATAAACCATCAATCAAGATTTAAATAGTGTGATATACTGAGAGTTACAAGCTTATTGTACTGATATGGAGCTTTAGTATACTCTGGAGCTACCTCAGATTCACAAAGCAATTAGCCAATAATGTTAAGAAGTTATGGCTAATTTAACTAATGCTTAATGAAGCCTACTAAAACTGTCAGGATTGATGAGCCCAGTGCAATTTTGTGCAAGTACACACATTAAAGCTAGGGTCTTCATCTCATTTTGGCAGAATAATCAGTATCCTAAATGATAGTCTTTGTTTCTAATTAAATGAAAAAGATGTATTTTCTTTTTTAAAAATTTTTCAAGGTTTAAGTATATGTAAAAGAACATGGATTTTGTATCTAACAAAGTAGTCTCTGGTGGGCATCTGCCCTTACAAAATAGGTAAATATATATTTGAATGGCACAATTACTGGGTCAAAAACAACAACAACAACAACAACAACAAAAAACACCTAAATACCTATGTATTGTGGTATTCTTAAATTTCAGTAACTTCTATCTCCACTACTGTGTTTCATTAGTGTTTTGAAATATTTAATTGAATTAATCATTGGAATACAGTAAATAAATGAGATTTCAATAAAACTAAACTAAAAGGTTAACATTATAAAAAACGATGAATTTTAGACAAAGCACATTGAAAGTTGTAGTGTAAGGGACAAACACCTTTCTGAATTGGCTTATCTTTTATGCATGAAAAGTTGTGAGTTTTTACAAGCTGTCATGCTTTCCCACAAAGCTCATGTGACAGCACAGATTCCCTTCCTTCACTCAGCACCCCACTATGTGTTTGTTAGACTTCCAAGCTAACAAATAGAGACAGTGCATCAGGCAGTGCAATAAGAGATTAAAAATAAATAAATAAATAAACAAAACAAAAGGTTTCCATTAAATGAAAAATAATACATATTACACATAACATGTATACACACATACTCAAGCATAATGTAGATCTTCCCTAAAAGAAATACTTGTATCTAGTTTGTATTGTATATAATGAACCATTTTGTTTGGAAATTTGTTGAAAATATAAAACATCACTGTTATAAAGGGAAAAAATATATATATATGTCATCACTTAGCTGATGATGTGAGTGTTTTGCTGTCTAGATTCAGGACTGTGGTCCTATACTTTATTAAGGGAAAAATATCTAACTGATTCTGTATTAAACTATGTACCTAAATATGATTATTTGGATTTACAGAGAACTATTACAGAAATGAATGTGACTTTCAATTTCCAAAAACAAAACAAAACAAAATCTTATGCTTATAACTCCTTTTTTCTCATTTTACATACATATGGATTGTGAAATTTTCTGTTGATGTTACACAAAGTGTTTTCTTTCTCCACTGTATTTAATTGGACTTATTAGATAGGATACTGTTTTATGAAACACAATCCTCAAAATATATGGTATATGGTACATATGGTATATCTAATTTTGCTGTGTTTCTTTTTTAGTTTACCTATGAACAAGGAACAAACATAATATGACTTTTGGGAAACTTTTGAGACATGTTATATAAAAACAAATGACCTCCCTCCTTTTCTTCAGAAGGAAAAAAAAAAAAAAGAAAGAAAGAAAAAAGAAAAAAAAAAAAGCTGTGCACTTAAGTAATGGCATTGAAAGAATATATAAAATAGAAAATAATAGCTATTAGACTTTAAATTAAATCAAAATGGTTCAAATGAAAACTTCATATGAAACATCATACTCATTTATCATATGAAGAGTAAATACCATCATTTTTGTGCATCAGGAATACTATGAATAGGATAACAGAGCTTTTTTTATTAGCATACCCATTGTAGTAACAAAGGGCATGCTAATAAAATAAAAAGCCTCAAAATAAATTTGAACAGTCACACCAAAGGACATAGCAGCACTCTAAGCATTCATTTTCTCCCCAAAGAGAAATTGCAGGACTTCATGCTATAAAACCAGCATATGCAAAATAGGGAACATTATATTGTGCAGAGTTATTGGGGATATTATTTTACATAAGTTACTATACAATATGGATACAACCTAAAAGCATCCTTACTTCCCACTCAAAAGCTAATTATGAATTAGCAATAATAATGCAATCAGTGTATTTCAGTGTTTACTGTATTTTTTAAAAAGTATTTATTTTATTTTATTTTATTTTATTTTATTTTATTTTATTTTATTTTATTTTATTTTATTTTATTTTATTTTATTTTATTTTATTTTATTTTATTTTATTTTATTTTATTTTATTTATTTTTTTACTTTTGTCTTCCTGTAATTACAATTTATTAATTTGTTTAAAGAAATTTTAGGAACTTCTTATTTGTGTTTTGTAACAACCAATAACACTTGTATGAGCATTTTTCCATTTAAGTAGAATTTTACACAGGTGACAGGCAGGTCAAAGATTGTATATACAAGAAGAAAACACCAGAGAACGGAGTCCCCATTCCTGGATGTATTGAAGAGGCATGCATACATAGCACTGAGGGACAAGGTTTGGTGATGGGACTCAGTAGGTCAAATTGCTGGCTGGACTTGATGATCTTGAAAGTATTTTCTAACCCAGATGATCCTATGATTCTATGTATAACAAAAAAAAAAAAAAAGACAAAAGAAAGTAACTATAGATTTATACTGAAAGAGGAATTCAAAACTGAAGTGATCAGTTTAAATGGCAATGTCTTTCACAGCTATAGACAAAAGGAAATTCTAAATCAGTTTAGGCTGATATTTTATAGTACTAGTTTTGGTTCTCATACTGTAGTAAAACACTAGACTGACAATAAATATGTGAATTAAGAAATAGAAGATAATAGGAAAAAATTTTCTTCTAAGTAAACATTTTTATTTATTTATTTATTTATTTATTACCATTTCCCTACTTTCTTCTCAAGGAAAGAGAAATATAAATATTTATTTATTTATTTTTAATAACGATATCATTACATAAAATAATAATAATAACAATAATAACAACAAAAAAAGGCTCCCTGAAAAAGTAAGTAATTGTCAAGGCAAAAAAAGGTCTGTAGAATTTGGACTATTTCAGGTAAGTTTGAATATATTATTACCATTTCCTCAAGATGACATTTGAAGGTAACAGATTTTGAATTTATTAGCAACTCAAACTCTCCTGTTTGAAAATTGTGTGCTGAGAGATTTTTAAAGTTTTTATATTTCTCTGAAGAAGAAATCAACCACAAACACAGGCCCCTCAAGATAATCTTACTGAATGTGATTTCCTCTAAGCAAAACACCTTATCAGTTCCAAATTAAGGAAAGAAATGAACTGCTTAGTTCTTATACCTAGAAATCCTTACTAATATGAGTTGATGCAGAAAACATGTTGGCTTATGGTAGAGTCCAGAAGTTATGAGAAGATAAGCAAATGGGATTTATTTTGCAGAGGAATGGAAGGATTCCACAATCCTTTATGTCTAAGAACTTAGACATAAATACATAAATGTTCAGTTTATTATTAAAACTTTGAGTTGTCTGCCATAAGAATCTGATTGTTATCCTGTCAATGCTAGTTATATATATTAACTTTGGGTTAAAGTGAACTAAATTATAGTAAGTTTTCTCAAAGCAAATGTTTAAAAGTTACTCCGTCACAACTGTACATGTACTCGATATCACAATATCTAATCCTGCTAGTTGGAGTTTGGCTTTCTGTAAAATTTGATGTGAAACACCAATCAACAAAATCATCCTGATCAACATGATAGGCATGGTAATTAATGTTGTCTGTCTGCATAGTTCAAAAGCAATTTGAAATTTTCCATTTACATATAAAGAGTTGTTATATATATGCATGTGTCACAGGTCAAACTTATTCAGCCCCTCCAAAATCAAACTATTATTCTGAGCAGAATAATGCAGTGTGCACTATTAGTACAAATGAAACAAGTGAACAAAGAAATATAAATTGAAGTAATAGAAGAAATATTAACGTAAATAATTTAGGAGAAATAATAAAATTTCTTAAGTGACAAAATTATTACAATAACCTCCTATGTATATTATTTGCTGTAGACACTTTAGTAGTGTCATTGAGTTTTTATTTTTACATATTTATGCTATATTTGTATTATTTTTATGTATTTATGCTATATATATATATATATGTAATACATATAAATAGCTGAAGTGAGGATGTTGAGAGGATGGAACCAGTTGTCATGGTTCCACTCGAGTGGGCAGCCGAGCTCCACCACAGCCGCTCTCTCACTCCCCCTCCTCAAAGAGGAATGGGGAGAAAATATGTGAAAAGGGCTCAAGGGTTGAGACAAGGATGAGAAAATCATGCAATAATTATTGTAACGGGCAAAACAGACTCGGCATAAGGAGATAGTAAGATTTATTGCCTATTACTAAGAAGCGAGAGAAGTGAGAAAACAAAGGAAAAAAACAAAAGCACCTTCCCCCCCATCCACCCTCTTCCACCTCCTCCCCCCGAGCGGCGCAGGGGAATGGGAGAATGGGGGTTATGGTCAGTCTTCTTTTTGGGGGTTATGGCACTTCTTCTCTGCCTCTCCTTCTTGGTCACTCTCGTCCCCTGTGCTGTGGGGTCCCACCCACGGGATGCAGTCCTTGATGAACTGATCTGGCGTGGGCTTCCCACAGGCAGCAGCTCTACCAGAGCTGCTCCAGATATGGGTCCGTACCATGGGGTCCATCCCTCAGGAGAAAACTGCTCCAACCTGGCTCCCCTACGGGCAGCAGCTCCTGCCAGGTCACCTGTTCCTGCGTGGGCTCCTCTCCACGGGCTACAGGTCCGGCCTGGAATCTGCTCCGGAAGAGGTCTTCCACAGGCGGCAGCCTCCATCGGTGCAGGGCCACCTGCTCCACCGTGGTCTCCTCCACGGGCTGCAGCATGGAACCCTGCTCCACCGTGGTACTCCATGGGCTGCAGGGGGACATCCTGCTTCACCATGGTCCTCACCACAGGCCGCAGGGGACTTCTGCTCCGGCGCCTGGAGCACCTCTCCCCCTCCCCCCTCTACACTGACCTTGGCACCTGCAAGGCTGTTCTCTCACTCCCTTGACTCTCCCGGCTGCTGTGTGGCGCAGCGTTTTTTTCCCTGTCTTAAATATGCTCTCACAGAGGCGCAAAACAACATCGCTTATTGGCTCAGCTCTGGAAAACAATGGGGCCCTTCCCAAACACGGGGCAGCTTCTAGATCTTTCTCACAGAAACCACCCCTATGGGTCCCTGCTACCAAAACCTTGCCACGTAAACCCACTACAACCAGTGACAGGATGAGAGGCAATGGGCACAAACTGAAGCACAGGAAGTTCCATCTGAATATGAAAGGGCACTTTTTTACTGTGAGGGTGACATATCATTGGAATAGATCATTGCCCAGAGAGGAGTCTCCTTCTCTGGAGATATTCAAAACCTGCCTGGATGCAATGTGCTCTAGGTGATTCTGCTTGGCAGGGAGGTTGAACTAGATGATGTTCAGAGGTCCCTTCCAACCTCAACCATTCTGTGATTTTGTGATATGAGACATTCTGTTAAATGAATACCATTGATTTCTGGAAAAAAAAAAAAAAAAAAAAAAAGCACTAAGTTTTAAAATTAGCAGGAAAATATGGAAAACCAGCTGGGGTATAAAAACTACCCAGAGAAATCCTTTCTTTGTAGTTTTAAATAAAAATATTATCAAGAACATAATTCCTTTTTATTTTATTATTATTATTTATTTTTAGATTTAAAAATGAAGAAAAATATTGGCCTCATGTTTCTATTTATTTAAGGGACTGTTTTCTAAGGCTTTGGTTTGGTTTGATTGGGTTTGGTTTGACTTGGTTAGATTTTTAAGCGTCAGCTGAGTTGATCAACCTGCTTTCAAAATACTGACATTTAGATAACTAGCACTACTAAGTATGAATTCTTTAGGGAGATATTCTAGATGTGAACTAAGAAAGAATAAAACTATTTGAAAAATCCTGATAAGAATTGAAGAAATAAATTATAAATTCAAATGGTTGCATACCTAGAAGAAGAAAAAAATTCCAATTGCAAGAGAGGTACTGTTGTAATAAAACAGGTACTTTTTCCAGTGAGGATCAAATTGTCTCATTTGACCTTGTCCTGTAGCAGTGGAGTTCTGAACACAGAGAACTGTTTAGAGTGATGTCTGGTGAATTAAAATTAGGACCAAAATACCTACAGTATTCCTTTCTTCAGATAAGAACCGATCAAATAAAGACAAGTTAAAAATTGTTCGGTTACTATATTCACTCAGTAGTTCACTTTTGCTTTTTCTGTGAAGGAAACCAAATTAATACATTGCATAACTTTCCTTCTAATAATTATTGCATATGTTCAGAATGTTACCCTTGAATAACTTCCATATTGAAAACACCAATTCCAATCTGACAGCTTGTTTAACTAAACACAATTGCTCTTTGGCTGGAAATATCATTTGTTATCAACACTGTAATGAAAGATTTGCAGGACAGCTTTTGGGATATTTTGCTTTAGGTTTTATTTTGTAGTGGCTGATTGAAAATGAGGATTTGCATCATCCTTAATCACAATTAATGTGCTGAATAAAGACTTTTCTTTCCTTTTTGATTCTTTGTAAATGACATGGAAGTAATTTTAATGTTAATTTGGCATAAAATAAATAACAGGTTCGGGAATAGTAGATTTATATTTTCACTCTCTTATCTGATAGATAATTTTTCCCAGTAGGAAAATTAAACATTTACTTTCAGGAGAGCAGAGCAGGTTTAGTATTTTCAATATTATTATTATTTATTTCTTCTTTAAGTCAAATTCTAAATAATACATTGAAAGATATTGCTTGGATGATATGTTGTAGGGAAAAATCTATGGCCACTTCTTTCTGCATAGGAAATTCACTCAGTGTACTCAGAGAGGGCTCTTTTATGATTTACATTAAGCTGAGTTCTCTTTCACAAGATGTTCTATCACAGTCAATGGATTTTTGCAAGACAATATTACAATCTGTTCCCTTTCTGATTCAGTTGTGATAAAATGTTCCAGGAAGTTTAAAGAGAAAAGATAGAAAAAGAAGGCGTTGTGATCTTTGCCTCCTACTACATTGTTCAAGTACACTAGAATAATAATTTAGACTCTATTTAAGATGTAAGAGTATTCCTACATTTGAATTACCTCTGCATATATATACAGGACCAAGAATTCAATAACCTTCTTAGCACTTAGACATGAATGTTGAGAGTTTAGTTACTTTAATGAGATTTATTTTTTAGCTATATGGAATTTCATTCATGACTTGCTTGTTTGTTTGTTTCTCCAATTTCAGTCAGGCCTTCACACACTGCAGACCTCCTTTATAGCTATTTCTGCAAGAAACTTTGTTTTTTTTGACAACACTTGAACTACTATATAAAGCAAAAGCTTTTGCCATTTTTATTTTTTACAGTTTGTTCATAATATTTATAAATATTGCTATGTACTTATGAATGTATTTAGAAAGTTTCTATGGCCAAATTGTTGATTTGGAAAAAAAAAAAAAAAAAAAAGAAAAAAAAAGTTAACTTTGATCATATCGGACTAACAAATCCAGAAAGAAGCCTGAAGAATGTCTGAAGCAAATGTTGTTTTTCTGCATGACTCACACTAGGAAATAAATGTTTCAATTCATTTGTTGACAGTTTACTTCCAGATGAAGCAGGAATAAAATTTTAATATAAATATTATTCAACATTCTTTGGAATGTTTACCTTTTTCTCATGTTGTGAGCCAATCTGGCCAATGGGACTTTTGGAAGACCTTGAACAAATTTCAGAGATATTAATGCAATCAATATAACTACTTCTAAAGAGCCAATTTCCCTTCCATGAGCAGAGTGGTACAAGGACTTTAACCACTTTTTCTTTGCATATTGATTATTGCTTACAGTCTGCTTAATCACTGAGGGCTACATGGGAGGCCTCCTCAGGTCAAATAATACTTATTCAACAGATTAGAGCCCTGCTGTGAAACTAACTAGCTGACATTACTAGCCATGGCAGTACCTGACACCATATCATGAGCTGCTGTGGATTGCTTCAGAGCACCATAGATAGCACCATACAGAATGTGAGGCACTAAGAACTGCATTTCTGAAAATCACGAGAGTAAGTAATAGAGTATTTTAGATGGTCCTGGATCACGGTCCTGGTATATTTAGTTGTAGTTTGTAAATAACTAGATAAAACATTGCTATACTGCTTTGATCATTGTCCATAAATATCTGAGGTATTTTTTTTCTAGGGGGTCTTTAATCATTTGTGCCCCATGATGTTGACACACTTGTTATTAAATATCCTTAGATTACTCTAAGCTACATATCATCATCATGCAATGGAAAGTATAACTGAAATTTCAGGCAATTTTTAGCTATTTTAATATGTTTTAAAAAGTTGGATTGAAAAGCCATTGCAAATTTAACTTTAAGTCCATTGACCAGAAATCCATTTGTTTTGAATACATATCTGTTTTTATTTTAATCTAAACTGGAATATACACTATATCACTTATATGTACAATTGACCAAATATTCTTTAATCTTAATTCTTTTATGAAAAACAGTTACTGAAAAGTAAGATAAAAATATTTGCATATTAATATACTGTTTTCTTCTAGTCAGGTAAAGGTGCAAGTACATAAAAATGATTTCAAATCACCTCTAGTGAATAATTCCATGAATGTTTTAAATTTACATACACACAAAAAGTAATTTGGAAATTTGTTAGGAAATACAGAATTCTCTACTGATTTGAAATGTGAACTAAATACTTGAATGATTTCCAGGAATGGTGAAGTTTTGAAAAACAGTTAAAATTGTAATCTAACACCTTTATTCAATATTCTGTTACTTGGGGTTTCAAATAATAACTAAAGGTCTGAGTTAAAAAGTTATATAAACTACAGAGGCAAGACCTCAGTACACAGTAAAACTGGAAAAGATTTTATCCTATTTTATCTTCTGATCTGAAACAAGTAACCTGTGAGATCAGCTTCTCCCCTCAGGGAAAGTGAAGATTCACATTAAGGTTCTTTATGTGGTCCTCATCACCATATTATTCATAGAATCATAGAATCGTAAAATATCCTGAGTTGGAAGGGACCCTTAAGGATCATCAAGTCCAACTCTTGACACCGCACAGGTCTACCCAAAAGTTCAGACCATGTGACTAAGTGCACAGTCCAATCTCTTCTTAAATTCAGACAGGCTCGGTGCAGTGACCACTTCCCTGGGGAGCCTGTTCCAGTGTGCAACCACCCTCTCTGTGAAGAACCCCCTCCTGACGTCCAGCCTAAATTTCCCCTGCCTCAGCTTAACCCCGTTCCCGCGGGTCCTGTCACTGGTGATAATGGAGAAAAGGTCTCCTGCCTCTCGACACCCCCTTACGAGGAAGTTGTAGACTGTGATGAGGTCTTCCCTCAGCCTCCTCTTCTCCAGGCTGAACAGGCCCAGTGACCTCAGCCGTTCTTCGTACGTCTTCCCCTCCAGGCCTTTCACCATCTTCGTAGCCCTCCTCTGGACGCTCTCCAACAGTTTCATGTCCTTTTTATACTGTGGTGCCCAGAACTGCACACAGTACTCGAGGTGAGGCCGCACCAGCGCAGAGTAGAGCGGGACAATCACCTCCCTTGACCTACTAGCGATGCCGTGCTTGATGCACCCCAGGACACGATTGGCCCTCCTGGCTGCCAGGGCACACTGCTGGCTCATATTCAACTTGCTATGTCTACCACGACCCCCAGATCCCTCTCTTCTAGGCTGCTCTCCAGCGTCTCATCGCCCAGTCTGTACGTGCAGCCAGGGTTTCCCCGTCCCAGGTGCAGGACCCGGCACTTGCTCTTATTGAACTTCATGCGGTTGGTGATCGCCCAGCTCTCCAACCTGTCCAGATCCCTCTGCAAGGCCTTTACGCCCTCATTCGAGCCCACAACTCCTCCAAGTTTGGTGTCATCAGCAAACTTGCTCAAAATACATTCTATTCCTACATCCAGATCGTTTATAAAAATATTGAAAAGTACCGGCCCTAAAATGGAGCCTTGAAGGACCCCACTGGTGACCGCCCACCAGCCTTACACAGCCCCATTTACCATAACCCTTTGGGCCCTGCCCGTTAGCCAATTGCTCACCCATCGTATAATGTTTTTATTTAGCTGTATGGTGGACATTTTGTCCAGTAGGATCCTATGGGAAACCGTGTCAAAAGCCTTGCTGAAGTCCAAAAAAAATCACATCAGCTGGTTTCCCTTGGTCCACCATACAGGTGATCTTATCATAAAAGGAAATCAGGTTAGTTAGGCAGGACCTACCCTTCACAAACCCATGCTGGCTGGGACCAATGACTGCTTTGTCCCCCAGGTGCTTCTCAATAATTTCGAGAACCAACTTCTCCATGATTTTACCAGGCACTGACGTGAGACTGACAGGCCTGTAATTGCTAGGGTCTTCTTTCTGACCCTTCTTGAAAATCGGCACAACATTTGCCAGCTTCCAGTCTACCGGGACCTCTCCAAATTCCCAGGATCGTTAGAATCATTATTCAGGTACTTCATCTGAAAAAAAGGTCAAAGCTTTCCTTTGCCTAGAAAACTACAAGCATTTAGTGTATTTTTCAAGCACAGAAATAATGTCACAATCTCAGAGGCCAAATTTAGACATTTTTTAGCCACAAGAAAAATGTCTTGAAAAGGTATGTATTTTTAAAACAGAATTTAGCAGTAACACTTTGTTGCTTATATAAAAAATGTCAAGATGCTAAATTCCTTCCTTTAATGGAATGCAGAAATATATCATTATTGTTCTTATTTGGTTTTCTGGTAAATGTTCCCTGTGCTACTATCATTATAAGAAAGGAAATACTGTCATCCTAAGAGCAAAAATATACTTCAATTTTTGTTAGAACCTGCACAGGAATGAATTTCACACATACTGAGCAGAGATTCTGAATGGGAAAGCTTCTTATGTCATCATGTACTTAAAATACAGTCACTGATTGTCTTTATTGAAAAATTATTGGCAAACATTTTTCTTAATTTAGAAAAAAATATTTTTAAACACCAAGGGTCTTTGAAAATTTGTTGTTGATTATGTTGTTGGGAATGTATATTTTTATCTCCCACACTACAGCTGTGTCCTGGTTTCAGTTAGAACAGAGTTAATTTTCTTCCTAGTAGCTGGTAGAATGCTATGTTTTGGCTTAGGATGAGAAGAGAAGATAACACCCTGATGTTTTAATTGTTGCAGAGCAGTGCTTACACCAAGGACGTCTCAGCTTCTCGCTCTGTCCTTCCAACAGGCAGGCTGGGGGTGCAGCAGGAGCTGGGAGGGGACAGACCCAGGACAGCTGATCCAAACTAGCCAAAGGGCATACCATCTGACGTCATGCTAAACAATATATAGGGGTGACTAGCCAGGGGAGGGGGGCCGGACTGCTCAGGGTTAGGCTGGGCATCGGTCATCGGGTGGTGAGCAATTGCATTGTGCATTACTTGTTTGTACACATTATTAGTAGTAGTACTATTATCATCATTGTATTATTATTATTATTGTTGTTGTTGTTGTTATTATTATTTTCCTGTCTTATTGAACTGTCTTTATCTCAACTCACGGGCTTCACTTTCCATTTCTCTCCCCTGTCCCAGAGAGGGAGGGGGAGGGTGAGCAAACGGCTGTGTGGTGTTTAGCTGCTGGCTGGGTTAAACCACAACAAGCTGTGCAGCTTTACATTTCAATTTTCTCTCCATACACTTAACGAAAACCATTTAAGATAATCTATTTTGAATCTTAACCATTTCATTCAATATGTAAACAGCAACTTAAAGCTTCAAATTCTGTAAAGTTATTTTAATCAATCACATCCATTCCCAATTTGTGTAGCTTTCTGAGTCCTATTAGTGCTGTAATAGCTAAGAACTCTCCATATTTACCATGTTTGCAATAAAAGTGATCAGAAACACAGGAATCACAAAAGCAAGTTTTAAGATCTATCACATCTATGCCTCTTCATCTGCTTGAATGGTTTTCAATGAATCAATGTGTTCTTGAAAATTTCTAGTGAGGGAAAATCCATAATGCAAGTAGGCAATCTATTATTTTTTTGTTTCCTTTGGTTTGGTTTTTAGTTTATATAGCTTATGCTCTGTTGGTTTTTTTTTGTTTGTTTGTTTGTTTTTGTTTTTTTGTTTATTTGTTTGTTTTTTCCCTAATTTATAAAGGAAGTCTCATTTGAGTCTCTGTTTCTTTTTCTTTCTCTTTCATTCTCTCTCATCCAAATAAACAATTCAAATGTTGAAAACAAACAAAATATTGAACAATTCAAATGTCAAAATTACAATCTCCAAACCCTGCTCTTGAGAATTGCACTCTACTCTTACATTGTTCTTACAGTTTGTGAAGTTGTTCTTATCTAAGTGTTGGCTCTGACTACATTATTCTTTTTTTTTTTTTTTTTTCCATAAACAGTTGTCCAATTTCTGAAAATCATTGAATCATTGGAATTGTAATGCAGTCTTTCTTTGACTGCAGTTTCCCTTAGTGTGGTGCCATTTGTAGAGGTAATAAATATTAAATTTCCATTCCAACATCCAACTTATTATCAAGAGTATTGAATAGCATTAAATAACTCTAGACAGAGCCAAGGTGAATAGACCATCAGTACCTCCAGCGTGAAAATGAACCACTGGTAACCAGTTTCTCAACACAGTTTGCCACTGGTAACCAGTTTCTGAATACAGTTTTGCATCCATCTATACTAAATTAATTACACACTTCACCTAGGATTCACTTTGGGATTTTTATTTATTTATTTATTCATTTATTTTACGTACCATAATGTGAAACAAATTAACAATAATGGTTTGTTGGTTGATTTTTCAAGTCTGTCAAGGCCTGTCCCACAAGTAGTCTAGTCTGTCTTTTCATCTGTGTATATTTTCTCTTTGTTTCTGATGGCTTGTGTTTTATGTTTTGAAGTTATGTGATTCTGATCTGAAACTTTCTTATTCATATATACATATGAATAATATATATGTATACATAGCAGTATGAAAATATTCCTTTAGTTTTATGCTTTTTTTTCTTAAATAACCACATTTCCACATATTAAATATCATCAAACTTTTTAAATATATTTCACTACACCAGAGTTTTTACACTTTCGTTACTTAAGGTAATGAAAAATGAAGCACTTGCACTTTCTTCTTACCCCATTTCAGGGAATTATATAAAAGAGTTGGTAACCTCACTGAATTAGGAACATGGGTCCTAATAAAACATGAAACTTTGGGATCATTTAGCAAGTAAAGGTTTGCATAAAAGAAGAATAAATGATTATCTAGCATAAAGTGAATCACAGAGTAGTATTCTGAAGTTGAAACGGCTTGTTTAAGTGCTAACTCTAATTGACTATAACTTGAAAAGCATTCATTATGGGAAAAAAGTCAATTCAAAGCCAACAGGAAATATTTATATCATGTATTTCATGATGTTACAATACTAAATAAAAATGACAGAAATGAATTATCATAAAATTTAAATTGCAAAATTATTCATTCAAGAATGTGTACTTTGTTTCCTTTCCTCTCCTTTTTTTTCTTTTTTTGCTCAAACAAAAAGTAATCACAAAAAAGGAAAATAAATTTTATTGAGAAAAAGAACATTCAGAAATGCCCTGAAGTTTAAACTTAGAAATTGATTATAATAAAAAATACTCTCACTGCACCCATCCAAAATATCAATTGGGAAATTTTCAAAAAGAATATCCTTTGTCAGGAGACATGTCAGATCTGAGAGGAAGAAAAGACAGCATAAGAAGAATCTTATCCTGTTGACCAAAGGACAACAGCCCTAGTTCAGCCCATCTGCTTTGCCAAGAGCACTTCACTCTATGCTAATGAGTGCACAGTGCATCCATCAGACAGCTTTGTGATTGACAGAGCTTAATTCATGAACTGAAATGGGAAGATATTTTCTATTTTCATGGATTTGCACTTTTACACATTTTCCGCTTTCAATAAATGGTCTTGATTGCAAAGTATCTTGCCCTGTGAAACAAAAAAATCAGAGCAAGAGAGTTAAAAATAATTTCTACATCTTTGAACAGTCTTTCAATCACATTAAAACAATAATAATGTAGTCAATAGGACACATACATGTAAATTGCAATGCCGTTCAGCAGAATGTCTAATATCACCTAGCCTCATGCACAGATGTGCATGAATCAAGATACACTGTTGGAGGCTTTCTTCATGTGCATTTCCTTCTAATGTCACAGTACTCAAGACATCTTGTTTTATTTGTTTACCGAGCCCCCTGAAAACACATATTTTTGAGCCAGCTATAAAAGAGATGAGAAATTGCAACATCTGTAATCTAAATTGAAATGTTTGCACATTTCTTTAGAAGTAATCACATCTTAGCATAGTGCCATCAGTGAGTAAACTGAAATTCAAAAGGTATTGGAGCCTGTGTCCCTTCTCCGCTGTCTGCACAGCTACAATGCTACATCTAAATATGTAATTAAAAATAATCTTAATTAAATTGTAATTAAAAATATATACTCAACCTTTTCCTATGTTCAGTGAAAAATATCTTCTAAATAATACACATTTCTAACAATATAATATACCTCAAACTCTTGTACATCAACCGCCAGAACACTATTCTTGCTTTTGAATTCTTTATTGCCCAATCTCTTAAAATGTTCTTCTTCTTACAAGAAATATGATCATTTTCATATGAATTTCAAGCCCACATGTGTCAAAGATAAAATTTTGGAGGTCAGCCTTCAGAGTGCTGAAGAGGATTGAAATGAAATAAACTTATTTTGGCATCGCAAGTTTTTCCTCAGTTAGCATACCTATTATATACACTGTATCTTTTGTATACCCACTAGCTACCAAATTATTAAGTATTCTAAAGAGAGAGCCCTCAGAGTTTGGATATATTTAACTTGGTTTAAAACACAGAAGTGTGCTGAGCCCCTAAGAGAGAGAATTGCTCTATAGAGTAATGGCTGAGAATTTTTTATCCCCAGTCTCTGATCCAAAGGACATGTATTTATTATTTATGCAATGTGAATCACCAAAAGAAAAGTTACCCTACCACACCCCACAGTCAGAAGATGAAAGCACTCTTCTAAGAGAAGAAAAGTTTCACATTCAAATAAAATTGTGTGAGTTCAGGAAGCAATTATCTCACAAGTGAACCTCTGGTTTATGAAACTGAAATGTTCGGCAGGGATAAAAGTAAAAATGGAGCAGTTAAATGAGGTCTCCTAGAAAAGTAAAATTTGGAAGAATACCATTTCACAGAATAATGAAAATATTTTGATTTACATTCAATCATAATTTTATTGTTGTTATTATGCATATCTATGCATATTTTTATTTTAAAAATGCATATATTTAACACCTCAAATAAAGCATTACATGACTGATCCTAATTGTAGCCTTGAACATGTCAAGAAACTTTTGCAGGAAAATGACAATACCACTTTTCTACAATAAGCCATCCACTAAACAGTATATTTTTGGTGACACTATGATATCATAAGAAAATAGACTCCTGTCTCTATATAATTCAACTTTATGACATTCTTCTATTCTCATTTCTTTCTCTCTCTCTCTTTTTTTTTTTTCTTTTTGTTTCCATTTCATGTAGATGGCTCTCTTTGTATTACACATGCTCTTCAGGCAGATATGATTGTGAAATAAAATTAAAATTTTCATTCAGAACATATGGATACCAAAATAGGGAGTCACTTAATCTAAAGCCATGTTATATCACTCACACTCAAAAGTCTGCTGAGGACTTGAGTCTGTCAAGTGCACCTGGACAGAGTGACAAAATATCCTTGTCTTTTGAATCAGAAACACACAAGTTTTTTCTGATGGTGGGAGACAGTAGAAAGTCAAGTAAGTGCTTCTCAGTATGTTCTGACAGTAGTGTAAGTCATAGAATCATAGAATAGCTCAGCTTGGAAGGGATCTGAAAGATCATCTAGTTCCAACCTCCCTCCCTTGGACAGGGATGCCACCCGCTAGAAGAGGTTGCCCAGGGCCTTATCCAACCTGGCCTCTAACACCTACAGCGTTGGGGATCCACAGCTTCTCTGGGCAACCCATATCCAGTGCCTCACCACCTTGTGAGTGAAGAAATTCCTCCTACCATCTAATTTAAATCTCCTTTTTAGTTTAAAACCATTTCCCCTTACCCTGTCATTATCTGATTGAGCAAAAAATTGCTCTTTATCTCTTTTATAAGCCCCCTTTAAGTATTGAAAAGCTGCAATAAGGTCACTATGGAGCCTTCTCTTCTCCAGGCTGAATGACCCCAGCTGCTCACCCTCTCTTCAAAGGAGAGGTTCTCCAGCCCTCTGATCAACTTCATGGCCTTCATCTGAACCTGCTTTAAAAGATCCACTTTCTTCCTGTGCTGGGAGACCCAGACCTGAACACATTACTCCAAGTGTCCTTGGGCACTCTGCCTCAAAAGGGCAGAGTAGAAGGACACAATCACCTCCCTCAACCTGTTGGTCACTCCACTTTTGACACAGCCCAGGATGCAGTTGGCCTTCTGGGCTCCAAGCTCTCACTGTTGGCTCATGTCAAGCTTTTTGTCCATCAGAACCCCCAAGTCTTTCTCTGCCGGGCTGCTCTTCATATGGTTTTTACCCAGTCTGTACACATGGCTGGGATTGCCCAACCCAGATGCAGCACCTTAAACTTAGACATGTTGAACCTCATTAGGTTCACATGGGCCCACTTCTCAAGCTCATTCAGGTCCCTTTGAATGACCTCCCTTCCTCCTGTTGTATTGATTGCACTGCTCATCTTGGTGTCATCTGCAAACTTGCTGAGGGTGCACTTGATCCCACTATGTCACTGATAAAGACATTGAAGAATACCGGTCCCAGAACAGACCCCTGATGGATACCACTTATCACCAGCCTCTACCTGGAAATAGGTAGAGGCACTGACCACCCCTATCTGGGTAAGACCTTCAAGTCAACTCTTTATCTACTGAATGGTCCACATATTGCATCCGTACCTCTCCATTTTAGAGATCAGGATGTCATGTAAGACCAATTGCGTCAAAGGCCTTACAGAAGTCCAGGTAGCTGGCATCAGTCAGTCTTCCCTTGTCAACTGGTGCAGTCACTCCATTTTAGAAGACCACCTGATTGGTCAGGCACAATTCACTCTCGGTGAAGCCATGCTGGCTGTCTCTGATTGCCTCTTTGTCTTGAATGTGCCTTGGCAATGATTCCAGGAGGATCTTCCATGATCTTCCCAGGCACAGAGGTGACACTCACTGGTCTGTAGTTCCTCAGGTCCTCCTTTCTATCCTTTTAAAAAATGGCAGTGATGTTTCACTCTTCACAGTAACCAGGGACTTCATCTGACTGCCACGACTTTTCAGGTATGATGGAGAGAGGCTTAGCAACTACATCAGTCAGTCAGTTCCTTCAGGACCCTGGGATGCATGTCATCAGGCTGCATAGACTTGTACCTGTTCAGTTCGATCAGGTGGTCTCTAACCTGCTCTTTGCTTACAGTGGGGGGTACTTTGCTCCACCAGCCAATGACTGACCTTGTCAAAATGACGTTCACCTGCTTTTTTTGGCAAGCCTGACCATTTCCCTAATTTGAATGTTATTTTTCTATTTTAATAAAAAAATGTAATTCTGTCACTTTTGTTCTATTTGACCTTTTGGGGGCTTATCTGCTTCCTAGCTAATGTGATATTATCACTGTATCAATAGCAAGATCGTTTTTATTTTTTACTGTAGTCTTTGATGGATCACTTACACTTCAGATATGTCTTTTTTTTTTTTTTTTTATTATAGTTTCTACAATTTTGGAATGGATATCTGACCCTTTTCCACAGCAGCAGCAATTGTCAGGATCTTTAGCTGTTTGCTGTTTCCAATTTACCATTTGGCTTTTATGTGGTACATATTTTATGGATACTGCCCTCTTGCCTGTCCCTAAATAAATTTTTTCACATCTTAAGTTGCAGTTTCCATAGACACTGCAATTTCAACACCATTTTTAGATGGGAAGTTTGCTTTAGTCAGAATCTTCTTTTGTACACTTTGAGTAGTGTTTCTATTTACACCCCCCATCCCCCTCCCTTCTCCTTCATTAAGAGGAAAAGATTTGTTTTCATAGTGATCCTCCAAAAAAACAGAACTTTTTGCTATAAGTTTTGCTGATTCTAAGCACTACCGAGAAAATTCACCCTTTTTGTACCAGTTGCAATACTTGTTTTCTATGAGACTCTCACATGCCTAGTGACCTATTTTATATGTTACTGAAACATCACTATCAGTAGAAGTGATTTTTTAAAATATATTTATATTTTGCTGTATTATTAATAGTAATATTGCTTCAGTGCCTTCAGTGCAAAGGATGCAAACTGTTCTTAATCTGTACTGTTAAAAGCATCAGCATTTCCTGAACTGAAGAAGGTGCAGGCTATTTGATTGGAGAGCAAACTGATCTGAGATCCGGGGTCCTAATAGTCATGTCTATTTTACTCTCCCATTCAGAATCAATTGCCTTGCAGAGCTATCTCCTGAAGGAAAAGTGAAATTCTAAACCTACATAGCCAAAATCCTAGTCTGCTTTTAAGGCACACAGTAGAATATAAAACAGGAGTAGGAGCAATACTAGCTTGGATTACTTCCTAGAAACATGTGCTGTTTATTGGGTGACTTATAGTAGAAAAAGAAAAAAATAAATAAATGTACCTTTATTCTTTAGGTTACTTTCTTGCAAAAAAAATGTGTATACAATTACTTGTAAATGTGTTAGCTTTAAATATTTTATGTTCACTAATTTGGCATATGATTTATTTTTTTTTTTAAGAAAATATATTTTTCACCTTTCCTCCTCCATCTTATCAAGCTATTGTCTTTTTATTTTTCCCTCGGGAAGTGTATATTACAAATTCAGCATATTTCTCACTCTGTAAAAGTGTATATTACACATTCAGTATATTTCTAACTCTGCTTGTATTTGACAGAAGTGCTAATTAAATAAAAAACTCTGAAGCTATTTAAAATAAATAAATAAATAACACTACATAGACTAGCTTATCCTCATGTGTGGATATATAAAAAGTTAAAAACAGAAAGAAAAAAAAATAATACAAATGAAAAATTTATATGCTTTAACTGAAGCTGTGTATCAAATGTATTAGGGTGGATAGAAGGGGTAATACAATCAGGTAAAGTAAATGTACCTTTGACCACCTCTTCCTTCTTCCTTTGTTCATGTTTTCTTTGTCTATTTTGCAAGCAGTGGCAGTCATCCTAGTCTAAAGTACTACCTGAATAAAAAATAATGAATAATAGCAAGTTGAGTTGAGTTGCGACTGCAAGTCAGATAAATTATTTCAGACAATGAAGGCTTTTGTTTTGTTTTGTTTTCTTGAAAGGGAAGTTCTAAGTTTTCAGAAATGTATTGCAGTTAAAGGCTGAAGTCACAGAATAGTTTTATCGGGGGGGGGGGGGGGAGAGAAAAACAAAACAACAACAACAAAAAACAAAAACAAAAACAAGGAACTCAGAATAAATTTGGGGGAAAAAAATAGAATAAACATCTAAACTTTAATTCAGCAAGTCAGGAGTTAAAATGTGCATGCCAAAGATAAGGCTCCTAGCTTTAATTCCCTCCTCTTTTTGAGAGTTTATTTACTATGTCCATAGCTTCTATTACATGAAAGTCCTTAGACCCTTGCAAACACTAATTCTGTTTGTGTAAAACAAAAGTGCAAGAATGGATGACTCTCACATCTTCCTCCAGCTTTAAGAAATTATATTCTGTACCTACTTAAGCATTTGGTCAGTTTTGAGTTATATCAACAGGGTGACATGGATTTATCTTCCCTAGCAAAGTAAACTCATAGTCAGGGATTAGGTTTGTGAGCCAAGACAGCCAAAATTTAGTCATTATGAAGATAAGAAACTTCTATCTTCCATCACAAAATGGAAATCAACAGCATCTGGAATATGATTCATTTAGCCACTCAGATGTTGTTCTTTGTACTTTCATGCATCTGAAGTCCCTATAAAATGCATGTGGAAAATTACTACCTTTTTGTTTGTTTATTTGTTTTGCCATGACCTGAGGCAAGGCACAGGGAAGGTCAGATCTTGCATCAGCCTAATTGTGAGGTAGTGTTGTTGGGCCTGCAAAAGAGGACAGCATGGACAGCTAGCTGGCAGGGAGCTCCAGGGAGCTAGCCAGTAGGGACTGAAGAGGACAGGGAAGAGTTTGAATTCTTGCCTTCACTAGGGATTACTTCAGGATTAAGAAAGGTGTCTCAGAGCCTTAAATTGATTCTTCCAGTCCATACCAGAATTAGAAGTGCAATTCCAGTCACTAGTCATTAAGAGCAAAATTCCAAGTTCAAAAGCAAAGCACATAGTGAAAAATTTCCAGAACCACATGACCCTGGAACAATTGTACAATGTAGTAAGCAATATCTAATTTATTGACATCTTAGACTAATTTCTATCTACCAATGATTCAGTTCATCTATCATCTATTTTTGAAGATTCTTTCCTGTAGCTAGAAAAATTAGATAAGGATTTAGAAGCCACAGAGTTGTGAGTGAGAATGATTTTTTTAATAAGTTTTATGGATTTGGGAAGAAAGCTTTCTTTAAAAGTACAAAAAATCTACCTTATATCACACTTAAGTTTAGGGAGTATTTCAAAGATGGGTGATGCATAATGGGCCTGCAATATATAGCGCATGCATCCTTAGGAAACTAGCTGTTATTTGTTCTGCTGCTATCAGAATAAATTATCTATCTCTGTAAGCTGTTCATGATTCTATTCTCATATTTTATCATACTGTTATAATTTGATACACAAATTATTTTTGTGTATTTATTTTATATATTTATATATATATATTACATATATATATATTTATATATATAATTTATATATACATATATATATTATATATATTATATTATTTTATTTATTATATTTGTGTAGCTATTTTCACAATATATATGTACTTGATTTCTGATGGGCAGAGGAAGTTCATGCAACAGGTTATGCAGAGAACCCCACATTCATCTTTGACATTCCCAAGGTACTTCAGCACTAGCTACAGTGGTCATGACACTAAGGCAATTCTCAGTCAGCCAGCTCTGTGCAGGATACATTGCAAAGAGGCTGAGTTCATGAAAACAGTGTTCCAAAAATGGAGCGGGAGTGCAGGTGGTGTTTTCGTCCATCCCTATGGTGGCAGGGAGGAGTTCAGAGAGGACACGGAAAGCCCACCTGTTAAACACGTGGCTCCGGGGCTGGTGCCAACGCAGAAATCTTGGGTTTTTTGATCATGGGGCACTTTACTCAGCACCTGGCCTGATGGCCGCAGACGGGTCCCTATCTTTTAGGGGAAAAAGGATCCTGGGCCAGGAACTGGCAGGGCTCATTGAGAGGGCTTTAAACTAGGTAGGAAGGGGGATGGGGCTGAGGCTAGGATTGTTGGGGCTGTGCCAGGGGGAACAATGGCAAGGCCGGAGGATAAGGCAATGGCCCAGCTGAAGTGCATCTACACCAATGCACGCAGCATGGGTAACAAACAGGAGGAGCTGGAAGCCATCGTGCGGCAGGCAGGCTACGACTTGGTTGCCATCACGGAGACGTGGTGGGACCAGTCTCATGACTGGAGTGCTGCAATGCCTGGCTATAAGCTCTATAGAAGGGACAGGCAGCATAGAAGGGGTGGTGGTGTGGCTCTCTATATTAGAGAGTCTTTCGAGGTTGTAGAACTCGAGGTTGGGAATGACAAGGTCGAGTCCCTTTGGGTTAGGATCGGCAGGGACAACAAGGCTAGTGTCCTGGTCGGGGTCTGCTATAGACCGCCGAACCAGGATGAGGAGACGGATGAGGAATTCTACAGGCAGCTGACAGAGGTTGCAAAATCATCAGCTCTTGTACTCGTGGGGGACTTCAACTTCCCTGACATATCCTGGAAGCACAACACAGCCCTGAGAAAGCAGTCTAGGAGGTTTCTGGAGAGCGTGGAAGATAGCTTCCTGACGCAGCTGGTTAGTGAGCCTACCAGGGGAGGTGCCCCGCTAGACCTTCTCTTCACAAACAGAGAAGGACTGGTGGAGGACGTGATCGTCGGGAGCTGTCTAGGGCAGAGTGACCACGCAATGGTGGAGTTCTCTATTCTTGGCGAGGCCAGGAAGGGGACCAGTAAAACCGCTGTATTGGACTTCTGGAGGGCTGACTTTGAGCTGCTCAGGACACTGGTTGGTGGAGTCCCTTGGGAGGCGGTTCTGAAGGGCAGAGGGGTCCAGGAAGGCTGGGCGCTCTTCAAGAGGGAAGTCTTAATGGCGCAGGAACGGTCTGTTCCCACGTGCCCAAAGACGAGCTGGCGGGGAAGAAGACCGGCCTGGCTCAACAGAGAATTGTGGCTTGATCTTAGGAGGAAAAAGAGGGTTTATAAGCTTTGGAAAAGTGGGCAGGCCACTAAGGAGGACTTTAAAGAAGTAGCGAGGCTGTGCAGGGACAAAATTAGGAAGGCCAAAGCTGATCTGGAGCTCAATCTGGCTACTGCCGTTAAAGATAACAAAAAACGTTTCTATAAATACATCAACACAAAAAGGAGGACTAAGGAGAATCTCCATCCTTTACTGGATGCGGGGGGAAACTTAGTTACAAGAGATGAGGAAAAGGCGGAGATGCTCAATGCCTTCTTTGCCTCAGTCTTTAGCGGCAATACCGGATGTTCTCTGGATACCCAGTACCCTGAGCTGGTGGAAGGGGATGGGGAGCAGGATGTGGCCCTCATTATCCATGAAGAACTGGTTGGTGACCTACTACGGCACTTAGATGTGCACAAGTCGATGGGGCCAGATGGGATCCACCCAAGGGTACTGAGAGAACTGGCAGAGGAGCTGGCCAAGCCACTGTCCATCATTTATCAACAGTCCTGGCTATCGGGGGAGGTCCCAATCGACTGGCGGCTAGCAAACGTGACGCCCATCTACAAGAAGGGCCGGAGGGCAGACCCAGGAAACTACAGGCCTGTCAGTTTGACCTCAGTGCCAGGAAAGCTCATGGAGCAGATCCTCCTGAGAGTCATCATGCAGCACTTGAAGGGGAAGCAGGCGATCAGGCCCAGTCAGCATGGCTTTATGAAAGGCAGGTCATGCCTGACGAACCTGATCTCCTTCTATGACAGAGTGACGCGCTGGGTGGATGAGGGAAAGGCTGTGGATGTGGTCTACCTTGACTTCAGCAAGGCTTTTGACACCGTCTCCCACAGCATTCTCCTCAAGAAACTGGCTGCTCTTGGCTTGGACTGGCGCACGCTTCGTTGGGTTAGAAACTGGCTGGATAGCCGGGCCCAAAGAGTTGTGGTGAATGGAGACAAGTCCAGTTGGAGGCCAGTCACTAGTGGCGTCCCCCAGGGCTCGGTGCTGGGGCCGGTCCTCTTTAATATCTTCATCGATGATCTGGACGAGGGCATCGAGTGCACCCTCAGTAAGTTCGCAGATGACACCAAGTTAGGTGCGTGTGTCGATCTGCTTGAGGGTAGGAAAGCTCTGCAGGAGGATCTGGATAGGCTGGACCGATGGGCTGAGGTCAACTGCATGAAGTTTAACAAGGCCAAGTGCCGGGTCCTGCACCTGGGGCGCAATAACCCCAAGCAGAGCTACAGGCTGGGAGAGGAATGGTTGGAAAGCTGCCAGGCAGAGAAGGACCTGGGAGTGATGGTGGATAGTCGGCTGAATATGAGCCAGCAGTGTGCTCAGGTGGCCAAGAAGGCCAACGGCATCCTGGCTTGTATCAGGAACAGCGTGACCAGCAGGGCTAGGGAGGTGATCGTCCCCCTGTACTCAGCTCTGGTGAGGCCGCACCTCGAGTACTGTGTTCAGTTTTGGGCCCCTCGCTACAAGAAGGACATCGAGGTGCTTGAGCGGGTGCAGAGAAGGGCGACGAAGCTGGTGAGGGGCCTGGAGAACAAGTCCTACGAGGAGCGGCTGAGGGAGCTGGGCTTGTTCAGCCTGGAGAAGAGGAGGCTCAGGGGCGACCTTATCGCTCTTTTTAGGTACCTCAAGGGAGGCTGTAGCGAGGTGGGGGTTGGCCTGTTCTCCCACGTGCCTGGTGACAGGACGAGGGGGAATGGGTTTAAGTTGAGCCAGGGGAGTTTTAGGCTAGATGTTAGGAAGAACTTCTTCACTGAAAGGGTTGTGAGGCACTGGAACAGGCTGCCCAGGGAAGTGGTGGAGTCACCATCCCTGGAAGTCTTCAAAAGACGTTTAGATGTAGAGCTTAGGGATATGGTTTAGTGGAGGGCTGTTAGCGTTAGGTTGGAGGTTGGACTCGATGACCTTGAGGTCTCTTCCAACCTAGAAAATTCTGTGATTCTGTGATTCTGTGAAAAATGTATATTTTTGGAATGTATATATATGTATATATGTATATATAATGTGTATATAATTGTATATATATGTATATATAATATGTATATAATGTATAATGAATGTATATATAATTGGAATATTTTGTGTGTTCTGAGTCATGAAGTAATCTGTTTTCTGAACATTATTATGCTTGTCATCTGCATAAATCATTATGACTAGCAATCATTAAAAATGTCTTGTTAATATCAACTAAGATATTTATTTTTCTCACATTCCATGATTCTTCATTCAAAGAATTTCCTCATTACTTCTAATCATGACCTTTGAAAATTTCTGCTACCCACAGAAACAAAATAAAACGTTGTTCTTGTATTTTTTTTTCAAAACCCTTACACTGTTGTCTTTAGAAAAAAAAAATCTTAAAAATTCTTTTTTCTTTCTTATGATGTTTCATTATTGACTGTAAAAGTGCTCAGTGATAGATAGTTACTAGGTATTCTTGATATTCACTTGGTTTTCTAACAATGTGTTGATACATAATACAGAGACAAATTCTAAACAAATAAAGATCAATTCTGTCATTTTTGAAGAAAACACATATGGTCTTCTAATTTAAATGCATGTAATCACTTTTTATGTGACCCTTTGACTTTCTCTTCTAACCTTTATCCACTTCTCAGTGGACAAACTTCTAATGGATGATAGGAAAGCTGGAATTCAGAAGTGATGTAATTAGGAAAAGCACCATATATATAGTAATGATATATATCTAAATTAGTAATTAGTAAAACAGTAATTATGCTAAGAGAGTATAACTGTCACTGCAGAAATCTGTCATAAGTAAAAAATTCCCTTTTCAAATAACAAAAAGGTTATTTTAACTCAGAAAAATAAAACGAAATAGAATATCCTTATCAGCCACTAATTTGTAGTGGCTACCTCTTCATAAGCATCATACTTCAGAAAGAAGTCCATCTCCTGATTGCTCTTGCCTATACTTCAATGCACCGTGCAGAGTACTTCCAGAGAACAAAAGCTGAGCTCCTTTGAACTGTGAAAATTACATAGATAATCAGTTCCAAGGGTTTATCTAATGAACAATAGTTGCTGACAAGCATTCATTTTATAGGACCATCATAGAGACTATCTGAAGCAAAACTCTCAGTTTGTTAACTTTACAGATAACATAGAGACCAGGTCCTCAATAACTGTTGTTCTACCATACAGATTGGCTTCCATTGTGCTCCCTACTTGCACATGCAGATACCAAAGCACATTTTATGTGTTTCAGTAGCTCTTTTTGTATCTCAAATCAATTTTTAATTCTAGATAATTATGGGTTCTCCATATTAATTATCATATTAAGTAATTCTGCATTATATGGAGGTTTTTGTTAGTCATGGTGTTTAAACATGGATAATTATATCTGTGTACTGTATCTGTATAGTTTCTATAAGTGAATACTGTTGAAATGTCATTACCATTCTAATTTAATAAAATATTACAAAGAGATTTTAATGGTAAATATTTATTACACACATTAGTAGTTACTTGTTCATAGGCAATACCCCTACTTTTGGGGTAGGTGCTATACATGTGAAAGGAGTTGTCCTTTATTGTTCAAAGTTCCCCAAGTACAGTGCAAGAGAAAAAAAAAAACATACTTTAATAAAAGCTGGAATGGGGCAAAGAAACAATGAGATCAGCCTGGTCAGCCTGGTCAATATGTTGCTAGAATATAAATTCTTTCCGCAGGTAAAAGAGAATTCCAAAAAGGGGTTTGAGGTAGCATTTGTACCTGACCATTCTGAAGAACATTGATTATGATTCTAATTTAACAGTAACAAGGGAATTGCCAAGAAACTTTAGAAGCAAAGATATCAACTTGGGAAGCAGTGTTAAGGTATGAAAGTCTGTAACAGTGTTGGGGGCCTTCGCGCCTTCCTTTGAAGCAGAATAAGGAGCAGTGACCCTTCTTGGGCACTGCCAAGCATTGTGCTGCAGCTCCTGTGCAGGGTTTGGGAGCAGGCTTCACCCAGCCAGGGACGCACAGCACAGGAGAGATGTAAGTGGAGCGCTCCTCATGGTCTCTGTGGTGCCATGTGGGGCACTGGCAAACAGCAGTATGGGTGCACACAACTGGAGCACCCACATCTCCACAAAAGGGTCTGTGTAGGGGCACCAGTATTCACATACTGGGAGGTTAGGGGGCATACAGTGAGTACAAGGTTGCACAATGCCTGGGAGGAACAGTAGTAACAGAAGTGTATTTGGAAATTTGTAGGTGTATATAAACATTTTCCTAGTGTCTGGGATTGTGGCTTATTTGTTGTAGTGCTGATGTTGATCCTGAACATATAGTTCACTGATTGCCAGTTAATTGTTTGTCTATTATAAATCAGTAAACCTCTCTGATCCTAGTTTGATTTAAACTATGCAAGTTGAACAGTTTTTCTTTATGAAAACAATGAGGTAGCTTTGTGGGTGTTATAGGAGCTTATCTCAAATGTGAGTGGGAGAAAGTGCAGAGGAGTTTCTTTATAAATTTAATCAGTGGGTGATAAATGTTGATATCACGAGCTATACAGATGTAGGAGTTGACCTTTCATCATTTTATGACAGATTATGGGTAGGAAGAGGGACCATGAAAGTAAACAAAAATAATTTATACACTATATGATAAGAGAATTAAAGCCAGTTGAGAGTGATAGAGAAATTAGATATTTCAAGATTAGGAAAGCTACTTTTTGAATAGAAAATTGAAACCACTAAAATGAAAAAAAAAAAATCATTTCATTTTTTCAATCAGTGAAAGTTGACAAAAAAGTATTTCACTGAAAATAAAAAATATTTAACTGGCTCCAATATTGTCAGAAGAATTGGTTTGTTACTTGCTTAACAATTTCATGTGTACATGGTTTTCTTTTTTCTTTTGGGGTTTTACCAGAAATGCACACAAACCCATCAGCTGTCCTCATAAGTTTTGACACTATATTACTGAATACTTGAATAAATATTAATTAGTCCTAATATTTACATAGCTAGTGGTCCTTGAAATGTATGCTGAGATCCTTCCCAAAGGTTCTTAAATTCTAACGTTGTAACAGTTTCAGTTTTATAGTTTAGGTTTCAGCTTGATGTATTGAAATGTACTCTCTTTTCTCACATAGTTGTTCTTTGTGTAGCCCACACTGAGGAATATTAAAATTTAGGTTCCAGCAAAACCATTTTGCTTTAAATCACATAACCATGCTCCTCAATATAAACTTACTTGAAGTTCCCTGAAGATTACTTTCAATTAAGTGACTACCCTGCAGTCATCTCTGCATTTTGGCTGACTATCTATCATGATGATAATAAGCAGTTGAGAAAAATTATCTCATATGATTATTCTGTTGGCTTCAGTCACACCCAAATGTTCAAAGCTCTATTTTATGAGGGAGAAAATTTCCTTTGGATATATTTATCTATCCATTCATCAAGTTGAGATTTGTTAAAGCTGCTCTGAACTTCTTTTTTGAGATGAGACTATAGGCAGGAATTTTTTATTTATTTTTATTTTTATTTTTATTTTTATTTTTATTTTTATTTTTATTTTTATTTTTATTTTTATTTTTATTTTTATTTTTATTTTTATTTTTATTTTTATTTTTATTACAACCAGCACCCAGATATCAAATTTGTACAGAATCATTCAACTTCAGCTTTCCCATAGATTAGAAACTGTGAATGTTTTCCTGTCTGTTATCTGTTACATTTTAGTCTAAATTGATCACTACCTTACTTCTCAATTTCAGGCCTGTTCCATAAACAATACAGAACTATAGTCAGTAGAATTAGAAGGAGAACTAAGTGCACCTTCCACTGCTAAAACAAAACAAAACAAAACATGACCAAACAAAACACCTTCTGTAATATCACAGATGTAGTCACAGTTGTTCACTAATGATATTTTATATTATTCATAGGCTCAAATTCACAGAGAATCCCTGTGTTAAGTATGCCATCTCCTACTTCACTCTCACAAGCCAGATAGCTTTATTTTAATTCCTGTTGGTTATCAGACAGTGCATGTTCCTTTCTTGATACCTTTCACAGAGAGTGTCAGATCAGGAGGATCAGACTATTAAGGGCATACTCTGAAATGCTTCCATTACCATGGATTAATAATTTGGAACAGGACATTATTAGTGTCCTAGCACTACAGAGGTTTGGTCTGGGTTCCTCTCTATGGAGGAACTCCGATTTTTCTTTCCTGCTTCTTGTTAAAACTCTGATAAATTATCTTAACAAAAACTTAACAAACACTTGCTGAAAACACAGGGTAAATATCTTGATATCAAATTTTGAGAAACAGCGAATATCATAACTTCTTTATGGACCTGTAAACCTTATTTTGAGGAACTTCATATAAAATAAAGCAAACCAAAGTATTTTTTAATTGTAAAATTGAGAACAAGGATTTTTAACTGAGTTGTACCCATTTTTCCTTCTGCTCTTAATTCCTTTGTCTTTCAGACAGTCCTTCTCAAAATTGTAAACATAAAATTACAGTACTTTCTAACCAGTGAATGATTATATAAGTGTGGATTTCACATCTGTTGACATTTGTATGTAAATGCATTTCTTCATATCTAAGCTATATTGCCTAGGTTATCTGTTTATATGCTGAAACAGTTAACTGCTTCAGCAGATGCACTGAATTAAATATTTTTCATTGTAACAACTAATCATTAAATGACGTAAATGTTATTTGAAGAGATTATGAGAAAAAAATTACTTAAGTTACTTTTCCATTGTTTCATCTTCTGTGTAGTTTAACAAGACTTCATGTTTATTTGCTTATCTGAATATATATCAGAATTTTCTTGATTTAAAGGAAATGCAGATTGCAGAACACTAGATTTTTTAATGTACTTTTTAAATTGCTTATATTCTGGCTTTCATTGAAAAGTGTTAGCTGTCACGAATACTGTTTCTTTTATTTGAGTATTTTTCCATTATTTAATTTCCAAATCCAGCTAACAGATTAATAGCTACAGATTTCAATTTATCGTTTATTCTATATTGCAGTTTAGTTATAGAAGAGATAAAATATAGTTAAAAAAAATACTATGGAACACAGTCCACGAGACCATATCTTTCCATAGAATGTGACGATTTTGTTGATATAGTTAATTTTATGTTATACATTCTTAGATTAAAATAACTATTTATTTATTTATTTATGCACTAGAACATTTGGATCAATCTAAAGTAAATTTCATACAAAAGCTTCCTTAAAATTTTGATTTTTTAGAAATTTTCAGAAATCTGACAATCCAATAGCTATATAGTGTAATAATTTTATTTCAAATTTTTTTTTTATATGGCTGTTTGATCATGTCTCATACACATCCTGATAAACTGTGTGTGAACAATTCATAAATTGATCTCTAAAAGTCACAAGATCAATGTGCATTGTAACATATTTCCTCAGCAGATACTGATATGACCTTTAACACACTTGTTTGATTATTCAGTTGAAAGGGGAGAAGAAAATAATTTATAATTTTATGTTAAAAAAGTCCACCTGCTTCAGTCTATCACATATTTAAATTATTTGTGGCAGCCCTGTTTCCAACCCAGCTGCCAACAGCCTCCTCACTGTCAGGGCAGTATGAGAACCTGAAAAGCCCTTGACTTAGTGTAAACAATACTGTGCAAGAATTCAAACATCACAGTGTGTTATCAGCATTATTCTCATCCTAAATCCAAAAGAGAGGACTAAGACCAGCTGCTAAGAAGAAAAATTATCTCAGTTGAAATCAGGACAGATAGAACCTCCTGTATTTCATTCTGTACCCATTGACTCTTGTTCTGGCAGTGAGCATGACTGAAAAGAGCCTGGATCCATGCTCTTTGAACCCTGCCTTCAGGTATTAATACACATTGGTAAGATTTAGCCTGAGCTATTCCCTCCAGGTTAAACAATCCTATCTCAGCCTTTCCTCATAGGAGAGATGTTTCAGTCCCTTAAACACCTTCAAGGCCCTTCATTAGATTCTCTCCATGTCCCTCTTGCAGTGAGGAGGCAAGAATTGGACTTGCTACTGCAGGTATGGCCTCACCAGTGCTGAGGAGAGCAAAAGGATCACCTCCCTTGACCTGCTGACAACACCTTTCCTAATGCAGCTCAGGATATTGTTAGCATTCCTTGCATTAAGAGCGTATTGCTGGTTCATGTTTAACTTGAGTCCACTGGGATCCATAGGTCGTTTTCTGCCAAGATGCTTTCCAGCTGGGATGTCTCCAGCATGTACTGGTGCTCGGGGTTGTTCCTCTCCAGGTGCAGAACTTTACACTTATGTTTGCAACTTCATAATGTTTCTGTCAACTCATCTCTCCAGACTACTGAGGTTCCTCTGGATGGTAGCACAAGCCTCTGATGTATATCAGCCACTCCTAATATTGTGTTATCTGCAAATTTTATTGATGGATATTCTTTTATTCCTCTCCTCTCCTCTCCTCTCCTCTCCTCTCCTCTCCTCTCCTCTCCTCTCCTCTCCTCTCCTCTCCTCTCCTCTCCTCTCCTCTCCTCTCCTCTCCTCTCCTCTCCTCTCCTCTCCTCTCCTCTCCTCTCCTCTCCTCTCCTCTCCTCTCCTCTCCTCTCCTCTCATTTTTTTGTGTGATAAAAATTTCCTTATGTTACCAAAACCAAAGACAATAAAAATATCTTATGTACTGTCCCTACCTTTTCAACTGTGTTATTATAAACAAATACAGCAGACTTGCAATTACATCCCTTTTGTTGGATTTCATCTGTAACTGCACAATTCAATCCTACTATTTGTCCCTGCTAAGGGAAAAATTATGTGTTTAGTGCTTAAAATTACAGAAACATCTCTGCCAGCAATGGCTACGCTGTAGTCTATGCACACATAGCCCACTTTGAGGGTAGACTATTCCGGAAAAAAAAAAAAAAAGAAAAAAAAAAAAAAAGTCCTAACAATTTACAACAGTTCCTAACGATAAGAACTTGGAGGAAATGGTTTGTCCTCCAGTATCCTATGTGACCTTCACATATTTCATGTTTCCCTAACAGCAAAACTAAGATCATAGAATCTTGGAATCATAGAATGGTTTGGTCTGAAAGGGCCCTTAAATATCGTGTAATTCCAACCCCCTGCCTTGGGCAGAGATGCTAACCACTAGATCAGGTTACCCAGGGCCTCGTCTAACCTGGCCTTCAATACCTACAGGGATGGGGCATCCACAACTTCTCTGGGCAACCTGTTCCTGTGCCTCACCATCCTTTTGTATACCCACTAGTTATCTCCTTGAATATTCTAAGGAGAAAATTCTCAGTGTTTGGAGATATTGAACACAAATGCAGAGTAGAGGGATACAATCACCTCCCTCAATCTGCTGGCCGCTTCTGTGTTGATGCAGCCCAGGATGCAGTTGGCAATCTGGGCTGTAAATGCGCACTGTTGGCTCATGTCAAGCTTTTTGTCCACCAGAGCCCTCAAGTCTTTCTCTGTGGGGCTGCTCATCCTGAGGTCTTTACTCAGATTGTACTCATGGCTGGAATTGCCCCAATCCAGGTGCAGCACCACTTAGACTTGTTGAACCTCATTAGGTTCACATCGCTTTGGATGGTTTCCCTTGCTTCTGTTGTATCAACTGGACCGCTCAGCTTAGTATCATCTGCAAACTTGCTGAGGGTGCATTTAATCCCAATGTCTATGTCCACTTTCCTGTCCAGCTTCTACTCTCCTGTGTTATTGCCCCCCCCCCGTCCCTTACGTGAGTGCTGATGAGAGACTTTGGGGCTGTTTGGTCATGTGTTGTGGGTCCCTTGCAGACTGTGCTAGGATCCAGATGTTTTAACTCCTCCTCAGCCTCCCTGATGCTACACAACCTTCTCACTGCTCCCTGCAACTCCAGTACCTGATACAGGAGGTCCTTCACCTGGCAACAGCTTTTGCAGGCAGGTCTGCCACCTGTTCCTATGGCAGGGGAAAGATCTAGGCACTTCCAGCAGAAATAAGTCTTCACTGTAGCCTCAACCACCTGTAGCTCAATCTGGGTGGGGGCATTAGCCACCACTGGGGTAGGCAGTGCAGACTGTGCAAACGGAACCACAGCCTTTGCCCTGAGATGAGCACCCATCTTTCTACCTTGAGGATCATGCACCCTTGGCCTGTGCAGATCTAGGTGCCAGGTGTGGTTGTTTTACCCTGCTCAGCAACTGAACTACACCATAACCACTGTCTCACTCCCCCTCTTCAAAAGAAAAAAGTGACAAAATTCAAAGAAAAGGGCTTGAGGGTTGAGATAAGGACAGGGAGATCACTCAACAGCTATCATGGGCAAAACACATTCAGAATGAGGAGGTTAATATAAATTATTGCCTATCACTAGTAGACTAGAGCAGTGAGAAACTAAAAGCAAACTATAAACACTTTCCCATCCATTTCCACCCTCCTCTGTGTTCTCCCACTGAGTGGCACAGGGGAACAGGAAATGTGGCTAGTCCTGGAGACTTTGTCTCTGCCACTTCTTCACGGTCACTCTCTGTGCCTGCTCCATGTGGGGTTCCTCCCACGGGATGCCATCCTCCCTGAACTGAGCCTGCAGGGGCTGCCCACAGGCAGCAGTTCCTCAAGAACTGCTCCCACGTGGCTCTGTACCACTGGGTCCATCCCCCAAGAACAAACTGCTCCAGCATGGGTCCCCCATGGGTGGCAGCTGCACCCAGACCCCCTGCTCCTGTGTGGGCTCCTCTCCATGGGCTGCAGCTCCAGCCCAGGGCCTGCTCCTGCAGGGGCTCTCCATGGGCTGCAGCCTCCTCCATGCCACATCCACCTGCTCCAACCGGGGGCTCCTCCATGGGGGGGCTGCAGCGTGGAGATCTGCTCCATGTGGGACCCATGGGCTGCAGGGGGACAGCCTGCTCCACCAGGGGCCTCTCCACAGGCCACAAGGGAGGAACTTGTGCTCCTGTACCTGGAGCAGTCCCCTCCCCCCTTCCCCCCATCCCATCCCCCATCGTTTTTCACCAACCTTGGTGCCTGCAGGGCTGGTTCTCACTTCTCACTCTCCCAGCTGCTGTTGAACAGCAGCTTTTCCCCTTCCTTAAATCTGCTCTTCCAGCATTGGTCACTGGCTCGGCTCTGGCCAGCAGCAGGTTCCTTTTGGAGCCAGCTGGAGCTGGTTCTGATCTGACATGGGTAAACTGCTGCGCTCTGTTCACAAAAATTACCCCTGCAGCCTCCCCCACTACCAAAACCTTACCATGTAAACCCAATACCCACAGTTAAGGTGTACTTGGCACCTGGCACTTGGCCAGTGGAATGGCCATCTGTCAAAGGCGCCCTCCCTGTGCACACTCCTGCACAAACTGCCATGCAAACTGCCATGGCATTCCCTGTTCAACATGCTTCTGGTTGTTCGCGCTCCTCAGAGGCTGCTCATGGAGGAGCAAGAGGGTCATTACTGCTGGTCCTGCCCATGTCTCATCAGGCTGCTGACCTCTGGTGTGTCTTTGTGCTCCCCAGGGGCTTATCCAGCTCAGGAAACCCTCCTGTATGTTGTGATCCCCTGCTCCTCTGCAGAGTGTGCCATGGATATGGATTTTAATCCATAACTGGGTTGTGTGAAATACAGGGGTTCAGGTATGATGATGACAAATGATGAACTTGTAACCCCCTCCACTCCTTTTTGGACAGTAGATAGAAACACTCGAAAAATGGCATGTTAATCTAGTAATTATGTGTTTTTTTTTGTTTGTTTTTGTTTTTTTTTTTTTTTTTTTTGTTTTTTTGTTTTTTTCACGAAACATATTATAATTTGTTGATTTTCAGAGCTGCCAGCTGCATCTGAATCATATCAGGGAAAAAAAAAATCCAGGAATTTGGTTCTGAACTGATCCCCAAATCCTATAGAAATGTTTACCCACGATAATACAACCTTAAAAAAATATATAATAAGAAGAAGAATAAGCCTGTCTGTCTGCAATGGAAAGATCTGGCCACAAGATACATTGCAGACATAGGAAGAGTCTAATAAATTTTGAAGTAAGGTAGACAATCCCCCTTCTGAAGAGCTGCATAAAGAGCAGAACTGAAGTAAAAATTTACTACTGATGATTCTCTTGCATTTTGACTACATCTAGAATGTACATGTTTTTGCCAGATGACTCCATGAGGTTACATGGTCCCAGTTTAAATACAATGAAGTTTAATTTGATTCAGTGCACTAAGTAACTGCCATTTTCCCATCATTTGCTTTAGGAAAGAGCTTTCACACTATATGGCAATTGGACTGTACTTTCCAGTTTTTTTCCTTTTGATATTGTTCCTTTTGAAGTGCTTAAAAACATTAGTCATTAATGCTTGTATGGCATTAGAAGTTCAGAAAAACTCAAATATAATATAAATAATTGAACCTCGTACAATTAAAGAATTTGATTTTCTAGTATCAGCCCTGTGTTTTTTGTTGTTGTTGTTGTTGTTGTTTTTAAGACACCACAGTAGCTGAAATATACTCGGAAAATAGCCATACTATTACTTGGTTTCAAAATCATAGAGAGAAATTAACACTGCAGATTTTGATCTTGGGAAACACTTGGAAAGGAACTGATGTCCTAGCTGAGTACTCCGTTACTGACTCAGTTATGGTTATTCAAGTTCCAGATGTAGCTCATTCAAAGCAAGGTCAAGAATTACTTAATGGGCTGCATTATGTGCTATAGACATATTTTACAAGCCCAAAACTATATTCTTATGCTCCAAACAACATGCAGGGTAGTTAAAGGCTATAAACAAGTTCCTACATGTGTAGATAAAAACCAAGCAGTACTGAGCAACAGAAGTACAAATTAGGTGGATTTAGGTGCATATTTCAAACAGAGAAAGCAAGAAAGCCCATCTAAAAGTGGTAAGCATTAAGGATGCATAACCATTTACAAGAAACCTCACCCAAACATTCAAAGTTTTGCTACTGAGCAAAAGTCTCTCTGAAGTCTCTCTGTCTGTGCTGAGTTGAGAATCAGATGCTGAGCCCAACCTAATCAGCAGTGTAGAGAGCAACCTGATACATGATACATGACACGTGAGCATGTGGTAATAAAGCATGACTTCCAGGCCACAGTTTCTTCAGATCTGGCCAGCTCTGTTCTGACTGTGACTATCTGCTCTGTCAGAACAGTAGGTAGATAGTGTGAGCCACAGATGAGCATCAGTATGCATCTGTCTCATTCATTGTAGTTCAGTGATCCATACCATGTTCCATGACTTACTTTCCAGTTCTGTTTTTCACTTTTCTATTTTATACTTTAGCAAATGTGTTTTCCACAGCCATCAGAATGTTTCAGTCATAATTGCTATTTCCTTCAGGAGCGGGCAGGCAGACGGAGGCTCATCTGGAGGAACGGATGGCAATCTGTGCTGACACACATCAGATGGGAGGCATCACCTCAGGAAATGGATCTCTTTGTTACAGTGTTTCAAACTGTTATGGGATTGCTGTCCTTCCAGATGCAGACCCAGCAAGCACAGGGCCCCTGTGTTTGCAGCCACAGACTTATATCAGCAATGTCTCCTCACTAACACCTCTGGCTGGCTGCTGTCTCTCACACCCAACATATGGCACAAATGTTGCTCAGTATAGATGGTCATTATATGGTCAGGACATGTGCTCACCACAGCCGTACACATTCCCTGAGGAATCAGAGACATTATCTGGTATACTGCTAAGTGTATGAGAAATGCTAGCAGCCTGACAAGGAACAAGGGTACCTGTCATTTCCTCCTTAAATCTACAGTTAGGGTGCTGTGTCAGAGTCTGTGCTGCTAGCCTTTTTATTTCTTTCTGCATCTCTGTTCTCAGAATCACAGAATCATAGAATTGTAGGAGTTGGAAGGGACCTCGAAAGATCATCGGGTCCAACCCCCCTGACAAAGCAGGTTCCTTAGAGCAGGCTGCCCAGGTAGGCGTCCAGACAGGCCTTAAATATCTCCAGAGAAGGAGACTCCACAACCTCCCTGGGCAGCCTGTTCCAGTGCTCCGTCACCCTCACCGTGAAGAAATTCTTTAGCATGTTGGTGTGGATCTTCCTGTGCTCTATCTTGTAGCCATTACTCCTTTTCCTGTCCCCATAAACCACTGAAAAAAAGGTCTCTCTGTCTCCCACACCTCAGGTATTTATACACATTGATGAGATCCCCTCTCAGTCTTCTCTTCTCCAGGCTGAACAGACCCAGGTCACTCAGCCTTTCTTCATAGGGAAGATGCTCCAGGCCCTGTATCATCTTTGTGGCCCTCCACTGGACTCTTTCCAGGAGATCCCTGCTTTTTTTTTTTTTTTTTTGTACCAGGGAGCCCAGAACTGGACACAGTACTCCAGGTGAGGCCTCACCAGGGCAGAGTAGAGGGGAAGGATCACCTCCCTTGACCTGCTGGCCACACTCCTTTTAATGCACGCCAGGATCCCATTAGCCCTCTTGGCCACAAGGGCACACTGCTGGCTCATGGACAACCTGTCGTCCACCAGGACCCCCGGTCCTTCTTCTCAGAGTTCCTCTCCAGCAGGTCATCCCCCAGCCTGTACTGATACTTCGTGTTGTTCCTTCCCAGGTGCAGGACTCTACACTTGCTCTTATTAAACCTCATTTGTTTTTTTCCTGCCCATCTCTCCAGCTGGTCCAGGTCTCGCTGAATGGCAGCACAGCCTTCTGGCATGTCACCCACTCCTCCCAGATTTGTGTCACCGGCTTACTTGCTGAGGGCAGACACTATTTCCTTGTCAGGGTTGTCAATGAAGATGTCGAACAAGACTGGACCCAGCACTGACCCCTGGGGAACACCTATAGTCACAGGTCTCCACCCAGGGAGATGTGTTCACTTCACATCTATACAGTACTAGAGCCAGCAAACACACAGCTGTGAGTAGGGAAGGACAAGGCTTTGTTTTGTACTTGGAAATCTGTTCCTGCAATTGCTGTGGCTGCAATTCCAATTTTGTTAGAAACTAAAGCTTTAGAAAGACACATCATAACCAAGAAAGCCAGAGTGAATCCAGACTTAATAACATTTCTAAACCAATATCCTCTGAGCCACCTTTCTCAGCTCAGTCATGAAAACAGTCTAATTAACTCCAGTGTGCCTTATATAGCTGAACAGAAGACAAGACTGAGAAAATGATGATGTACACTTTCCCCTTTCCCCTTTTGTCTTTTGACAGGGAAATACTTTACTGATGCATAGAACCTTTCATATTCATATTTTGCTTTTCCAAAGAATACCACAGTGTATTTTTAGGAAAAGCAGCATGCCAAACAAAGAAAAAAGATTCTCCCACTGCCCTGTCTTTCATGCTAAATCTGAAGGAAAGGAAGGGGACATTTTGTCTCTGGCATAATCATTATATTAGATATCATAACTACTACAAGTATTCACAGTTTCTTGGATCCTGTTTCCTGCATCCTGCTTGCAGGTCTGATTGACCACCTAATTTGGATCAGAAAGGGATTTTCTACAACATCAATGGAACAAGAATGAATTGCTGTGGATTTTTTGCTTTCCATTGTAGCTGGTCAGCTTCCTTGGATTAATTAAACAGTTCACCTAAGAAAGACATCATGTGTTGAGTGACGCCATTAAACCCTTTTGTTCTCCTTCTAGAATACATCGTTTGCAATTTTGAATCTTTTGAACTACACTGGGCCAACATGGTAGCAAGGACCACAGTAACAGGACAGTTGTGTGACAGGTCTTGGACTCTGATCCTGGTGTGTCTGGGGCAAGGCTCATCTCTCCCTTCTGTGTTCTTACACTCCTTGTGGCAGTTTTGCACATCAGACTCCTCTATTGTTTCGGTAGCAAAGATGCGTAAAGATGCTTGAAGAACCAGAAGGACTGCAAAATAACCAATTAAAGAAAACATAGAACACAGTCCATATTATTCCAAAGTTACAATTTCTAGTTTCTATCATTAGTTTTTGAACTGTTTGATAAAATATTTTTTCTATAATTGTCATTAAAATCCCAAATAAACCGAGACAGTTGGTAACTTTAAATCACTGTATATTATCCTATATTCATCTTGCAGTATCAGAGAGGAATTCTTATAAACTTCAGTAATTAGAAAAGGCTTCAATATTTTGTTCACATTTTCATGAATTTTACCTGTTAGATTTTAATCACAAAATTAAATACAAAAATCACAAAATTTCTGAATACTATAACTTTTAATTTTTATCTTAACACACAAGTGACATAATACGTCCGAGTGACACTGTAATTGTTTTGACATTGAAATTTATTGCTTAAATTTAAAACATACACTCTGAAAATCATTAGTGAGTTGGAAGGCAAAGAACTTTTAAGTTGTTGTCACTTTTTGAGCAGCAGATAGTAACTGTAATCTAAAGAATTATTATCTAGGTATTTGAGGACACTTAAATTTCGGTAGATTATGGAACTTTGATAATGTTCTCCACACAAAAATTTCTCCAGGTCACTTTAAGAACCTATAGGTGACAATTGTATTACTTTTTTGTTTGAGATAAACAGGAGGCATTTTCTCTTTCTGTGAATAGATTTTCAACATTTTTCTGTTGTCCACTGGGAGGAAACCAAGATTTCAGAAGTCTTCTGACAAAAACACTTCCAAGAAACCTTTCTTTGAATAGCTCAATATCTAGGGCATTTACTGGATTTATAGAAGAAGAAGGAATCCATTCTCTTTCATAATGATTCTCTGAAAATTTATTCAAATTAAATAGATCTAATAGAACAGATTTTGAAAATGTAAATAGATCCTTCAGTCATTTATAAACTTATATGGTATTTGTGATTTTTTATTTTTTTTTTTTTATTTTGTTGCCTTTACCAAATAAGAGTCTAACATGTCAAATATGTCATCCCCAAAGTCAATCTGGTTTTGATCTGAAGTTCTATCCTGCTCCTAGGAAACAAAATTTTAAAATTGTTCTCTATCCATTTTTTATTTCAATTAAAAAGATAACAGCAATTTTCACTAGGTTTTGTTTTTACACAGAAGTTGTATATATCAAATCATTTTTAAAATATAGATATAAATGTTATCAAATGTGATATTAGCATTTTGTACAAATTCTTGGAATGTAAATGAACTTTATAAAGTAGCAATTAGGTGTAGTCTGAAAAAGTACCTTGCTTTCTATATGTATACAGTCAGTATACAGTCATGATTTTTTTTTTTTTTTTTTTACTGTTTTTGATAAAGTAACCCCATTGAATTAATTTCAGACAAGGTAAGATGCACTCTTTCCTGATTTCCAATGACCGATAATGAGCACAAGTATCAAAGTTTTCTAAAAAAACTGAAGTCTTACATTATTCTTAAATTTCAACCAACCTTTATCAATCCTTATAGTTACAGTCCTGTAATTGAAGGACATGAATGTCTGCTTGAGTCTTCACCCTTTTTGAATAAGATAGTCTGGGGTAGACTGTGAACTTATCTTTGTTTGTATATAGGAATTATGGGTTTCTCAGAGCTTACCACTTAACAGTTTCTTCTTAAATCTCCTTAGTGTCAGAACAGCTATTTTTCTGCTCTTCTTAATCCCTTCCTCTTCACACACAATAGTACAAAGATTTAACTTTAAGTTTGTTAATAAACCAAATAATAGAAACTCCTGGATTATCTTTTTTGAGTCCAGGATGGGCCCATTAATATAGATGAAAGGCCTGGGTGTTCACAGCTAACATTTAGAAAATTGTGAAATACATTATTTTCTCAAACAGATAGATATATACACTTTTGTCCTTCACCAATTCAAATAGAGATGAAGGCATAAAAAGCTTTCATATAACTTAGAGGTAGAGATTTATTTTATTTTATTTTTCCTCAGGTTATTTCTTGTAATAACATAGTTGGTTGTTACTGGCTTGGAATTGTAGTGTTCAAAATGAGTATGATCTCTTGAATAGCAAAGTGACATAGTTGAACATAAAATACTTTTAATTCTCACTTCCCCTAAGGAATTGTCCAGGACAGGAAGAGGCACATACCTCTAGCTGCTTTTGTAGTCCCAGTGAGAGGACTTCTTTTCTGTATAGATGTTATTTTGCATATTTTTCACTACAGGGAATTTAGATCCAAACTCCTTGAAATGCAAACCAAGAGATTAAACATTGTGGTTCTTGGAGATAGATGTAGTGCCTAAAAATTCAAATTCTACCTCCCACAATGAAATATGCAGATACCCAGGTGTTCCTGCAAACATAGTTTTGCTCCCATATTGGGAATCACAGAAGCAGTGCACTAAGGGATAAAGACATATAAGTCAATCTAAAGATAGTTGAAAGCCCACTATGACCTCTGAGGATAACCTCAGTAGGTGCTACTGTGAAGTGAAGACTTCAAATCCTAATCCTTATTTTCAAAAATTATTTAGGATACTATGTTTAGGCAGAATTTAGCAGCCTAATTTCAGGAAAAGAGATAAGGAAAAACACACTTATCAAACTCAGACACTTCAGGCAACATACTATTTAAGTCTTAAAACAACAACAAAGAATCATCTCTGGTATTTGAAGTGCTTTTAGTGTATGACTCCTTATGACTCGGTTCAATTACTATTAATCCAGAGTGTGTTTATCCATAATATGGGCACATCACTCCTTCAATCCACATTTATAATGATCTGGTTTTGACAATGGAATATAGTCCAGATCCTCTTTGACTGTTCTGTAATTTGGGAATGTTCTGTAATTTAGGAATTTGCCTGAGATTTGAAAAAAAAAAAAAAAAAAAAAAAAAAAAAAAAAAAAAAAGAGGTAAGTTTATGAATCAAACTCTTACATTGAAGTGACATATCATTTTGTTTCAGCAGCTACATGGACAAGTTCTCTCTGGTAAGGTATGATAAATGTCCTTGAGACCAATGTCCTAGGAAATCATTTCAGCAGCAGCAGGGTTTATAGCTAGAAAGGTTTTGCCTGAAATCTGTTATGAATCTACCCAAGGTAGTTTAGCAGAGATAGGGGTATGTGGGAGGGGGACAATGATAAAACAGTATTACAAAGAAAAGTTGAAATTTTCTTTCTAAATGCCTGGACAAAAAGAACAAAGAAAAGTGTGTGTTGGGGGTGTGGGGAGGAGCTTGAGCCTTGAATGCAAATTACTATGTCACAATATGCATCACACTGTGGCCAAAAAAGTCTTCAGAATCTGTGAGAGAAATTTGGTTTTATAAGCAGTAAGGGATGCTACTACTAGCATCTCTATGCAAACTAACAGGTCACTAGTGCATCCACTCTCATTGATATATTCCTTCCATAAATCAATAGAGATTCTATGCCTAAGGTTGGAAAATCTAGAAAGTAATTGTGAGGCAGAGTTCTGGATAAAAGTTTATGAAATAGAATGCTAACTTGCATAAAGAGATCTGGTTTAGCATCTGTATTGGAACAGGACTGTTTATTTATTTAAATACTTGAGTGACCATAAGCTTTTATTTCTTGTGAGGGTCTTGCTGAGTGGGAAGTAGATCAGGTGAGTCTTGGATTCAGGGTCATTGAAATGTAACTAAAAAGGAATCATGATGTTTCTAATTCTGAGTGTGTATAGCTATTCATATTTAAGTCATAGCCTCCATCCTCCAAGGTGGAAAAATTTTTGGTAAAAGTTCCAAAAGATATTTTTTTCCCACAAAACTTGACAAACAGACTTTTCATGTGAAAACTTATATTTATAGATAAAGATAGGATATCTTTAGAAAAATTAAAGTTGTTGAAGTGATTCTATTCTACACACTTTTCTCCTAGGAATAAATGACAAAACTCCTACACACTGGAGTATATATATGTATATAATATATATATATATTTCAAATAACTTTGCACCCTTGCAAATCTACCCCATAAATTCAGTATACATGGGCCATTTTATTTGTAAAAAGGGGATGCCTCCTCTATGCACCTTCTTTTTATCTATCCTCCAGTTCAGTCTGCACTCTGGAATACAGCAACTGTACATTCACAAAGGTAATGAGGTAGTCTCTTGAGGAAAAGGTTCTTCAGGATGCTTGGGAACTCTTACAGATATTTTCCTAAAAGTGAATTGCTTGAAGAACAATAATTCTTTGCTTCTCTGTTGCCCCAAGGCATTTACCAGGATAATGAGACCAGTTATTCATCTCCTAAGGCAAACTGTGGTCTGTTGAATGCTGGTGAACCATGGATCTCTTGATGATGTTCCATGGAGAGCTATCTGGACACAGGATGGCAGCTTTCCTCCTTGTTTCCAGCTGCTATATTGCACTAAAGACAGCCAGAAATACTTTAAATACTTCCCTAACAATACTTTTATTTGTAAGAAATTGCTATTGTGGTCACAGAGATCTTAAGGGTTCTGAAGTGAGACCAGCTGTGCCACATGTTATAAAGAGGTGGGGAGGTTACTGAAACAATCTCTTGTGTTTTTGCCCCATGTTATGTTAAAGGGGACTTATCAGAGTCAAACATTTGCCTGTTTCAGAGCCCTGCTAAGGGCTTTCACTGAGTCAGTTTCACAGAGTTGAATGTATTCAATAAGACAACAGATAAAACAGATTCAGAATTGCTGTTTATAAACAGACACTGCAATAGAGCTAATATACATGTATGATAACAGTGCTAGCAAAATGCTATTCTAGGTATTCGTCACCAAAACGTTAAGTACTATTGTCATATATGTTTATCATGTACTTCATTAAGCTCATTATCATATTCAGGGGTGTTAACTATTATATTCATTTTAAAATAATGAAGCAAAAGATTTCACTCCAGGCACTGTGGCCTTCAAGATTCTGTTCTGCTGTCAAAACAGGGCTGTTCTTCAAAAAAAAGACTCCCTTCTTCAGCCACCTCTCATACCTGTGGACCTCCATCCACAAAGTCTGTATAAGAGATAAACAGGAAAAAGCTGCTCAACTTCCCTTTGCCCTAGTGTTTATCAGTGACACTAACAACTTGACTCTGCACCCCCCTAGGCAGATCAGTACCACACAGGTGCTCACTCACTCTCCTCAGGTGAGATGGGGGAGAAAACTGGAAAGGTAAAAGTGTGAGAACTCATGGGCTGAAACAAGGACAGTTTATAGAATCATAGAATCACAGGATCGTTCAGGTCAGAAAAGACCTCTAAGATCATCTAGTCCAACCTTTAACCTAGTGCTGATAAGTCCACCACTAAACCATGTTTCAAAGTTGACATATATATATTTCTTGAAGACCTCCAGGGATGGTCACTCAACCACTTTCCTGGGCAGCCTATTCCAATGCCACACAACTCTTTCAGAAAAGAAATTTCTCCTAATTTCCAACCTGAACCTTCCCTGGTACAATTTGAGGCCATTCCCTCTTGTCCTAACGTTAGTTACCTACAAGAAAAGGCCGACACCCAGCTCCCCACACCTTCCTTTCAGGTAGTTGCCAAGAGCCATAAGATCTCCCCTGGGCCTCCTCTTCTCCAGACTAAACAACCTCAGTTCCCTCAGCCCCTTCTCACAAAACTTGTGAGGCCCCTCACCAGCTTTGTAGCCCTTCTCTGGACACACTCCAGGGCCTCGCTGTCCTTCTTGTAGTGAGGGGCCCAAAACTGAACACAGTACTCGAGGTGTGTCCTCACCAGAGCCGAGTAAGTGGGACTATCTCTTCCCTAGTCCTGCTGGCCACACTATTCCTGATACAAGCCAGGATGCTGTTGGACTTTTTGACCACCTGAGCACACTACTGGCTCATATTCAGATGGCATTTACTATAAGTAAAACAAAAAAGTAGTGCATGCAAGTACAAATGCCATCACTCTGAACATCCCCCCTTTCCTTGCATTCCTGAGCTAACCACCCAGACAATCTAAGGAATAGTAATTATTATTATTATTATTATTATTATTACTATTACTATTACTATTACTATTATTATTATTATTAAGACTGGAGTGCTGCAATGACAGGCTATAAGCTCTTCAGAAGGGACAGGCAACACAGAAGGGGTGGTGGTCTGGCTCTCTATATTAGAGAATCTTTTGATGTTGTGGAACTTGAGGCTGGGAATGACAAGGTTGAGTCCCTGTGGGTTAGGATCAGCGGGAAGGCCAACAAGGCTAGCATCCTGGTCAGGGTCTGTTATAGACCGCTGAAACAGGATGAGGAGACAGATGAGGAGTTCTACAGGCAGCTGACAGAAGTTGCGAAATCTTCAGCGCTTGTTCTCCTGGGGGACTTCAACTTCCCAGACATATCCTGGAAGCACAACACAGCCCAGGGAAAGCAATCTAGGTTTCTGGAGAGCGTGGAAGATAGCTTCCTGATGCAGCTGGTTAGTGAACCTACCAGGGGTGGTGCCCCGCTAGACCTTCTCTTCACAAACAGAGAAGGACTGGTGGGAGATGTGGTTGTTGGAAACTATCTTGGGCAGGGTGACCACGAAATGGTAGAGTTCTCTATTCTTGGCGAGGCCAGGAAGAGGACCAGTAAAACTGCAGTTTTGGACTTCTGGAGGGCTGACTTTGAGCTCCTCAGGACACTGGTTGGCCGAGTCCCTTGGGAGGCGGTTCTGAAGGGCAGAGGAGTCCAGGAAGGCTGGGCACTCTTCAAGAAGGAAATCTTAATGGCACAGGAGTGGTCCGTCCCCATGTGCCCAAAGACGAGCTGGCGGGGAAGAAGACCGGCCTGGCTCAACAGAGAGTTGCAGCTTGATCTTAGGAGAAAAAAGAGGGTTTATAATCTTTGGAAAAGAGGGCAGGCCACTCGGGAGAACTATAAGGATGTTGCCAGTCTGTGCAGGGACAAAATTAGAAAGGCCAAAGCTCATCTGGAGCTCAATCTGGCTACTACTGTTAAATCCCTGGAGGTCTTTAAAAGACATTTAGATGTTGAACTCAGTGATATGGTTTAGTGGAGGACTGGTTGGTTAGAGGTTGGACTTGATGATCTTGAGGTCTCTTCCAACCTAGAAATTCTGTGATTCTGTAATAATACCAAATGTTTTAACTCAAAACCTGAAATGAAGTAATTTTTTCTTTACATATATATATATATAATATATATATAAATATATATATATTTATATATGTCATATAAAACAAACAAAACTACTCAAACGTAAGTTTTGGCTGCATACACATTTCCCAGAGGGCTTCAAAGTTTGGTCCAGAAAGATTAGTTTTCTAGCCTGTGAGACAAACTACAAAGTTCATTATTCTCACCAATTCAAAAGAAAGGAGAGGGAAGGGAAAAGACCAAGTGAGTGCAAACCTAAGGAATAAAGAGTTGTGTGTATGTAGTGAGTTATTTTGAAATGTATGTCTACATAGTATGTAGTGTTGTTTATTTTTATTTTTTTCTTCTTAAGCACGTGTGAATAGAATTTCCATATATGCCTATTCATAGAGCTGTATGCAATGTTTTTTATGTCTGCTGACTCAGCAAATTCTGAAAAAAGCAATCAAGCAAACAAACAAAAAACAGATAATGATTCTAACTTAACAACCTAACAATTCTATTTTGTATACAGAAATAAAAAGGAACAAAATGAACTAGATTTTTAACTCAGTCAAGTGCAACAATAATTAAAGCTCTAATTTTAAACACAATACATTAATAAAAATACTAATATACTAGAAAATGTTAAAATCTACTTTAAAAACTTTCATTCATATATGATCGTACACACATTGTTAACCTTTTTAAACTTAGATTATATTCAAGGGAAAAGAGAACTAAAATAAATTAGTTATTAAAGACACAGAAAAAAAATCTTTCCTTAATAATTTTCTGTTTCTCATTATTTTTGTTTGATTGTTTTACCTCTACAATTGTTTTCATTGAAAGCCTAAATATGTATAGTTTGTTTGTTTGTTTATTACCTCTACTATACAACTGATCTTTGTGGTAGTGTTATTCAAACATTCAAATATTCCTAGGAGGAAGGGCTTAGACGTGTTTGCAAAACTTTATCTTGCACAGGCCTGAACATTCAGGTTTAATGTAGTGGCTCTTTCTGAATGTCTTCATTTCATATGGACAACAGTGCTGGCACTTATTGAGAATACTTGACAGATGCTCTCATCAACTCATAGGGGAAGAGTAGAGAATTTAAAACATACGCTTAAACACTGGATCCTATTTAATGCTAAATTGCTTGATTGTTTTAAATACAATTTACACAAAGTTAAATGAATATTGTTTTAAAATAGTGAAAAATAATGTTATCTAATAAAGAAACATGGAAACCTATGTTTAGTTTTGCTACTGTTTTCTCACTAATACTAGAAAATGTACCATTAATTCTCTGTTTGCTGGTAGGAATTTCCAGTATGGTAACTTTACTGTAACTGCTACAGAGTAAGTTCTAGGTCTGTGTAAACCTTCCAGGATCATTCTAAACAGCTAATTAAAAAATTATGTACTTTGTTACCTCCCAGATGTGGCTTTTCTTTGTCCTATTTCTAGACATCTTTTTTTTTTTTTTCCCTGAGATACAAACAAAATAAATTAAAAACAAACCAAAACTCCGTCCCAAAGACTTTCTTATTATAAAAACATTATACGCTAAAGTATTTTGAAGTCCAACCTTGGCAAGGCTTTTCTTTGCTGCCAGGCTTTCTCTATGTTTGAGAATAGCACAAAGGACCTTTGAGGCAAGGCAAAGCAAGGCAAGAAAAAACAAGGCAAGGAGTTTTGGGGAAAGAGGTTTTTCTGCAACCACGCAGTCACTAAAGCTGTTAAGCTACTTAGGATGGGATGGAAATTGAAATTTTATTGAAGCTAACGTGTTTTACAGAGACATAACAGTTTCAACAAGAATTGTAAACAGAATGATTTCTTAGGAAAACTGTCAATACCCTAGTATTTCTCAGGAGAGTACACACGCACACACAAGATTCCAAAAGGCAACAGAGACAGACCAAAAGAAATTGAATTTAAAAGGCAATATTTTCAGTCTGAAAAATGGATATTCTGACAAAATTGATTCACAGATGTATTAAAAATATTTTTTTTTGCTGTTTCAGTGTAAAAACAAATATTTTAAAACCTGATTTTGTGAAATTATCTTAAGATGGAATACCTGGTCTCTCAGGAGCTCTAACACTTTCTTTATTAAAACTGTCAACTTAGAGCAGAACAGATAATATAAGACAAGGAGTATCTTTTCTTAACAGATATCTTCTACCCCTACAAGTGTCTGTTATAACCTGAGATTTCTTTTTGGGGCGGAATTGGTTAGGAAGCTTTTTATGCTTTGATTTTTGCTTAAAATTAACCTGCTAACATGTAGTACTATGTAAAGAAACATTTTAAAAACAGAAATTTCTGTGGTTGTTGTTACCATTAAACGGGACTGTATCATGTTGAACTATGGAGTACAGGTCTTCCTCAGCTCCTCACAGGTTCTGTGCAAGCACTTTCCTATCTAAAAAACTAGGAGACTTCAAATCTAATATCTCTGTGACATCAAATTTAGATGCTTTAATTCAGTATGTCTACAAAATTATAAGGACATTTATTTGACTTCAGAAAAGTGCAATTTATTCACTATATTTATGCAAAAACAATGCTGACCTTAACCTGTTTTTCCTTTATGGATCTGACTTGCATGGCCCCACAATACCACATTTGTTCTAGGTTCTGCAGGATGCCAACATGTTCCAACATTCATGTTCCTCAGAAGTCAAAAAACTGCCAGCTCAGGAGAGTGGATAGATAGAGCTTCCTTGGAAGCAGGCCCATGGATTCAGCGTGCATTATGAGAAATTAGAGGGATGAGTCATTGTTGTGGTTTAGCCCCAGCAGGCAGCTAAATACCAGATGGCCACTCGCTCACTTTCCCCAGGTAGGAGCGAGGAAAAAAACAAAAAGGTAAAAGTGCAAGAATGCATGGGTTGAGATAAAAACAATTTACTATTTACTTATGCCACATGCACAAGTGAAAGAAAACAGGAAATTAATTTGCTACTTCCCAATAGCAGGCAGATGTTTAGCCACATCCAGGAAAGCAGGGTTCATCAGATGTAGCAGTTTCTTGGGAAGATATATTCCACCACTCCAAACATGTCCCCACTCCCCACCTTCCACCTTCTTTGCCCCAGCTTTTATTGCTGAGCACAACGTCATGTGTTGTAGAATACCTCTCCAGCCAGTGTGGATCAGCTGTTCTGGCTGTGTCCCCTCCCAGCTCCTGGTGTACCCTCAGCCTCCTTACTGACAGGGCAGCACAAGATGCAGGAAAGGCCTTGGCTCTGTGTAAGCACTGTTCTGCAACAACTAAAAACATTGGTGTGTTATCACCACTATTTTCATCAAAAATCCAAAACAGGGCATCATACAAACCTGTATGAAGACAATTAACTCTATCCCAACCAAAACCTTGCAAATCATCTACGAAGATTTAGAGCATAGAGGTAAATTCATCTCCTACTCTGACCATTTCAGCAGCTGCAACTTAAAACACAAGGGGTTAGGTGAAAACTAAAGAATGCAAGAAAATGTTAGTGGCTATTTCCTCTTCTTCTCAGAATAAAAGAGCAATGCAAGGGAAAGAAGGGCAGTTGCTGTCCTTTTTAAAAATGTACCTGAATGATACTAAGAGGTAAAAGAGGACACCTATTTCTGGCTAAAGCAACTAACATGAGGTCATCACATTGGAATTTGAAGGCTTAGGTGAAAAGAATGTTCATTGTTTTCTATGAAAAATAAAATAATAATAATAATACATATGATAAGTTGCTTGACCTACTTGATATACATTATACACAGCATTACATCAGTAGTTAGCAAAGTCTGCATTCACAAAATAGTACTTTATAGTACTATTAGTACTCTTAGTACTAATAGTACTATTTTTTTAGTAGACTATAAACAGTCACCTCCTTTAACTGTCCCTTCCTACCCCAAAATCAATCAATTAAAAACTGTGTAATCAGTGGTTCCACTGATAACCAGAAGTTCATGAAATGAAGAGAGAGAAAATCTGTTTCAAGTAATATTGATTTTTTTTCAGATTTTTTACAGATTTCCCTTCTTGATGGTGTTCAGACACCAGTGGTGGATTTTTCATTCACCCATTTTTCATTGGTTGCCATAGGGAATTTACCTTGCACCATGGAGTCAAATATACCTCCTGTGATGATGCAATTTGTGTGATCCAGGCAGTTAGACTCATATCTCTGATAATAAAACATTATACTGTATCTTGATTTATACTTAGGAAATAAACAGTCTTAGAAAAATGCATGATTCTTGAAGCTCTTCTTGAATTATATCTTGAATGATAATTTCAGCTGAGGTTTTATGTAGCCAAATAAAACAATTAAACTGCAGTGAGGGGTCATAAAATCAGCTGATGATGCTGTGAGTTTTAGTGATATTATTTGCAGGTGGCATGAACAATATGCTTTGCACAGTTGGTATTCTGGAAAGACCAAATGAGAGATAAGAAATTAATGTTTTTAAGATAAAAATACCATCACTGAATGCAACTATAAATAGAAGTGTACTGGTCTGTGAAAGTAAAGGATGAGAATGAATTATCTGGATAACTGTACTCTGTGTGGCAAGATCAGTACCATCCAATAACATTGCCATTCTTATAGGCAGAGCAGGGGGCTTTTCTATTAAATATATTGCTTGATATTTTCCATAAGACTCATTTTAGTTGCTTATATGCTTTCCAAATTTGAATGACTCAGAGTTATTGAAATTTGCCTATTTGAAATTTGCCATAGGTTAACTATTTTCAAAGTTTTTTTGTTGTTGTTGTTTGTTTGTTTGTTTAAAAAAAATCAGTGAGAAAATTCCAACAATGTTCTGATAATATTCATGTAATGAAATACTTTTGTATACGACACTAAATTTTGTGAATAGGTACTGTGCAAAAAGAACTTTTGTGCACTATAGGATCAGTATATATGTATTGTTCAGTGAGCACTTTGGGCAGTTGTTCTGTTATGCATTAATTATATTATGTACAATTCCCTTAACTTGAAAAAGGGGCTTGCATGATTGACTTCAGTGGGACGGTGTTTAGCAATGATTCACCAGAATGTTGCATATTCAAATAGGTAAGCAACACAGACCAATATGCCTTGCTCCCAGCTGTGCTCTTATCACATTGTGATAACTAGCAACTGATAAAACTTATCAGAGCAAGAAAATAAAAACCCATTGAGTTGTTTTTATGCATCTACTTACATGTAACCAAAAATAAAAGGTGAAGTAAATGATGAAAGCTGATGTATTGTATGTGCACGGTAAAATATAGTTCACTTCAGCTTTGCAACAAAACATGTCAGCAAAAATCACAACCTGCCATAGACCAGGATTGATATCAACACTGTACAACACCACATGAGAAGCAGTCAAAGGAGTTCCTCTTAAACAACTTGTCTGTAGTCTTGCAGGTACAATGCTTTGACCACCTTTTTCCAACTTAAAAAAATAAATGAAATTAGATGGGGAAAAAAGAGAGAGAGAGAGAGAGAGACTTCTTCCTTTTCTTTGTTAATGTGCTCTTGAAGTAGAACAAAGATTTGCATAGTGCATTTTCACCCCCTGACATGGGGTGCTATCTACTGAAGATTTGTAATATGAGATAGGGTTTAATAACTGGAGAACAGTAAGAAATCAAAAAAATGAAGGAAGGAAGGAAGGAAGGAAGGAAGGAAGGAAGGAAGGAAGGAAGGAAGGAAGGAAGGGAGGGAGGGAGGGAGGGAGGGAGGGAGGGAGGGAGGGAGGGAGGGAGGGAGGGAGGGAGGGAGGAAGGAAGGAAGGAAGGAAGGAAGGAAGGAAGGAAGGAAGGAAGGAAGGAAGGAAGGAAGGAAGGAAGGAAGGAAGGAAGGAAGGAAGGAAGGAAGGAAGGTTGGCTTAACCTGGCACCATGCAGCTGTTTGCTCACTCCCCTGGGGTGGAGAGAGAAAAGATAAAAGATGAGTGTGAGAACTCATGGGTTGAAATAAGGATACTTTAATAAGAAAGAGAAGAAAAGAGCAATTGCAATGCATGATGCAATTGCTCACCGACTGAAGTGCAGCCAGTATGTGAGCAACGGTAGGCCCCCTGGCCAACTTCCCCCAGTGTGTTATCAACACTATTCTCATCCTAAATTCAAAACACAGCACCATACCAGGTACTAGGAAGAAAGTTAACACTATCTCAGCCAAAACCAGGACAAGAGGAAGATGAAGAGAAAAAGGAGAAATGAGGTGGCTGATGCTTTTCTCAGGAAAAGGCACACTGGAAAAACTTTCTCTCTATGTGAAAAAATTCTGAGCTCACTTTATTCCAAATAATCCAATAGCCAACACAGAGAAAAAAACTTATGAAGGCAAGCTTTCTCAACAGATTATAACAGCAATTACACTTCAAATTCCTCCTTATCTTTCCCCAAAAAAAGTAACAGTTTCCAAATGATTAATATATATACATATATATATATATATAAAACCAATGCTTGAGTATGTATGACTTGTTGGAGTGAATTCACAAAAAGCAGCCTTCAAGCAGTGTAACTTAACCTGCATCGCTAGCTGACCTACTGTTTCACGGTGGGAAACAGCATTTTCTGCAACAATATGTAAATCCATTTTCAAACATTTTCTGGCCAAAATCACTTTTTTTTTTTTTTGTATCATATATTTTTCTTCTTTATAATTTTATAACTGAAAAATGCTTCCTAATTAGTTTTATTCACTATTCTATGTTAATTAAAACAAAACACTAAAAGGTTTGGTTGGGATGTATACTTATTTTATTACATCTCAGTATTTCTTTCTATCTCTCCTATGTAGAGTTTGACTGAACTATTTTTTTACAAAGAATTCTATTTTATTGACAACTTTTTGCCTTATTTCTAACTCCTCCTTATTTCCAAAATTCCAACGTATATAACCAATATAATTATGGGTTTTGTTGTTGTTTGTTTTTTTTCGTTCTTCCTCATCTTTTTCAGAACAATTCAATTTTTTATTTTAAAAAATATGAATTTAACAGATGTGTTCCATTATTTGGCTGAAATTGAACTAATTCATTTTCCTCAACATCCTGAAGCTGAATAGCACTTGAACCTAGCATTTGGAGACACATTTATGTCCTACATAATTCAGTGGTTTATGAGTGCAGAACTATTCCTCATTGCCTTCAGAAAGGACCTTAATACATAATTCCTCCTTCAACTTTCCTACATTACTTTACTTATTTTTTTTTAAGAAAAGCAAAATTTGCCCCATTATAGCATTTCTTCACATAGTCAGCAGGGATTACTACGAATTTTTTACATTTCAATGTAATAGCCATCAAGGTCACCTTAATGGTCACCTTAATTAAATGAAAGTTTATGAAGAGTGAAGCCTTTCTTAATTATTTGATTTTTCATTTAAGATACTTAAAACTACTCAAAGACATTTTACCATTTGTTTATCACATTCACTGCTCCTTAATGTGCTAGGTTCTAGGAGTTTGGTTAACCATTCTTGCATTCCAACAGAGTATGCTGCCTACAATGGAAGTCCCTTAGATTTTCATCTGATAGTGTATTTTGTAGTAAGGTGTTCAAAGCATGCCTACCAAGTGGAAGGCAAACTTAGAAGTTGAAAATGATCTGTTCTTCAGGTTGACTGAGTGGAGAGTTGTTTGTTTTGTTTTCTTATTGTTTCTGATCTTACCACAGGGTCCATATATTTTTATATATTCACTTTGGCTATCCCCTTCTTTTTCTCTTTTCCTCATTTACTAATTATCACCTACTATAGTTCCCCTTCTTCTAGTCTTTATCTTCTTTTTTTGCAAACATTTTTGTTTTTTAATTAGAGGTATATATTTAAGAGGGCACAATTACATCACAGAAAGAGTTCACTTTTATGGTTTATATTGTTATTTGAACATTAACAATTGTTTTCATTTTGTACAGATTTAATGCTAAGTTACAAATGGATGTGTTCTGATTTCAGTCTTGAAGAGAGAACAGAATGTATTTGTGTAAATCACCTGATGTTGAAGGAACAAAGCTAGTAAAATGCTTAAACATGATTCATTCACTTAAACTTCAGAATTAAAACAGGTAATGAGTGATTAAACAGCATCATGAAATCACTTAATTTTAACAATGCCATCAGTTTGCCACATAGGTAAATTTTGAAGCAGTGTACTGGGTAAAATTTATAATGACCATATGAATCTCAAGAAATTAAAGATTGCATAGCCTGATATGGCAAAATTTAAACTAATGATTATTTTAAAAAAGTAGCCAACAACTAATACAGAAAATGATGCTAATCGGTCTGCTTTTGTGTTATTTTAATCATATGTTCTCCATATTCCCCTGTCTATTGATTTATTTATTGCTCTTTAAAACAAACAGTTTAACGAAAAGAGTTTGGACAGAGAAACTGGTAAGTGGAGCCAACTGGAACTGCCAGATTCCTGTTTCTATACAATCTCACATTTGCAGCCATTTTAAGTTTCTTTATTCTCAACCAATTAATTTAACTGTTTCTCTTTCCAAATGGCTGTTAAATGAGTACCCTGCCTGAAGGTTAGAAGTGAGATTGATTTAATTATTCAATAGTAGGAAAACTTTACATTTACCACCAAAATACACCATACATATATTACTATAAACACCACTGAATACATATTTATACGTAGTGAGGGAGGCTTCTGTGACCCCAGCAAGTTTCCTGTGCTAGCAGCTGATAAACCAAATACAAAGAAGCTGCCAAGCAAGTTGCATGTTTATAAATTGAAGGTCTCCTAAAAATCATCAGACATGATCTGCTAGCAAGGTCTGACCTGAACCTAAGGTTATAATAATAAATCTTTGCATTCCCATATGGACATTGTATGTCTCTTGAATATTAGTTTCAGTTTTTCACAGTAAGCACTAATAAACCTATTTTTTAATTATTGTTTCTTAAATAGAAAACATGAGTTTAAACTGCTGAATACAGGCTCACTAAATGTAAACAAAACAAGCAGCTATCTTAGCATATATTCTGTGCAGAGCAAGATATTGACTGAGCATGTCTGGCTGCACAGGTAGCATCCTTGCAAATGAAATTTGAAATCTTCAGTTATCTTTGAACACATCCTGGAAGAATAAAGTGATTTTTAAATAACACAGAAGCAACCTAAAAAATATATATAAAAAAATAAAGTGTTGGTTTTACATATCAAAGGATCTGCTGTATATCAAGGGGATTTATACTTTTCTAAGAAGTATTTTCTATATGTTCCTTGTGTTTATTGCTGAGTAAACCAATAGTGGTTATATCAAGAAAGTCCTAGACTCACAAATGAATTAAAATTTAGCATTGCAATATCTAACTTGAAAACAAAATGTACCAGTATATCATAGGATATTGAAATGCCTTTTCAGATCTTGGCTCCCTGCAGAAGGAAAAGAAACACACCTGAGTAAAGCATTTGCAAAAGGTACTGTGTAGAGAGAGGAAAACTTGGTATAGCCAGGAAACATCAAAGACAGGAAGGAGTTGTGCTTTATGCTTTACAGGGACTAGTGAGGTAAATCTGGAACAAATGAAGCCCCCGTCTCAGCTGGGATTTACTGGCATTGTCTCTGAATTAGTCCACAAAGTCATATCAGCCTTTTCCCACACAAATAAAGAGGATAGCATCCAATGCAGTCCTCCTATGCACTGTTGCCTTGTATGATAGTTGTCAATGTATGTTCTAAAAAGTCTGAGATGGTATCAAAGAAAAATGTCAAAAGCATTCTTCTCAAACTTCAACAGCTTGTAAAGATGAGGATACAAAAAAAGTATTTTTAGTAACCCAAACTTAGACGTCCCAAAACATATTTAGAAAAAAAAAATAAATTAAAAAAAAAATGCCACAGATGTCAAAGATGATGAGCTTTGTACTCTTACTAAGAACAGAAAGTAATAATAGCATATCATTTACACACATGAAGACTGAGAGACCATGTTTTCTCCATGACCCAGTTGCCAGTAGTAACATCAAACACTTTACCCCTCAGATACTGCTATTATAAATGGTTTAACATCATTGCAATTATGATGTTATGCAATTATGATGTTATGCAATTATGAGCTTTTCAAGAAACATTAATATTATTATTAATAATAATTATTATTTTTTTTCCTTTAGTCCTTCTTATGTGACCAAATAACTCCCATGAATTTAAATATTTTTTCCTCACAAAGTGGTCTCCTGTGACACCTAAAATCATTTAGCAAATGTTACAACTTATCACTTTTAAGTCAAAACATTAAAAAATACTAAAAATTAACATTATTTTTTAAAGATAACAAAATAGAAACCTTGATATAAGTGAATGCTCTGGTTACCATGGAAATGTATGGAACATCAGCTTTGAAAACAAGGTTCCCTTTATTTTCAACTATTAGTCAGGCCACAAAGCATATAAACTCTGACGTCCCTATTCATCTCCTCTGGAATCTGCACTCTGATTATTATTTAAAACACTTACACAGATCATCAACAGTTCAGTCTCCAATTTGACCTACTTGTAGACAACGCAAAAAAATGCACAGGCCATGCATATGAGCTTTCTAGCATCAGAAAGCTATATCTAGCTTGGGGAAAGAGAGACAAATAAGATTTTAGCTGTTGATCTAGGGATGATTTTATGAGAAACCTCATGTCTGTCATCCTCCTAGTCTTTGACATTTTGTATGACATTGCTGACAGCTGGTAAAACCACTTCTAGCAATGAAGATCTAAAATTGAAGAGTGTGTATAGATGGCCCTGCATGTTCTAGGTACTGGAAGTGATTTGAATACAAATGCTTTGTGAGTTAAATATAATAAGGGAGGAAATAATCAAAAGAAATAATCAGCTAGAGAAATTCTTATTGTAACCAGATTGATTAGGTATTTTTGGAGGTCCAGGCAAGATAACAATGCCCTAGAATTTAGGAAAGTTCTAGACACTGTGAATTAAGAGCATATATAATAGGAGCATCCAGATGGCTTCACCTAGAGGGACAATTAGCTTTTGTATTTGGCTTCTGCTTTCTTGCCTGGGTTATTTAATGCCTTCATGTTTATGAGTTACTTCTAATCACCAAGAAAGACTTCTTACTGTGTTCATATCTGGTGAATATGCAGTATTGCATGCATGCTAGAAATTTCCCCCACAGTGAATCCTTTGAAAATGTGACAATACTTAATGGAGGGGGAAGGAGTGGGAAAAAAAAAAAAAAAAAAAAAAAAAAAAGTAATATATATATATATATATGCATATGTACACAGCAAAAAATAGAAAACATATATATATGTTTTCATCCGAAGAAGAGTTGTCTACTATTGAAAGTAGATGTCTACTATTTGTAGTAGTAGTACAGTGAGTAGTTGTCTACTATTGAAAGTAGATGTAAATAAAACAAAGCATAATATTGATGGAAACAGTAAGTTTGTTGTTAGCTTTCAGACATGAAGTGAAACCTTAGGATGGCAAGATATTCTGATTATGATATTTTTTACATCACTGTTGAATTATCATAATGCATAGTGAATATTTGCTGAGAGTGGTGGTAGAAGAAGGTCAAAGACAAATTTTCATATCAGTTATGGGTAGGGTATACTTTGAAAATTACAGTTTAGAAAAACACAAGCAAATCAGAACTTAAATTCTCTAGGGTAAAATGGAAGGGAGAGCAACTTAATTTTATATTGTTCTCAAGTGAAAGGTTTAGTGCGGTTAAAGGTAAAAGTATGTCACCTGAATTAATCAATAATCTAATAACAGAGATGATTTTAATCCAGTATGTATTTGTTCTTAATTAAAAATAACACTGGGAAATATGATTTGAAGTGAAGAGCATATGCCACTTAACAATGGCTTCAAGCCATTTTCTCAATGAATCTCTAATGAAATTCCTCTAATTCAAAAGAAGGACTAGCAAGTGCATCATTTTCTGGCTAGAACAGTCATGGGAAATATGCGGTTTAATTTCCTGAGGCAGAAGAGGGAACTTTTCCTATATCTCCAAGAGAATTCACATTTTTGTTCATGAAATCCTGCCTAAAAGTTTGTATATGTTCACACAAAACAAAACAAAACAAACAAAAAAACAAAACACTGTGCTCTTTCAAATTCTGCAGCATGCATCATCTCATAAACCATATCAAATAATTCTGCCATTTCATGTTCCTTGTGAATTATCATGACATTAATATTGAAGTTATGAAATGGTTTAAATACCATGTCTACATAAATGGAGATTAACCTATGACTTATTTCAGAGAATCATAGAATATTCTGAGTTGGAAGGGACCCACAAGGATCATCAAGTTCTGATTCCAAAAAGGACCACCCAAAAATCAAACCATAGGTCTGAAAGCCTTGTCCAAATGCTTCTTGAACTCCAGCAGGCTTTCTGCCATTATCACTTCTGTTGGTGCCCAAAACTGCAAACAGTAGTAAAAGTTAGGCTGCAACAGTGCAGAATAGAGTGGGACAATCATTGCCTTCGACCAGCTAGCAATGCTCTGCTTGATGTACCCCTGGGACATGGTTGGCCCTTTTGGCTGCCAGGGTACACTGATGGCTCATATTCAACTTGCTGTCAACTAAAACACTCTCATCCTTTTCTACAGGGATGATCTCCAGACTTGTCCCACAGCCTGTACATACAGCCAGGGTTGTCCCTTCCCAGGCACAGAATATAGTACTTCCTGTTAAACGTCATGTGGTTGGTGATTGTCCAGCCCTATAATTTGTCAAGATTTCTCTGTAAGGCCTCTTTACCCTCAGTGGAGTCATCTCCTTCCAATTTAGTTTTGTCTGCAAACTTAGCATACCTTCAAGTCCTGTATCCAAAACATTTGAGAGAACTGGCTGTAAAATGGAGTCCTGTGAAACCCCACTAGTGACTGGGTGCCAGCATGACATAACCCCATTTCCTTTGAGTCCAACCCATCAGCCATTTCACCCATCATATTATGTTTTTACCTAGCTGTATACTGGATATTTTGTCCAGAAGAATACTGTGAGGAACAGTATCAAAAGCTTTGTTGAAATCCAAAAGATTGCATCAAGTGGCCTCCCTTGGTCAGTTAGGCTTGTGGCCTTGTCATAAAAGGAAGTTAAGTTCATTACACAGGACTTTTCCTTCCCAAGCCCATGTTGGCTGTGACTAATGACTATATTGTTTTTCTGATTTTTTTTTCCAGTAACTCCCAGATTAATATTCTCCATATTTTTACCAAGCACCGATGAGAGACTGACAGGCCTGTAATTACCAGGGTCTTCTTTCTTGCCATTTTTGAAAATTGGAATAACATTTGCCAGCTTCCAGTCAACTAGGACTACTCTGGTTTCCAAAGACCATTGAAAAGTAATTGAGAAAGGTCTCATGATGACATCAGCCAGCTCTCTGAGTATCCTGGGATGAGTCTCATCAGGGCCCATAGACATCCAGCTGTAGTAGAAAATCCTGCACAACTTCAGGGTTGTCTGGAAGTTTATCATTACCACATTCATGGTCCTCTAACTCAGGGCTCTGGGGGTCCCAGTGCCCATCATTTGTGTTGAAGACAGGGGTAAAGAAGGTATTAAATGTCTCTGCTTTGTCTATGTCCCTGTTTGTGAGCTCATCATCCTCATCAGGTAACAGACTAATATTTTCTCTGGTCCTTCTTTAGCTGTATATAAACTCTGCACTATCTGTGTGGTTTTTTTTTGTTTGTTTGTTTGTTTGTTTGGTGATGGTGTTGGAAGTAGTGTTGTGTTTTGTTGTTGATGTTGTTGTTGTTGTTGCTTTGGTTGGTTTTCAGTGTCTTGAATGGAGAGGAGAATGTAGGAATATGGGTAGAATGGGTGAAAAAAAAATCTTTACTTCAGGATTTACAAGAATAAATCTGGATGACTAAATCAAGATTGTGAAACTGAAAGCTCCTTAAAATATATTGCTGTTTTTTATCAGGGGATTCTGATTGTATTCTTAATGAATGCCACAACAGTCAACATTAAATTCTTGAACAAAATATAAATCAAATTACATAATATTTTTGTAGTGACAATCATTAAGTTTCATCAGTCATAATACCAAACCAATCACAGCAATATTCCTGCTGGAACTAACCAATTGTTCCAATAAATACAAACACATTGTTGTTAAATTTACAATCATTAGTGTATACTAACAATACTTTCCTGTTACACTATGTGTGGATTAATATTTTCACCATTTCAAAGCATTAAAGATTTAAGCTTCCTTTGATCTTCCTGTATGAAGTTCAACAAGTTCAACAAGGGCAAGTGCTGGGTCCTGCACCTGGGGTACAACAGCCCCAAGCAGAGCTACAGGCTGGGAGATGAGTGGTTGGAAAACTGCCTGGCGGACTAGGACCTGGGAGTATTGGTGGATAGTCGGCTGAATATGAGCCAGCATTGTGCTCAGGTGGCCAAGAAGGCCAACAGCATTCTAGCTTGCATAAGAAGCAGTGTGGCCAGCAGGGCTAGGGAAGTGATTGTCCCCCTGTACTCGGCTCTGGTGAGGCCGCACCTCAAGTACTGTGTTCAGTTTTGAGCCCCTCGCTACAAGAAGGACATGGAGGTGCTTGAGCAAGTCCAGACAAGGGCGACAAAGCTGGTCTGGAGAACAAGTCCTATGAAGAGCGTCTGAGAGAGCTGGGTTTGTTCAGCCTGGAGAAAAGGAGGCTCAGGGGCGACCTTATCGTACATTAAAGTACATTAAAGGAGGCTGTAGAGAGGTGGGGGTTGGTTTATTCTCCCATGTGCCTGACAACAGGACAAGGGGGAATGGGCTAAAGTTGTGCCAGGGGAGGTTTAGGTTGGGTATTAGGAAGAACTTCTTTACTGAAAGGGTTGTGAGGCATTGGAATAGGCTGCCCAGGGAAGTGGTGGAGTCACCATCCCTGGAAGTCTTTAAAAGACATTTAGATGTTGAACTCAGTGATATGGTTTAGCAGAGGACTGGTTGGTCAGAGGTTGGACTAGGTGATCTTGGACGTCTCTTCCAACCTAGATGATTCTGTGATTCTGTGTGATTCTGTGGTTTTAGGCACCATTACAAATTCCACAGTAATCAAAAACTCTACAATTTTTTTCCAATGATGCTTGTGAATTTCAACAACAGATGACAAAATTCAGGTAACAGAGAGATGTATTAAAATTAGAAGGTCCTTTAAGTTAGAAGTACAGAGAAAAACAAAACATTTTTCTACCATATTGGAAAGAAAAAGACCGTTCTTCTGTAACACCAGGGATGGACATAAAGAATTTTCACTGTGGCAAAAACTCAAGAAAAGCTAAAACTGAGAATCAGTATGCACTCAGCATTTATTCTCAAGCCTTGATCTCAATTAAACAATCCACTTTAAATATTTAATAAAACAAACAAACAAATAAAAGACATACATTATATAAATTTCACTTCCACACGAATGAATAGGACTGCTTTTTGTACCTGGGTAGCATCTTTGCTCAGGTGCTTATTCATAGTAATTCAACATAGTTAGGTCCAAATTACCTCTGCTTCAGGATCTGAGGGGCTGCTGGCTGCAATCACCCTTTGCTGCTCCTGTTGTAGTCTGCCAGTGAATTCAGCTTCTGTCAGTAACAAAAAATAATTAATCTGTCTTGGAATGTATATTTTCTTAGCAAGCTACTTGAAAATATAAAATATACATATATTTAATATAAATATATTAAATTAACAACATTCATACAGCTCCTATTAACATTTTATTGTGCTTTATATAGGAGTATTATATGTATTACATATTTTCCTTAATTCTGTGTGTAACTTAAATGGAGCTTTACTATAATTAGCGATTATTACGTAAGAGCCTCATAATGGAGATTCTTATGTTTATGTAGCTAAATTATAATAAAGAAAAAAGAAGTTAAACATGGCTTCAGATAAACTAATCTCAACAAATATGTTTGTTTAAAAGAAACAAACAAACAAACAAACATTGCTTTTTATTTTATTTTTTTTCTTCTGGTGAACTAAACATTTACACTAGTTTGTCATGAAGATTAAAGACTAGGAGTTTACAAGAGCAAGGGAATTCTCTTATTTCTATAAGAAGAGAGGAGAAATCTCAACATGTTTTGTTGTCCTAACTTTGGCTGGAATGTCAAAAAATTAGATCTTCATAAGTGAGTCTACACTTTGATACACTGTGATGCATATAAATGGCAATTTTGTAAGCACTGAAAACATGATATAATAGTAAGGTTCAATAGAAGATTACGTTATAGAGATTTGAAAAGCTGAAGGTTTTACAAAAAAGCTTCTGATTCAATCAAAATGTGTTTTTATTTGAGAATAATGAATAATGTGAAAAGTATATATTGACATAGTTGGGTTTCACAGAAAAGGAGATTCACTCTTGCTTGAAGCACACTGTGTGTTATGACAAAAAAAACACCAAAATATCCACATCCAAAAAAAAAAAAAAAAAAAAAAAAAAAAAAAAAAAAAAAGTATGGAAATGACTGAGCTATTAGATAAAAATATATGTGGAAAAAAAAAAAAAGGGAAAAAGGGGAGCAGACACTCCTAATTTTTCAACGGTTATGTTTTGTGTAGAAAACCTGAGAACTCAAGATCAGGAGAACAGGACTTAAATCTAAGTCAGGTAAACAAACCTAGATTGCAGGTCCTGCAGAAAGATGGTACTTTAGATCAACCTACACTTCATTTCATCACATTGGATTAGCTAATGTAGTTTTTGCTCAGCATAATGACTCTGAAGTTGTTTTTATAGGATTGTGTTCTTTGTGCATTTTGTGCTGAGCTTATTCATATACCAATGAATCTTTAATTCCACTCTTGGATGAAGGACCTAGATGACTATCTTAATATTGTAAAACAGGGGATAGCTAGCCACCAACAGAAATTAAATGCCATAACACAGATAAAACACTCCCCTTGCTTCAATAGCATATTGGTTCAAAAACTGTTGCCTGGACATTGTCAAGCAGATAAGTGGTCTGTTTAGAAAAGTAATTTCTAGAGCAAGTGTAACAACACATCTTTCAATTATTTATAAGCAGTCTACGCTCAGTCTTCTTTCTAAAGTACTTGACAAAAAATATGCATCTGGTAGTCCAGACTCAAGGGGAAGGGTCAAGGAGAATGGACAGTTTTAATTCATTCCTTGCATAGATGCAAAGGTTATGTCTACACTAATAAATTAAATCTACCCAGTCATGTTTCCTGACCCTGAAAGTAAATAGCACTGAAGCCAACCATCACCGCAAAACTCATGCTATTAAATTCTCTTCTCAACTAAAACAGAACAGATGCATCCAAACCACCTATTGAAGATAGTACCTTGCTAACAGCCATTATGTATTCACAAACTACAGTATTAGAGACTAGCACAAGACAAACGCATACCAGACATGACTAAATTAGCAACAAAACTGAGACAGAGTTATTCCCTGCTACTGCTTAGCTTTTCTGTACTCTGCATTCTGTAGGCAATAAGACTACATGACACCCTGAAATTCAGTAACATGTTGTATTGTTGTAAATAAATCCTTTATTTCTAGCAGAAATAAAGAATCCTTTATTTCTATTGGTTTCATCAGAACTAAGATGTCTAAGGATAATGTTGACCAAAAGACAGCAGCACATATGTGCAGTTAAAGGGCTTCTAATATGAGAAGGGAATAGAGATCTGGAATTAGCACTAAGATTTAACAGACTACTAGAACAATACGAAAATGCTTAGGATTGGCAAATAGTAGACTAACACACAAACTAGTTTAATGTTTAAGGCACTACTACACAAGACATTTAAGATACAGAGTATATATTTTTCCAAAGATACTAACACAACTACTCCAACACAACAGAACAAAATAAAACAGATTTGATAATACATTAACATAAGTAATAGATACACTTTACATGACCCAACTGAATCCATATTCAATGGCAATTCAGTGCATCTATGATAATCCATTTAGGAAACCTCCAAAGAAATGCGGAAAACAGCATTAAAAATTGTTCTACCATACAGCTTTAATGGATGCATAATAAGATATCAGAAAAATAAAGAAAATAAACTCCTGTTCAGTCTTCTCTTTCTCTAATCTTCATGTGTTTGAGGTAGACCTAAGTGTTCATTTCTGTCCTGTGAGCTACAGGATGCAGTTTAGTGTACCAGGCCTGATTATTTTGTAGGATACACTTCGAAGATAACCAAAACCCAGGGACTTTGAACATCACAAAAGAATTCACACCTATCCAAAGACTATGAATAGAATATAATACCAGAATATTATACAATTGTAAAGTAGTATTCACTAAGCAGGGTTTTTAAATCATTTTAATCCTGGTTCCTAAGAAGATGAAAATGCTATCCTATGTTATCACGTGGGCATTTTTCACTCTCTTTATGGCAGGCCCATTGAACATCAATTCAGTGATCGATTTCAAACAAATTTGATATAGAAAATGATTTCAGAGATTAAAAAAAAATAAAAATCTTTGACATCTTTTAGACATTTTAATGTTGAATCACACTTTAGATGTGTCAGTTGATTGCAAAGGGAATTTATGTGTTTAACATGTACATGTCTACATCTGGTGTGATGAATTCTATCACAGTTTTGAAGTCAGCTGGAGGAAAAACGCTTTATTAATAGCACCTTAAGGGAATGTAACTAAATGTGCTATTTCAGAGAAACCATAGAAAATAAGCATATGCAATACATATTATATATATATATGCTGTAATACATATCAAGACACTCATTGAATGACAAAGTTCATCGTGGGTTAGATCTTGCTGGAGTGAAATGAAAACTGGAGACAAATCCATGTGGAATCAGGTTTCATTAATTCTGCTTTCTACAGTCAAACTTGTTACAAAGCTTAGTCGAGAATTATCAAAGCAGTGCTATATAAACTTCTCCTGACACTCTCTTCATTGCTCTAAGATCTTTGGGTATTATGCTGTTTAATAGCACTGTTTCAGACACTTCACATTAAAATACTCTAAAACAAAACTGAAGTGTAGATAGATTGCACCTCCACGCTTCTTATATGCCAACAGAAGAATCTTGCTAGAATTAAGTATCCTGAATCATAGAATTGGAACAAAAAGACCTTTGTTCGTTCTTACACTGTCAACATGTTATACAATAAGACTAGACAAAAGCTTCTAAACTAAAGTGAGAAAAAATAACTGTGAAAATCAATACAATCTATTTTATTCAATGTTGGGAAAAAAATCATCCCACAACAAATAATGTGGTGTCAGCTAGATGCCTACTGGTGTTTTGGTGTCCCTCTGATGTTTGTACCAAATAGCATGCCTGATTTAATATGGGTATTTTGATGGTGCCTCAGCAATTTTATAATATCTGAGTGCCATATCATGTTAATTGACTAGAAAATGTTTATTTTGTAGAAACAGAGGAAAGGTTTGGATGCTATTAAAGTTCATCTTCATCCTTACAGGGAATGTGCAGGATACAGGGATTCTTGCATGACTGTTGATTTTGAATGATTACTCCTGGAACTGCTGGTATACTCAGTGGTATATTAAAGACATTTAAAATAAAATATGATGAAATGGAAGTTAGTAATAGAGAACATTTCAGAGAATAGTGTGATAGATAAAATTCAGCCCTACCAGAAGCAGTACTAGTTCACATGTTCTGGAGCTATATTCTGGAGCGTACTCCACGCCTCAGGACTGCCTCCATCAAGAAAGACAGGAGGGTTATTGTTGTTGGAGACTCTATTCTTAGGGGAACAGAGGGCCCGATTTGTCGGCCTGACCCTACCCGTAGGGAAGTCTGCTGCCTCCCTGGGGCCAGGGTCAGGGACGTTGCCAGGAAGCTTCCCAACCTGGTACGCCCCTCTGATTATTACCCTCTTTTGATAGTCCAGGCGGGCAGTGATGACATTGAAGAGAGAAGCCTGAAGGCTATCAAATGAGACTTTAGGGGGCTGGGTCGGTTAGTGGATGGAGCGGGAGTGCAGGTGGTGTTTTCATCCATCCCTACGGTGGCAGGGAGGGGTACAGAGAGGACACGGAAAGCCCACCTGTTAAACACGTGGCTTCGGGGCTGGTGCCAATGCAGAAATCTTGGGTTTTTCGACCATGGGGCACTTTACTCAGCATCTGGCCTGATGGCCTCAGACGGGTCCCTATCTTTTAGGGGAAAAAGGATCCTGGGCCAGGAGCTGGCAGGGCTCATTGAGAGGGCTTTAAACTAGGTAGGAAGGGGGATGGGGCTGAAGCAAGGATTGTTGGGGCTGTGCCAGGGGGAGCAATGGCAAAGCTGGGGGATAAGGTAATGGCCCAGCTGAAGTGCACATACACCAATGCACGCAGCATGGGTAACAAACAGGAGGAGCTGGAAGCCATCATGCAGCAGGCAGGCTATGACTTGGTTGCCATCACGGAGACATGGTGGGACCAGTCTCATGACTGGAGTGCTGCAATGCCTGGATATAAGCTCTATAGAAGGGACAGGCAGCATAGAAGGGGTGGTGGTGTGGCTCTCTATATTAGAGAGTCTTTCGAGGTTGTAGAACTCGAGGTTGGGAATGACAAGGTCGAGTCCCTTTGGGTTAGGATCGGCAGGGACAACAAGGCTAGCGTCCTGGTCAGGGTCTGCTATAGACCGCCGAACCAGGATGAGGAGACAGATGAGGAGTTCTACAGGCAGCTGACAGAAGTTGCAAAATCGTCAGCTCTTGTACTCGTGGGGGACTTCAACTTCCCTGACATATCCTGGAAGCACAACACAGCCCTGAGAAAGCAGTCTAGGAGGTTTCTGGAGAGCGTGGAAGATAGCTTCCTGACGCAGCTGGTTAGTGAACCTACCAGGGGTGGTGCCCCGCTAGACCTTCTCTTCACAAACAGAGAAGGACTGGTGGAGGATGTGATTGTCGGGAGCTGTCTTGGGCAGAGTGACCACGAAATGGTGGAGTTCTCTATTCTTGGCGAGGCCAGGAAGGGGACCAGTAAAACAGCTGTATTGGACTTTCGGAGGGCTGACTTTGAGCTGCTCAGGACAAAGTTGGTGGAGTCCCTTGGGAGGCGGTTCTGAAGGGCAGAGGGGTCCAGGAAGGCTGGGCGCTCTTCAAGAGGGAAATCTTAATGGCGCAGGAACGGTCTGTCCCCACGTGCCCAAAGACGAGCTAGCAGGGAAGAAGACCAGCCTGGCTCAACAGAGAATTGTGGCTTGATCTTAGAAGAAAAAAGAGGGTTTATAATCTTTGGAAAAGTGGGCAGGCCACTAGGGAGGACTTTAAGGATGTAGCGAGGCTGTGCAGGGACAAAATTAGAAAGGCCAGAGCTGATCTGGAGCTCAATCTGGCTACTGCTGTTAAAGATAACAAAAAACGTTTCTATAAATACATCAACACAAAAAGGAGGACTAAGGAGAATCTCCATCCTTTACTGGATGCGGGGGGAAACTTAGTTACAAGAGATGAGGAAAAGGCGGAGGTGCTTAATGCCTTCCTTGCCTCAGTCTTTAGCGGCAATACCGGTTGTTCTCTGGATACCCAGTACCCTGAGCTGGTGGAAGGGGATGGGGAGCAGGATGTGGCCCTCACCATCCACAAAGAACTGGTTGGTGACCTGCTACGGCACTTGGATGTGCACAAGTCGATGGGGCCAGATGGGATCCACCCAAGGGTACTGAGAGAACTGGCAGAGGAGCTGGCCAAGCCACTATCCATCATTTATCAGCAGTCCTGGCTATCGGGGGAGGTCCCAGTTGACTGGCGGCTAGCAAACGTGACGCCCATCTACAAGAAGGGCCGGAGGGCAGACCCGGGAAACTACAGGCCTGTCAGTTTGAACTCAGTGCCAGGGAAGCTCATGGAGCAGATCCTCCTGAGAGTCATCATGCAGCACTTGCAGGGCAAGCAGACGATCAGGCACAGTCAGCATGGGTTTATGAAAGGCACGTCCTGCTTGACGAACCTGATCTCCTTCTATGACAAAGTGACGCGCTGGGTGGATGAGGGAAAGGATGTGGATGTGGTCTACCTTGACTTCAGCAAGGCTTTTGACACCGTTTCCCACAGCATTCTCCTCAAGAAACTGGCTGCTCTTGGCTTGGACTGGCGCATGCTTTGTTGGGTTAGAAACTGGCTGGATAGCCGGGCCCAAAGAGTCGTGCTGAATGGAGACAAGTCCAGTTGGAGGCCAGTCACTAATGGCGTCCCCCAGGGCTCAGTACTGGGGCCAGTTCTCTTTAATATCTTCATCGATGATCTGGACGAGGGCATTGAGTGCACCCTCAGTAAGTTTGCAGATGACACCAAGCTATGCACGTGTGTCGATCTGCTTGAGGGTAGGAAAGCTCTGCAGGAGGATCTGGATAGGCTGCATCGATGGGCTGAGGTCAACTGCATGAAGTTCAACAAGGCCAAGTGCCGGGTCCTGCACCTGGGGTACAACAGCCCCAAGCAGAGCTACAGACTGGGAGAAGAGTGGTTGGAGAGCTGCCAGGCAGAGAAGGACCTGGGAGTGATGGTTGATAGTTGGCTGAATATGAGCCAGCAGTGTGCTCAGGTGGCCAAGAAGGCCAACGGCATCCTGGCTTGTATCAGAAACAGTATGGCCAGCAGGGCTAGGGAGGTGATCGTCCCCCTGTACTCAGCTCTGGTGAGGCCGCACCTCGAGTACTGTGTTCAGTTTTGGGCCCCTCGCTACAAGAAGGACATCGAGGTGCTTGAGCGGGTCCAGAGAAGGGCGACGAAGCTGGTGAGGGGTCTGGAGAACAAGTCCTACGAGGAGCGGCTGAGGGAGCTGGGCTTGTTCAGCTTGGAGAAAAGGAGGCTCAGGGGTGACCTTATCGCTCTCTACAGGTACCTTAAAAAAGGCTGTAGCGAGGTGGGGGTTGGTCTGTTCTCCCACGTGCCTGGTGACAGGACAAGGGGGAATGGGCTAAAGTTGCACCAGGGGAGTTTTAGGTGAGATGTTAGGAAGAACTTCTTTACCGAAAGGGTTGTTGGACAGTGGAACAGCCTGCCCAGGGAAGTGGTGGAGTCACCATCCCTGGAAGTCTTTAAAAGACGTTTAGACGTAGAGCTTAGGGATATGGTTTAGTGGGGATTGTTAGCGTTAGGTAGAGGTTGGACTCGATGATCTTGAGGTCTCTTCCAACCTAGAAATTCTGTGATTCTGTGATTCTGATGACACCTTTTCTTGCAGTACATCAGTTTTGCAATTCCTTTACATTTTGAATACTTTCTCTCACAGGTCAGTGTGTTTTAGTGTTAGTACAATCTAGTCTTGCAGTAATGATGAAAAACAGCTTTGGAATGTACTGATTTGTCATCATTTATAAAATAAGACACCATGTTGATATTTCTGCAGTCACCTGCCCTGACTTAGTTTCACGGCACTGATAATGCAAAAGATTAAATCACTCTAAATAGAAGTGTCAATTCATAATGTTTCAGCTACTACTCAGTAATTACCAATGTACACCTGTAAACAGGAAGGATAAGATTTGTTGTTTTCACTGAAAGGATGAGCAAACAATTTTTTACAACTTCATAAAAGTACAGATATATCTGGAAAGAAGCTGTTTGTAACGAGTCTGTCTTACCCTAGAACCATTTGCTTATATAGTCATACCTTCTACATATGTGTTGCTTGCATGGCTGAAAAATTACTTGTACTCACAACACTGCATATTTTTAGATGGACCAGGAGGAACAGAATCATAATTTTCACTTTCCTGAAACTAGTAACTAGTATTCTCTGTATAGAATTTTCTATAGCAGGCACTCTAAGTCTGTGTCATTAGTTCCTCCAACCTTTAGTGAAGAAAAACAAACAAACAAACAAACAAACAAAAAACCACCTTTATGTATAAAATGCAATCCTGCTTGAGGGATGTCAAGAGTACTCATGGAATAGCAGCTGCTGGTATGCCAGACTACTTTCTGGAAGCATGGAAAAATTATACTTAAATGCTTGTCCAGAAATATAAGGAAGAAAGATTGAATCTGGACTTTCAACTGTAGGTGAGTTCTCTAGTTTTCAATTGTTACTTTGTAAACTCAAATTCTAATTATTAAGAGGCAAGTATGGTCCAGACATTAGCCACACACATAACAAATTTTATTATTATTATTATTTTTATTGAGAAAACGTAGTTATTTCAGAAAATTATCAGTGAACCTAACAGTCAGACTGAAGACTGAGGTAATCCACACTGATGTGTAAAAATCATTTGGGATTCAAAAGAACAATATAAATAAAAGAGGGAAAGGATGGTCAAGAAAAGTGTTGAGCAGCATATGCATTGTAAAGAAAAAATCATTATCCCATTGATTTCTGTCTCTGAATGCAGCATGCTTTACTTACAAAAGGAGGACAAAAACAGATATTGAAGATTTCAGTGTGTAGAGTGAAATGAACCAATACTCACAATAATCTTTCATTTTTTTATGTGAATAGCCTATTTTCAAAATAAAATATCACAGAATCACAGAATCACAGAATTTCTAGGTTGGAAGAGACCTCAAGATCATCGAGTCCAACCTCTACCTAACGCTAACAATCCCCACTAAACCATATCCCTAAGCTCTACGTCTAAACGTCTTTTAAAGACTTCCAGGGATGGTGACTTCACCACTTCCCTGGGCAGCCTGTTCCAGTGTCTAACAACCCTATATATTGCATAATATATATATATTGCATAATATATATATATATGATTATATAATATATATATATATTGCATAGTATATATATATTGCATTATATATATATATATGATTAATTACTCATATATGAATATATACAGCATTATTTTATGTTCAGAATTATCGATGTGTCTTTGTTCCTACCATTATTATTTGGTAACATCTGCTATGTACTCCTGACAGGCTGTGTCTTCTGATAAATTGAGCCATTGAAGATATTAGCTTTAGACTAACAGATTATAAGATGAAAAGAACAAAAGAGAAGAGAAGACATGCCATAAAAAAAAAAAAAAATTCTCTTTTCTTTTATTTTTTTTAAATATATGTAACTTTAGCCTTTAGTAGTAGAAATAATTATCTCTAACTTCTTTGTTAATTTAAGTGTTTGCAGAAAGCTCAATTTATAGTCTGTATTAGGCTTTCTGAAATTAATTCTTATGTTTGGGCAACCAACAATGACTTTTTCATTAAATTGTGAATTTTGTCATTTGATGTAGGCTATTCTCACCATTTTGATACTCATTGTTTCTTCAGATTAAGAGAAAATATTGAAAAAAAATCATTTGCCTTCTTTCAAATTGCAGGTTTACAGTACATGTGAATGTAAAATATATCATACTATTCTAAGTAACGCATCACTTTTATGACCGAGTACACAGTTTCCTTGTTTGTAGCAATAGATAGTAACAGCAAAAACTAGCAACAGTAATAAATTCCACCTACCTTGAATATACAAAGCTAACTATTTTAACAAAACAAAATTTGAACATAATCAGAGATATACACTAGAAGTCACAAACACTTTTTTTTTTTTTTTTTAATGCTGGAAAATACCCTTTTATTCCATGTTTACTTAGAATTGTCCTTGTCTTTTTAAAAACAACTTCTGACATTCAAGTTTTATCTCTGTTCCAAGCATTACATATAACATCCTAAAATAAGATAGTAATAATAAAATAAAGAAACTTGGATTCATCCCCTAAATGTAACTTCTATACAATAAATCTCAACCTTAACACCATTGTTGCCATGATATTTAAGCATCAGGGAAGAACGATAGACAGAGAATGAATTGGAGCTAGGCCACCACTTTCTGCAGAAAATCTATTATACTCTTAATTCCTTTAGTAACTATATTCTGTGTTCATCTGAAGTTAGACCTTGATTAGACACATTACATCAAGGTACATGACCTTAGAATTTCATAATGTCTCACAAAAAATATTTGATTCAAGAAGAAACTCTTATAGTTGGAATGCTAAGAGAAAACAAGACAAACCTACATGTAAAATGGAACAGAAAAAAGAATTAAGGAATAAAACTTTTTTGTTTGTTTTGTTTTGTTTTTACAGGTTATCTGCCATCTAACTTGATAATGGATAATGCAACAAATATTATTATAAGCTTTGCTGATATTGGGAAGACTTGTGGCTCTTCTGGACTATTCAAGGACTTGTTCTCTCTGCCGTTTAGTAGTAGGATCTCAGCACTCTTAGCAAAATTAGTCACCATCAGCTCCAGTAGAGTATAGGAAAAAGCTCTATATTTTAAGATGATACACAGCAAAATGCTGTTATGTATATGTCATATAGTATAAAAATATTACAGACAAGGTAAACTGGGAACTGAAACAATCAATGAGTCAAGGGCAATACATTTAAACTGATAAAAGATGATAAGATTTTCCTTGACTTATAATTGACTAGTGGAATTCATTGCCATAAGATAATACTGACATCAAGAGGAGTACCAATACATATAGAAAATCTATATGGAATGCAAGTAAATTCATAGTTATGCAGTAGACAATTAAATAATTTAAAATTAATACACAACCATAAGTTCTTAGATATAAATTAACCACAAGATAACAGAAGTTAGAAACAATTTTTTCTCCTGGACATGTTGTTCCTTGTGTGTTTCAGAATTTGCTCCATCTGCCTCTGATTAATCTGGTTGAGCTATCATCAAAGGCAGTATATTAGGTTAGCCAAACAGTGTGGTATGGCTGTTCTGAGGCTTTCTGCACCCTTGACTTTCAAAGGCTGTAGTCCTGTAGTAGCTCATGTGTTCTTAAGTACATTTCTACCATTTCTTAAAAATGAGAATACCAAAGGGCACAATATGGGCTAGTGTCTGTGTGCCTTGACGTCCAGCTGGACAACAAGCTGACCAGACAGCAGTGCATCACTGCAGCAATGAAGGCAAATCAGATCCTGAACTGCATCTGCAGAGGCATTGCTGGTAGAGAGAGAGAGAGATGTGATCATCTCACTCTACTCATTGCTTGTCACGTTGCACCTAGAGTACTGTGTCCCCACAAGTCAAAAAAAGACAGAGAGAGACCGGAATGAGTCCAAAGGAGGGCCACAAATATGATCATAAGCTGAAGATCGTGCCATATGAGGAAAGACTGAAGGAGTTAAATCTCAGCCTGGAGAAGAGAAGGCTCAGGGATGACCTCATCATAGCATTCCAGCACCTGAAGTACAGCTTGAAGAGGTATTTCACAAGGAGACATATACAGAGGATAATGGTAAAGAGGACAAGTTGCACTGGGAGAGGTTCCATCCTTACATAAGACATTTTTCAAACTGGGAACAATCAATCACTGCAATAACCTCCCTAGGGATGTGGTGGAGGTTTTCAGGACATGACTGGTCATGGCAAAAAAAAAAAAAAAATCTAATCTAACACCCTTTTCCACAACAGATTGGACCAGGTGATCTCCTGAGGTCCTTTCCAACCTGGGCTGTTCTACAATTCTATGAAATCAGGGAAAAAAAAGTCTTCATTGTAAGAGAACTGTAACAGAAAAGAAATGTGAAGGTACTATGTGTGCTATTCCACCTGCAGGACTGAGCAGTAATAAAAGCTGCTCCAGACTAAACCTAACTTTCTAAATTGTCAGGACAGCTCTTGACAAATCTGTATTTTCCCAACTGTTCACGGCACACAAGGAGCTTCAAGTATTACAGAACATATAGATATCTTTCTGTATTTGCACATACTGCAGATAGTGATAGTACAAGAAGACTGAAACCCTGAGAACATATGCTTCATGTCACACTTGGAAATACCAACTACTAGGACTCCCCTTAACTATTGTTTTCAAAGCTGCATAATTTTGTGTTTGAGGTAGCAACAAAATGATAATGTTTAAGTTTTTAATTGGACCATGAAGATAAATACAATCTGTTGCACTACAAAAATCCGGATTTTGACTGTTAAATGAAATTGCATAATATAATAATGAAAGTGTATTTTTTAAACATACAAAAAGGAAGCGAGGATTAGTGTTCTCTATTCAGAGTTTTCCTCTTCCTCCCCTGTTGTCTCCTTGTGTTGCTATTATTTGCATACAGAAAGATAATTTTTGTTTTGATTTTTTTTCAGAAACAGGGTAGCTTACTTGCTCGAACACCATGTTTCCATTGTTTGAATTTGACAGCCTATGTACTGGATAAGGCTTTAATGGAATCTGGTCATATCTGCTCAGTGCTTAGTGGCTAAATTACATCACAGATGCAACACATTTAACTGTCTGGCTAAATTTGTCTCTTTTGACCAGGAAAGCCTCAGAGCTGAGATTTCATAAACAGGGAATTATATCTTTTTCCTCAAGAGGGGGCCCTTTATGTTTAGGAAGGGGTCATGGGAAGAAGGGTACAAGCTACTTCTGGTTTGACTGACTGGAAATTCAGTCAGTGCCACCAGAGTTGTAGCATTTAGTGAGTGCACCCTCAGTAAGTTTGCAGATGACATCAAGTTGGGGAGAAGTGTCGATATGCTGGAGGTTAGGAAGGCTCTGCAGAGGGACCTGGACAGGTTGGATCAATGGGCAGAGGCTGAAGGAATGAGGTTCAACATGGCTAAATGCACTTTGGTAACAACAACCCCATGCAATGCTACACGCTTGGGGCAGAGTGGCTCAAAAGCTCTGCAGAGGAAAAGGATCTACGGGTGTTGGTCAATGCTCATCTGAACATGAGCTGGCAGTGTATCCACGTGGCCAAGAAGACCAAGAGCATCCTGGCTTATATTAATAGTGTAGCTAGCAGAAGCAGGGAGGTGATCGTCACCAGTTTTGGTTCAGTTTGGGCCTCTCACTACAAGAAAGATATCAAGGCCCTGGAACATGTCCAGAGAAGGGCTACAAAGCTGGAACACAACTCCTGTGAGGAGTGTCTGAGGGAACTGGGGTTGTTTAGTCTGGAGAAGAGGCTCAGGGGAGATTTTATGGCTCCCTACAACTTCCAACAAGTCACGGGGAGGTGGGGTCAGCCTCTTCTCACAGATAATTAGTGATAGAACTAGAGGGAATGGCCTCAAGTTGCTCCAGGGGTAGTTCAGGTTAGAAATTAAGAGAAATTTATTCTCAGAAAGAGTAGTTAGGCATTAGAACAGGTTGCCCAAGGAGGTGGTGAAGTCACTGTCCCTGGGGGTATTTAAGGAAAGGTTGGATTTGGTATTCTGGGACATGGCTTAGTGGGTGATGTTGGTGGTAGAGTGATGGTTGGACCAGATGATCTTGGAGGTCTTTTACAACTTTTATGATTCTATGAAAATCAGAATGGCTTGGGTTGGAAGGGACCTTAAAGATCATCTAGTTCCAACTGCTCCAACTCCCCTGCCACAGACAGGGATGCCGCCCACTGAATCAGGTTGGCCAAGGCCTTGCCCAACCTGGTCTTGAACACCTCAAGGGATGGGGCATCCACAATTTCTCCAGGCAACCTGTTCCAGTGCCGCACCACCCTCTGAGTGAAGAATTTCTTCCTAACATCCTATCTAAATCTCCCCTCTTTTAGTTTAAAAGCATTCCCCCTTGTCCTGTCATTGTCTGCCTGAACAACAACAACAACAACAAAAAATGTAGAAATATATGGAGCAGTTTGACTGAGAGATACCTCAAAACTTTTAAATATAGCTCCATTTAATTACATTTGGGATATTATAATACCTGCTACTTTTCCAAAATAATTAAATGTAAATTCATGACTGTAGAATATTAAATTGAGGTATCACCAAAGCCTCTGTCAGATATTAACATACTGTTGAACAAGCTTTCTTATACCTATCAACCCATCTACATATATTTAAAGAGACTGTAGTCAAATGTGGTAGTTTTACTCAGCTGGGCAGCTGAGCTCCACCATGACCTGAAAAGGTGGAGAAAATGTGATGAAAAGGACCTGAGGGTTGAGATAAGGACAGCAAAATTACTCAACAATTTTCATCACGGGCAAAACAGACTCAGCATAGGGAGGGAGATTAATGAAATTTATTACCCATTACTAAAAACTGGAGCAGTGAAAAACTAAAAAGCAAGCAAGCAAACAAGCAAACAAATAAAAAACCTTTCCCTCACCCACCCTCTTCTTGTCCCCCTAGCCCCTTGAGCAGTGCAGGGGAATGAGGAATGGGGTTGTAGTCAGTCCATAACACTTCATCTATGCCACTCCTTCACAGTCACTCTCTGCCCCTGGTCCAACATGGGGTCCCTCCCACGGTATGCCATGGGATTCCCACAGGCAGCAGCTCTTCAAGAACTGCTCCCACATGGCTCCATACCACGGGGTCTATCCGTCAGGAGCAAACTGCTCCAGCACGGGTCCCCCATGGGCGGCAGCTCCCCCCAGACCCCCTGCTCCTGCATGGGCTCCTTTCCATGGGCTGCAGCTCTGGCGCAGGGCCTGCTCCTGTGGGGGCTCTCCATGGGCCGCAGCCTCCTGCAGGCCACATCCACCTGCTCCACCGGGGACTCCTCCAGTGGCTGCAGTGTGGAGATCTGCTCCATGTGGGACCATGGGCTGCAGGGGGACAGCCTGCTCCAGCAGGGGCCTCTCCACAGAGGAACTGCTGCTGCATGCCTGGAGCACCTCCTGCCCTCCTTCTGCACTGACCTTGGGGTCTGCAGGGATGTCTCTCTCTCTTCTCACTCCTTTCTCCCTGCTGCTGTTGGGCAGCAGTTTTTCCCTTTCTCCAGTCTGCTCTCACAGGGGTGCAAACAACATCACTTATTGTCTTGGCTCTGGCCAGCAACAGGTCCCTTTGGAACTGGCTGAAACTTGCTCTTATCTAACATGGGGCAGCTGCTGGACTCCTCACAGAGACCACCCCTGCAGCCTCCCCCCACTACTAAAACCTTGCTACATACACCCAGTACAGTCAAATAGAAAAAGTAAAAAAGTCTTGCAAAGCTATGACTTGTTCACAGCAGTTTTATTGTTCTCTTGTCCATGTATTTCCCACTTAAAAAGCACAAAAATCAAGTCCCTACTCACCCTTCATCTTGACGTGTGATAGTGGTAGTAATCAGTTACTCCATTTTACTTTTGAAAAAATGCCTTGTGGCATTCAATATAGTATTAAAATGAACTACCACTTACCTAACTGTTTGCTCTTACAGACAAGTTTGGTAAAACAGCTGCATAATAGACGAGGTAGACACATTTTGCTCAAGTGAAGTTCCTAACAGTGTGACCCATTATTTTTAGGTTCAGAATCTTTCTGAGACTACCAATAATAATAATAATAATAATAATAATAATAATAATAATAATAATAATAATAATAATAATAATAATAATAATCTGAAAAGAAAAAGGACATATAATAATTTTAAATAATTTACAGATTTACAAATGGCTAATGAATTTATTGGCCTTGTATGGAGCTATCAGTATTGTTTGTTTGTTTGATTGATTGATTAGTTTTTTTTCCTATTAAATCTTAGAAGTATATATTAGATTCTTAGCTTCATATAACAGCAACAGTTAGTTTAGTGATGTCTTTCATGAGACAAAGGGCTCAAACTGGGGTATTTAATACACCATAATTTCAGAAAATCATTGACAGTCTTCAGCACATAGCTCCATAAGTTTCCATGAACTGCGAAGCTATGGCTTCTAAGAAAATTCCCTTACTGCTTTCACTTGGAAGAGGGGTAATTTTAAAACCTAACTTGACATTTCGGTGGAACCACTTAACCAATTGAAATGGATAACAGGAACATAAAATAATTTAAGTTAGTACAGAGTTAAATTTTGAGCCATACTCAAAAAGAAGTTGGATTTTTTATTTTTTATTTTTATTTTTTATTTTTTTTTTTGAAATAGGATCTACACAGCTATTTAAGGAAACTTGACAGTAGGGTTACTTTTGCTCTTAAGTTCAATTTTTTCAAAGTCTATCTGAAGGAATTCTACATGAAATAGAGTAGATTGAATCAATACCATGTGTCTAGGCTTATTTATTTCGTATCCTAAAGCAAATGAAGTACTCCAGTGTCCAAGTCACCACAAAAAGTCACCTATACCTGAGGGAAAGAAAACCTGTAGAAAACGTAACAAAGCTACATGTTGCTACTTTTTATGTCCAAATATTTCATTCAAAATGTAAAAAAGAAAATAAAAATAAAAATAAAAAAGGTATAACACCAAAATCTCCGAAGCCATGCTTTTTATTTATTTATTAACTAGGAGAGTAGAAAGTATTATTAAATAATGTTCAAATGTGATGGTGTTGGGCTTTTATTTTATTTTTGGTAATAGCTGGGGGGAAGAGATGAGTTGGGAAGAAGGAAGTAGAAACTGATAAAACATCCTTAGAGAATCCTTAGGGATTTACAACTATTTCTAGAACTATGTAGAAAGGAAGCATGCTCAAAAAAATCTGGTTTGCTACCCCCCATATTTTTATATAGCATAAATATAAAATGCCAATAAATAGAACCTTGCATGGGGGAATAAGATGAAAGTTCACTAGCAAGAACATCCAAAAAGTTTGCTAAATTTGTTTTGCTAAATTTGTATTTCTTATTACACCTGAGCTTTGTATACGCAGTTTTGGAAACTACTGGATTACTAATAGTTAGATAACTGAGGAATCTGTTGCAATGTGTCAGATTTATCCCTTGGGCACTCCTAACATTAGGATTGCATGAGGAACAATTTAGCTGAATGTGTCTAGAAACATATTATTTATTTTAGACAACTGCATTGCAGAGAAACTTCCAGTCTGGAATGGAGACAGAAAAAAAGTACTAGAAATCTTCAGATCAAAAAGATAATCTTACTTCCCTAAAGCATCTTTAAGCTCTAGGGTGTTGCAAATACTCAGGGCGTGATATATGGCAGTGCTTACATTGTGTGAGCAGGTGAGAATGGAATTGTTAAGAGGTGAGATAACAGTTCTGTATCTATAACTCATTCATCTGTAAGAACAGCAATAATATGTGGTTATGTTTTTTTGTTTTGTTTTGTTTTTGTTTGTTTGTTTGTTGGTTTGTTTTGTTTGTATTTGTGGTGGTTTTACCGTGCTGGGCAGCTAAACCCCACAACCGCTCTCTCACTCCCCCTCCTTTAGATAAGGAGGGGGAGAAGTAAAGCAAAGAACAACTCACGGGTTGAGATAAGGATAATTTAATTAAAGGGAAATAATTATAATAATTAAATAAAGACTACCATGAACTAAACAATTTAACTAAGGGGAAATAAAAGGGAAAGGGGAAAAAGGGAGGAAAACAAAACAAAAAAATAAATAAATAAATAAATGAAAGCTATATGGAAGTGCAGAGGAAAGGAATTACTCTCTACTTCCCACAAATGAGCGATGATTGACCACGTCCTTGAAGCAAGGCCTCAACGCACGCAGCCGGTGTTCGAGAGGAGGACCGACGTCTTCTCAACGAGAGCCCACCCCTCCCCTCTTCTTCCTGTTTCCACCTTTTATTGCTGAGTGTGACACCACATGGTATGGAATATCCCTTTGATTGGTTTAGGTCAGCTGCCCTAGTGATGTTTCTCTCCTCACTTTTTTGCCCACCCCCTAGGAGGGTTAGAGAAAGGCCCAATGCTGTGCCACTGCTGCTCAGCAGTAGACACAACACGGGTGTGATAACACTGCTGTTCCAGCTACAAGTACAGAGTACGGCACTGAATGGGCTGCTGCCGGGAAAGTTAACATTCCAGCCAGACCCAGTACAACCTCCACCCCTTATTCCATAACATTTGTGTCACACTCAGATCCCCATACTTTAGCATACAAGCATTCTCATCATTATCCCTTGTCCTTTAACAGGACAAGGATTTAACAGGACAGGATTAGTAGGCAGATGTATCTTTTCATTCCATAGGTCTTTCTTGGAAAATGTTCATAAGAACTGTTGATGATTAGGTCTTCATCTGCCAAAGTGGCCACTCAAGGCAGGCGGAGTTGGATGTCTGGACACCAGCACCAGCTTAGTTCAAGTCCTTGTTGCACTGCCCGGCTCCTTGCAAAGTTGACCTGTCGTTGATCCTACAGCATCTTCCTACAACATATAACTTAGATTATAGATTAGTTTTCTCTCAATGTCAAATCTCCTTGAGGCACACACTTGATATCCCCATTCTTTTGCATGACCCACCAGGTATACCCTGGTCCTTGGGCGAAGACAATCCCACGAGTAGGTTTGCCTTTTCCCGAGGCAGGAGCAACCCACACTGCCTTCCCCATCCACCTTCCTATATGCACTACGGGAACCTTAGCTCCTTTCACAGTGTGTAGGGGTTTTGTTTCGGCAGGACCAGCACGGCTGTCAGACCCCCTATTGTTAACTAGCCAAGTGGCTTCTGGTAGATTTGTGTCCCATTGTTTCCACGTCCCAGCACCTAATGCTCATAACATAGTCTTCAACAGTCCATTGTACCTCTCAACCTTCCCAGAGGCTTGTGGGTGGTAAGGGATGTGGTACACCCACTCAATACCATGCCTCTTTGCCCAGGAGGTAACAAGATTGTTTCGGAAATTACTCCCATTGTCAGACTCAATTCTCTCTGGTGTACCATGACGCCACAATACTTGTCTTTCCAGGCCCAAGATAGTGTTTCGGGCTGTGGCATGGTTTACAGGGTATGTTTCCAGCCACCCAGTAGTTGCTTCTACCATGGTGAGTATGTACCGTTTGCCTTGGCGAGTTTTTGGGAGTGGTCCGATATAGTCAATTTGCCAGGCCTCACCATATTGAAACCCTAACCATCTCCCCCTGTTCCAGGGAGATTTTACCTTCATGGCTTTCTTGATTGCAGCACAGGTCTCACACTCATGGGTAACCTGTGTGATGGCCTCAATGGTCAAGTCCACCCCTCGATCACGAGCCCATCTGTAAGTGGCATCTCTCCCCAGATGTCCTGATGTTTCATGGGCCCATCGAGCTACAAACAGCTCACCCTTACGTTCCCAGTCTAGGTCCACCTGAGCCACTTCAATTTTCGAAGCTCGATCCACTTCTTTGTTGTTCTGATGTTCTTCAGTAGTGCGACTCTTGGGCATGTGGGTATCTACATGACGTACTTTAACATCCAGGTTTTCTACCCGGGCAGCAATATCTTGCCACAGGGTAGCAGCCCAGATAGGCTTACCTCTGCGCTGCTAGTTGCTCTCTTTCCATTGCTGCAGCCACCCCCACAGAGCATTTGCCACCATCCATGAGTCAGTATAAAGATACAATACTGGCCAATTTTCTCTTTCGGCGATATCTAGGGCTAGTTGTATGGCTTTTACTTCTGCATACTGACTCGACTCACCTTCCCCTTCCATGGCTTCCACAACTCGTCGTATGGGATTCCACACAGCAGCTTTCCATTTCCGATGGCTCCCTATCACACGGCAGGATCCGTCAGTAAACAACGCATACTGCTTTCTGTCTTCTGGCAACTCATTGTATGGTGGTGCCTCTTCAGCACGGGTTACCTCTTCTGTTGGCACTCCGAAATCTCTGCCTTCCGGCCAGTCCATAATCTCTTCCAGGATTCCTGGGTGATTGGGTTTTCCCATTCGAGCCCGCTGTGTAATTAACGCTATCCACTTACTCCATGTAGCATCAGTTGCATGGTGTGTAGTGGGAATTTTCTCTTTGAACATCCAATGTAACACAGGTAGCCGCGGTGCCAAGAGGAGCTGTGCCTCTGTACCCACAACTTCTGAAGCAGCTCGAACACCCTCATATGCTGTGAGTATTTCCTTTTCAGTTGGGGTGTAATTGGCTTCTGATCCTCGATAGTCCCGACTCCAGAAGCCCAGAGGTCGACCTCGAGTTTCTTCTGGGGTTTTCTGCCAAAGGCTCCAGGTGAGCCCATGCTCCCCAGCTGCAGTGTACAGTATATTTTGCACAGCTGGTCCAGTACGGACAGGCCCAAGGGCTACTGCACGAGCTATTTCTTGTTTGATTTGTTCAAATGCCTGTTGTTGCTCAGGGCCCCACTCAAAATAGTTTCTCTTTCGAGTCACTCGATATAGAGGACTCACAAGCTGACTATAGCCTGGCACATGCATTCTCCAGAATCCCACGAGGCCTAGGAAAGCTTGCGTTTCCTTTTTGCTAGTTGGCGGAGACATTGCTGTTATTTTATTGATCACATCCATTGGAATATGGCGACGTCCATCCTGCCATTTTACCCCCAAGAACTGGATTTCCTGTGTAGGCCCCTTGACCTTGCTCTTTTTAATGGCAAAACCAGCTTTCAGGAGAATTTGGATTATTTTCTTCCCTTTCTCAAAAACTTCTTCTGCTGTGTTGCCCCACACGAGGATGTCGTCAATGTACTGAAGATGCTCAGGAGCTCCCCCTTGCTCCAGTGCAGACTGGATCAGTCCATGGCAAATGGTAGGGCTGTGTTTCCACCCCTGGGGCAGCCGATTCGAGGTGTATTGGATGCCCCTCCAAGTGAAAGCAAACTGCGGCCTGCATGCTGCTGCTAAAGGGATGGAGAAAAATGCATTAGCAATATCAATTGTGGCATACCACTTGGCTGCCTTTGACTCTAGTTCGTACTGAAGTTCTAGCATGTCTGGCACTGCAGCACTCAGTGGTGGCGTGACTTCATTCAGGCCTCGATAGTCCACTGTTAGCCTCCACTCGCCATTAGACTTTCGTACTGGCCATATAGGACTATTAAAGGGTGAGCGAGTCTTGCTGATTACTCCCTGACTCTCCAGTCGGTGAACCAACTCATGGATGGGAATCAGGAAGTCTCGGTTGGTGCGATATTGCCGTCGGTGCACCGTTGTGGTAGCAATTGGTACCTGTTGTTCTTCAACCTTCAGCAATCCTACAACAGAAGGGTCTTCTGAAAGGCCAGGCAGGGTAGACAGCTGCCTAATCTTCTCTGTGCTCAAAGCAGCTATGCCAAAAGCCCACCGGTATCCTTTTGGATCCTTGAAGTACCCTCTCTTGAGATAGTCTATGCCAAGGATGCACGGAGCCTCTGGGCCAGTCACAATGGGATGCTTTTGCCACTCATTCCCAGTTAGACTCACTTCAGCTTCCAGTACAGATAGTTGTTGGGATCCCCCTGTCACTCCAGAGATACAGGTGAGTTCTGTCCCTTGGTAGCCTGATGGCATTATGGTACATTGTGCACCAGTGTCCACTAAAGCTTTGTATTCCTGTGGTTCTGATGTTCCAGGCCATCGGATCCACACAGTCCAATAAATCCGGTTATCCCTCTCCTCTACCTGGCCAGAGGCAGGGCCCCTCTAGTCCTGGCTGGAGCGTCTGCCACTTAATTCTTGCAAATGCACAAATTCTGGCAAATGAGAGGTAGAGGTCCCTTCATCGTGGTCAAGAATAACATCAGCTCTTCTACTGCCTCTGGGGTACTGCCCAATAGAAACTGGAGCAGCATTTCTCTTAGGAGCCCCTCTTCTTGCTGCTGTATTTCCTTTCAGTTCACGTACCCGAGCAGCTAGGGTTGAAGTAGGTACACCATCCCATTTCCTCATATCTTCCCCATGGTCACGCAGATAAAACCACAAGGTGCCACGTGGTGTACGTCTTGGGTACTCTCTCTCTTGAGCAGGCGAATGCTGATTCTTAGTGGCTGAAGTATCACTCTGTCTAGATGAGGCGGAATATACTTTCTCCACAAGCTTGTCAAGTCCTTTAGACAATTTCTCCACAGCTGAGACACAGGACTGTAGCGGAGCAGAGAGATTGTCTTCATATTTTTGAAGTTGGCAGGAGACATCATACATTGTTGGTCCCATCCCCTCATCCCAGTGAATTGCTGCCAGGGTACTGGCATGTGCTGCTGGTGCACTCCGCACAAATTTACGCCACATGGATGTTGTGCACTGGACTTCATCGGGGTCTTGAGGTGTCTGGGCATTGTCCAAATCACTATAAATCATCTCCCGCACAGCTAATTCCCGCAGATGTTGGAGACCTTTATCCACAGTGGTCCACTTGCCTATGTGATATACAATATCTTCCTTATGGGGATATCTTTCTTTGATAGCTGCCAGGAGTCGTCTCCAGAGGCTGAGGGCCTGTGCTCCTCTCCCGATTACTTTGTCGATTACCCTTTCTCTAGAGAGGGATCCCAGCTGCTTGGCTTCATTGCCTTCTAATTGTAGGCTACTGGCCCCAGCATCCCAGCATCGGAGCAGCCAAGTGAGGATGTGTTCACCTGGGCGTCGACCATAATCCTTTCGTATTTCTCGCATCTCACTCAGGGATAAGGATCGAGTGATTTCTGATTCCTTTATGATTTCCGTCTCGTCTTCCTGCTGTTTTTGTGATGGCTCTGCTTTAGAGGTGCCTGCCAATTCCCCTTCTCCCTCCTTCTTAGGAGAGCCTTCTTCCCTTACTAAACGAGCTGACCTCCGTTTCCATTGTTTTGACTTGACTATGGGGGCGACTGATACCATAGTTGGTTGGTCCTCTGGGTCAGCCACAGCATGTGTTACTTGGTCATCAGATTCAGAGACTTCCTCCCTCTCTTCAAGTTGCTGGATGATGTTAAACAGTGTTTGATAGGAATAAACCAGGACCCAGCACAATGCTGCAAGCTGTTGTTCTCCGGCATTATCAGGATCAGGACATACAACTCTCAAACATTCTACCAAGTTTTTAGGATTTAGCACTTGCTCAGGGGTGAAGTTCAAAACTATTGGAGGAGACACTCGTGACAGGTATCTGCTAACATCATCCCACACACCGTGCCACTCACCACGAGACTGTTTCGGGACAGATTCCCAAATAAGTTTTCTAAACAATCGACTAATCTTAGAGAGAAAATGAAACCTGTTATTCAGAATTAGAAATAGCAATACATGGGTTACAGATGGATCTTCAAAATACTCCCAAACTGTTGTAATTAGCCCACTGTGAAAGAAGGGAAAGGTACCATTCCTGATATTATTAATAAACTGGTGTCCAGATGAGAAAAGGAAGGCAGTGTAGTTCTGAATATTCTCTGAAAGATAGTTTCCATGGGACCCAAATGATAACAGCGCAGAGCCTGAATTCCAGAGTAAAACCAAGGTCAGTGCTTGGCAGCACAACGAATTAAAAAAAAGTGAACACAGATTGTAGCACTTGGTCGGATCGGATATATAGGAGAAAGGAGAATATGACACGAATTGCATGACATATGAACAAAGCCATTATTATTAACAGGGCAAGGAACATGGTTACTAGCAAGCAAGTGTGTTAGTTGTATGCGTTTAATCAATTCTATTGTTATCTCAACCCTTCGTGCCCCACGTTGGGCGCCAAAAAGGACTGTGGTGGTTTTACCGTGCTGGGCAGCTAAACCCCACAACCGCTCTCTCACTCCCCCTCCTTTAGATAAGGAGGGGGAGAAGTAAAGCAAAGAACAACTCACGGGTTGAGATAAGGATAATTTAATTAAAGGGAAATAATTATAATAATTAAATAAAGACTACCATGAGCTAAACAATTTAACTAAGGGGAAATAAAAGGGAAAGGGGAAAAAGGGAGGAAAACAAAAAAAAAACAAAATAAATGAAAGCTATATGGAAGTGCAGAGGAAAGGAATTACTCTCTACTTCCCACAAATGAGCGATGATTGACCACGTCCTTGAAGCAAGGCCTCAACGCACGCAGCCGGTGTTCGAGAGGAGGACCGACGTCTTCTCAACGAGAGCCCACCCCTCCCCTCTTCTTCCTGTTTCCACCTTTTATTGCTGAGTGTGACACCACATGGTATGGAATATCCCTTTGATTGGTTTAGGTCAGCTGCCCTAGTGATGTTTCTCTCCTCACTTTTTTGCCCACCCCCTAGGAGGGTTAGAGAAAGGCCCAATGCTGTGCCACTGCTGCTCAGCAGTAGACACAACACGGGTGTGATAACACTGCTGTTCCAGCTACAAGTACAGAGTACGGCACTGAATGGGCTGCTGCCGGGAAGGTTAACATTCCAGCCAGACCCAGTACAGTATTTTCCTTTTCCTATTGGTAACTGTATCTAGGATTTTTAGTATCGCTGTCTAAATGGCATAAAATAGGATGTGTTAAATTAGAGAAAGCCTAAAGACTTGATGAAGCATAACTGTCACAAATGAGGGCGATGATTATTTTGAGTAGGTTTGTATCATGCAAACATATACAAAGTGATGTACAGTATATGTGTTATTTAATTAATAGACAAAAAATGAAGAGCTTTTAGGGCTCTCCAGACTCTGCATATAGTCTCTCAAAAGAAATATGTGCTGCACAGAGGATAATTTCCTTCCATGAATTTTCTACTCTGCAAGAAAAAAGAAATAAAAACATCTTACTAATAGAGGATTTGGTTCCTAATTCTGAAACTACTGGCAGTTCCTATGCTCATATGGATGGTCTTAAAAGTGTAAGAAACATAGGGCTACTTATATTCTTTATCCTGTTGTTTCCTCTGGACTTTAAACTTTATAGATTTAGGCCATTTTTTCCAGAACTAAAGACTAAAGACGATACAACACAAAGAAGCAAAGGGAGAGAGGGGAAACCTGGAACTCCTCACTAAGCAGTTAATTTTAGTTCCCAATAGAAGAGTGAGGGGAGATTTCTCCAATTTCCTCTTGGAAACTCCAAATTCCTCTTGGCCACTTTCTACAGAGGTCACACATTGGGAATATTTAGATGAGTGGGATAATCATACAATTTATTGCTAATTGATCACATTAGACCTTTCTGAAAATGTGTTAAAAACCAAAACACAGCATATAGCCCTTAGAAAATCTTTTCTCCTGTGTACCTGACATAAAGAAAAAAATATATATATATATAAAATAAAATAAAATAAAGCTAAACAGAAGTAATATATATATTTTTAATCCTCTATTTTTCTGATTTATTTGCAAACACGTCTAATGCACTGCTGAAAAATCTTTCTATCAATTATATCCACGTATCCCTTTCCTGTTTATTTTATATCACTTGGGGAAAATATTTCCAAATTTGTAAGAGCTTGTTGTGCTTTCGTAATAATTATCCCATATACATACATACATACATTGATAATCATCTCATTTTCATTATTTGATGAGAGTAGGAATTTCAGGATTTCACAATGGCTGTAAATATATTAAAAGTTCATACATATTAAAATTCAAAACACTTTTATAAATACTAAAAGACCAATAAGAATGCTTCTAACAGAATAAATTTCAGCTGCAAATATGCCATATAGTTTTAAGCAAAACATTTTTTCTTCTCCAAGGTTTGAAATTAAGCAGACTGCCAAATTACATTTATTTTATTTTTAGTTTAGTTTCTGTGTAATCATTCTTGAGTACTACTCAAAATGTTACTGAGAAAATGTTAGAAGACTGGAGATACAGAATTAAATGAGATTCTGTGATTCTACTGATTAGCCAAGTCTGCCTGTTTCTTACGGTACTATTCCCTACTACTGGAAAGATAGAAGAAAACACTACCAGTACCGATAATCCTTTAACCAATTGTCCCAAGGTCCTGAAGTCCCTTTGGATCACACTTGGACTTTTCTGCCTCATTGCTGATGACATGAAAAACAAATGAATAACAATCTGAAGGCTGTAACAAGCTAGTGTGTTTTCTAGTAATATCTTTTACCCAGGCTCTAGCGAGGCAGCAGACTTTGATATGAGTTGGGTCTGGTCAGCATATCAGACCCTCTGTTTCTGGAGGAGTCACTGATGACAATAACCCTTTTTCACTTAATGGAAGTGGTCATGATATAGGGAGTAGGCTGACTTGACCCCTCCGACCTAGATCAGAGAAAGATAATGTCAGAACACTTAGGAAGGATATTATAAGGCCTTAAAGGCTCTGACTGGCCTTCCCTGGGGACTTCCCTCTCTGTCCAGGGGCTTCATACACCTAGTTGCTGCCCCAAGTTACACTATACCTGCTTCCAGCACTGTTTCTGGTCCTGTTTCCAATCCTATCTCCAGCACTATCTTCTGCTCTCCTGACTCACTGACTGGACTTCTAGACCTGACTCTTTACCTTGCATTACCTGATAATTTCTGACCTGTAGACAAAATCAGTTACTATCAGCAACCCACAGTCAATATGAAGTCACTCTCTAAATTGCATTATTCTAAAAGCATGATGTAACTAATTTTATTATAAACTACTGGAATGTTAGGTACACAGTGACCCAAAACTGCAAACAACAAGCATGTTATTAATTACTTAGAATGTATTTCTTGTATGTCTTGTATTATGTCTAAAACCTTGGAGATATAGTTCAGTAAACAGCTGATTAGCTGGCAAATGAGCCTTTAGTTAGAGAGTGTGCAATGCTTCTAGGACCTCTACTGCAGAAGACAGATGTAAATTTAGGTGATTGATGAACTTGCCAAACACTTTAAAAGCCGTAAATTTGGAGATATTTGAAACGTTTTTTAAAATCTGTATTTATAGAATATTTATTTATAGATATAAATATATATAGAATATAAATAACACTTATATTCTAAAGTTTTTTGAGCCTTCTTTTAGGAAGGCTCTGCAGGAGGATCTGGATAGGCTGCACTGATGGGCTGAGGTCAACTGCATGAAGTTCAACAAGGCCAAGTGCTGGGTCCTGCACCTGGGGTGCAATAACCCCAAGCAGAGCTACAGGCTGGGAGAGGATTGGCTGGAAAGCTGCCTGGTGGAGAAGGACCTGGGAGTGATGGTTGATAGTCGGCTGAATATGAGCCAGCAGTGTGCTCAGGTGGCCAAGAAGGCCAACGGCATCCTGGCTTGTATCAGAAACAGTGTGGCCAGCAGGGCTAGGGAAGTGATTGTCCCCCTGTACTTGGCTATGGCCACACCTCGAGTACTGTGTTCAGCTTTGGGCCCCTTGCTACAAGAAGGACATCGAGGTGCTTGAGCGGGTCCAGAGAAGGGCGACGAAGCTGGTGAGGGGTCTGGAGAACAAGTCCTATGAGGAGCGGCTGAGGGAGCTGGGCTTGTTCAGCTTGGAGAAAAGGAGGCTCAGGGGTGACCTTTATTGCTCTCTACAGGTACCTTAAAGGAGGCTGTAGCGATGTGGGGGTTGGTCTGTTCTCCCACGTGCCTGGTGACAGGACAAGGGGGAATGGGCTAAAGTTGCGCCAGGGGAGTTTTAGGTTGGATGTTAGGAAGAACTTCTTTACCGAAAGGGTTGGTAGACATTGGAAAGGGCTGCCCATGGAAGTGGTGGAGTCACCATCCCTGGAAGTCTTTAAAAGACGTTTAGACGTAGAGCTTAGGGATATGGTTTAGTGGAGAACTGTTAGTGTTAGGTCAGAGGTTGGACTTGATGATCTTGAGGTCTCTTCCAACCTAGAAATTCTGTGATTCTGTGATTCTGTGATTCTGCAAGATAATCTTAATCCCTACAGTCTTCTCTGGAGTCACAATATATGAATTCTACAGGAACTCACCAGATTAAAAAAAAAAAAAAATTTAAAAAAATCTGTAAAGTAATTAATTTTGATAGATACATTTTATGCTATCATTTCAATAGAAGGAAGGAAGTTGAATCTGAAATCCAGTTCAAGTGTAATTCTTTAGCTGTCTATTAATAGTGATATAAACTTGTGTGCAGTTCAGAATTAACAATTTTAAGACTGCTAATTGATAACAAAATGTATCTTATATACATGCTGGGGTCATGATATCTGGAAATAATACCTGAGAAGGAAAGAGAAAATGGAATTGGGTGAGTCTTCTGCTTTCTATTCAGTTTAGTGAGCCTAATGTAGATGAAAACTCCATTCAGCCTTGCTATAATATGAAGATTAAAGCCATGTGGTACAATAAAGTACTTTGGGCCATGGTTCATGCATTTAAAATATTACATTTACAAGAAGAAAGTAGAAAATAAGATGAGAAAATATGTTAGGTGATGAACTATATAGCTTAGTTCTTAGTTAGACTTTGAATAGTCAGGTACAGAAAAGAATTTTGAAAAGAATTGTAAGAAGACAGACATTAAAGGCTAATTTTCAAAGCACTTATACCATTAATGTGGGCTTTTGCCTACACAATTACATACTACGATTGTTGTTTAAGGTCTTCTCCCATCTGCAGTATAGACTGGGAACATTGTGTCCTCTGAGTTGCTCAATGTGTGTTTTCTTCACTATGCTTGTCTTTGAACTTGCAAGCAGCTTAGGTCAGAAAGGTCTTCCATTTTTCATTTGTGTAACACAGAATATTTTGAGGTTCATAGAGATTAACAAACAGGAATAATACATTAAAGTGCATCCAGAAAGCTATATTCGGTACTTTGCATCTCATAGACAAGGTTGCTTGAATGAGGAATGTCAAGCAGGAAAAAATGTGGAAGAAAGTGCTCTTTTTCCTCAGCTCCATTCCAGCAAACAGTTCTGCACATTGTTTATTTTATTCATGAAGTATTCATTAATTATGAAGCCAGGACTAGAGGATATGCTTATCACTGAACCTAGTGAGGCTACCTATGTATGTCATAGCTAAACATCATAATATTAGCTGATCTAGGACTTAAACTATTACCAGTATTAGTATGCATTATGTTGTGTTACACAGAAACCAAACCATGGGGCTGATCCTATGAACATATAAATGTAACTATCATTTGTTATGAAGAAGGCATATAATTCTATTAATATGGATTCACATGGAAAAAAAAAAAAACAAAACAAAACAAAACAAAACAAAAAAACAACAGTGGATTAACTCCAGTTATGTCTGAAATTATTTAAGTATTTTTAAAATTTAAATATTCATAAGTAACTCTAATTTATGCTGTTAAAAGAACTTTTCAGATTTAAAAGGCTATTTCTTAGTGGATTGCTTTCGTGACTGCAATTTTGCAGAAGCAGATCATTAGTAATCTAAAATCGCAGGTTTATCCTAAATCTCTGGAAATCTATAGTCCCTGGTTTCCTTTCAAAATTGTTCTGCATCACTTTGCAACATTCCATGCTATCCATACATATTGAAAGCAGTAGCCTTCATTTGGTCCCCAGTAGTTGCGAATAGATTTGTTTGTACACATGAATAAAAAACGCTTGCCTGTTACATGCTAATGCCTCAGTACTAAATACATGCAAACAAACATCTGCAAGTTTTCTAGCATATTTGTTGAAAACACTATCTTACTAATGTTGAGTAAAAAGCAAAAGCATGCTCTGCTTCCCTGAGTTCCATAAACTCCTTGGTTGTTCAAAAAGCTGGCTAGCATATAGTTCACTTGTGCTATGAGAAGTAGCTTAATTTCAACACCACTTCACTTACGGCCTAGATATAGAGTTCCAGCTTGTTTCTTTTCTACCTTCTTTTGCTCCTTCTTTTACTTCTTTCATTTTCTCCTTTGTTTCTGTAGAGCTGTTCCTGGAAACAGAGATCAGATCAAACCAGAAGGCAAGATACAAGATGGAACAAGATATGAGCAGGAACATATTCTCTCTTATAAACCTAATTCTAAGAGGAAGACAAAGATACAATATTTAAGTATTCACAAGGGTCTGAAATCCTTTTTTAAATGCTTTCAAAAAGTCTGATCTATTTTATTGTTTTAGTTTGGTTTGGTTTGTTTTCAGTGACCTATGCCTTAACTAGATTAGAATTAGGGTTCAGAAGTGCATTGTCATGTAAGTGCATTGTCATGTAAGACATCTTAAGGCAGCATTTTCAGGACAAATTTTATTTAAAAATGGGAAAGTTTTTTCTTCTTGTTTGTTTCATTTTTATATTCTGAATAAATTCCAACATATTTTTTCATTGGATTAATAAATTGGAATAAAAGGACAACTCTGAGAATGATTACAGAGTCTTATTTATAAAAGAACAATGCTCTCACCTTATCCTTTGCAAGGCACTTTAGGAGACTACAGTAATGAGGTCTGATGCCCTCATTCTGAAGGATATTAAAATTCACTTGTGAACTTTAACACATTGACTGCACAGATTCAAGTGGAACTCTCTGTGAAACATACTGTTAGACATATGCTTTTAAAAACTTTGCCTTAGATGTTAGGTATATACTTTAGGTACACACAGAGCTGTATTTTGGGAAGGATTAGAGCTTCAACATTTTATAAGTGTTTATAGTGTTCTTTATGTATAGGTATAAATATCATATAACAACATATCTGTTAAAAAATCTTGTGGTTTCAAAATACTTCCTTTGGCAAACAATGGCAAGGGTTATAAATGAATTTAATTAAGAGATAATAATTGTTCACTATTAAACAGCTTTTTGTACTGCACTCAGATAAGTTCAGATTGCAATTATGAAATTACTAGCTGTTAGAAAATGACTGAAGGTATTTAGGTTCATAATTCTATAATGTGGCATAATTATAATGGTAATAAACTATTTTATAGAAAAAATTTATAGAAGAATTATTCTTCTTCATTTTTTTTTTTTAATAAGGCGAGGAAGTAAACACTTGGTTCTTTTTAGTATGCCAATATTTGAATGCAAATTAATATTTATATCTCAACATTTGCAACACTTGAAGGGTTAAGGTCAAAGTCAAAAGTCAAAGGACTTAATCATTATCTTGCATTTTTTGTTTTTGTTTTTGTTTTTGTTCTTGATAAAGCTTACATTGAAATCAACAATACCATATGTGGAGGCCAGAAGTTCAGACGTTAAAAAAAAATTTTTTTTAAATGAAATACAACTTTTCCTGTAGCTTTTGTAATTGCACATGGCTAAAAAACATATGGGAAGTACGTAGAATAATAAATATATTGAAAATTAATTACAAAGGTAAAGAACATAGATATCACTATCACTCTTTGTTGGTACCAAAATACGTTTAAAAAACTCAAAATGCTGACAAATTATCAAACTGTAAATCAATTGGTAGTCCTATCATCATGGTTTCAATATCTGAAACTGTGAAAAAACAAACAAACAAACAAAAAAAAAAAGCAAAAAAACAACAACATCAACAACAACAAAACAAGTACATTTCAGATTGAGTTCTGATGATTCAAATTTAGAAAGACTTAGAAAAGCATATGAATAGAGACTTTTTTTAAAATCCAGATCTTGGATGCCCATGAAGGTCTGTGTTAGGATAACACTATGTAAAGAGATTTTAAAAATACTGTCAGTGAGTGCATTTGAAACCTAAAATTTTAAATTACAATAATTTATGAATATATAATGTTCTGTTTCATAACACCATCCTGGATGATGTTGAGAATATCAAAATAGATGTGATCACATTGAACAGAGAATGTCATAGAACCTCTCTCACCAGTATTGATTCATTCTAACACAGCAATGACCACTAAACCTTTGTTTGATTCACAAAGTTTATATTAGCCTGGGACTAGAGCATTGGCCCAAGGACTGTCACAGAACTGTCTACACCATTAAATTGCTTGACTGGTACCAGCGATGATTTTGGCTCAGGCAGGTAACATTCTTCCATCAACCTGTTCTGTGGTGCAGTTCTGAGGATACATACATTAAAGAATTGAAGCTGGCCATGCTAATTGTATCACTTGTATAAACTCAGAAGAAAAATTTCAGTGTCCTCATAATATATATCTTATACACATCACAGAATATGACAGTAATTCAATTCTAACTACTTGTGTCATGTGACTAATTAATTCATCTAGTGCATACCACTACTATTATAAGAAAGCAAAATGAGTGAGTAAAGTCTGTATTTCTCACTCTTGTCCTAACAGGACCCCTACTACATTTTTTCTTATTTCACATTTTCCTAATCTTTGGGCTGATAATTTAAAATGATGAAAAAAATACTCTATGAGATCAAGTATGACCAACCACCAGCCAGTCAGAAAGGAAGTCACCAATATTCTGAAACTTTGTATAGGTCACACTACTGTAATTTCTTTTTCTGTGTATTATTTAGTACCTTTTAGTGGAAGAAAAGAATTCTCTCTACAAGGGTGATCAGCAAAATCTGGGATTTTGCTCATACATCTCCCGTAATATCCTCTACAAATTTCCATATATACAGTAATTAAATGTTCTAATAGAATACTACTCTGAGATTAAAAGAACTGTTCCCTACTAGGCATTCAGTTTTTGCAATAAATTATCCTGCAAAATTGAAAACTAATCAATTTTATTATTATACTTTTGATTTTTTTTTCTTCTTCTTCTTCTTCGTGCCAAAATAATTATAGGTATAAAGGATAATTGCATATGCCAACAGTTTTTCTTTCAGTTTTAAAATGTATATTACATATGCTTTCATCTTGACCACACAGCATACAGAAACAAATTTTCCTTCACTAAAGCTAGTGATAAAACTTCTATTAACTTTAATGAAAGTAAGATCAGATCCACATCATATTCTTCAATATTACTTTCATATTTTCCATTAGGTTATGTAATAAAAAGCTCATTCACACTCTCAGAAAGGAACACAGAATGGCAACGGCAGGTGTGGAAAACCGAAACAGCACCATGCCTTGGCATGCCCAGGTCCTTCATAAGAGCTATCAGCCTGCCATGGGCCTACCTTCACAATCTTAGATAATCACAGAGCCCAAATACAGGCAGAAAACCAAAATACTCAGAGGAAGGGGCATCCTGTCTGGACCTCTCTCATGGCTTTCCCAGGAGATCCTCTTCCCCTGTGTCCATGCACCCACTATGATGAGTCAAGGCTGAATCACATTTACAGCTGAAGGAAATTACTGCCTAGGTTTATGGGACACATTTTGAGATGCAGGGTAAAAACATTGGGGGATCACACAAGACATTTTTTAAGGTGTGTGAGGAACCAAGGGCAGGGAAAAGGAAAGATACAGGTTTGGAAAAGAACAAGCATGGAAAAATAGATAAGCAGATTAAAGGAGTCTGCCACATGTAAACAGGGACTGGCTGATACATTTGCTGTGCTGTGCTCCATGCCCGATAAGCAAAGTTGTTCCTGCTTTCATCTTAAACTCTGTTTTCTACTATTTTCCTGCGTATCTTGTCTCTCCTATAAGGGTCTCTCCGTATTCTTATGTCTGCTTGTCTATGGGAGCCTGAGTGCCAGCAACTGGACTGGGACCACTAGTCAGTCATGGGGGCCTATATATAAGTGGTGCCGCACCAGGAGCAAGTGTGGGCATGTAAATAAGTGTAGAAGTACTAGCAAAGTTCCAGACATATGAGCCAGTGAGCAGGTGACATGGCTTGGGAACCTGTGCGTGTGTGTCTCTCAGTGAGACCACAGGAGGGACCTGCAATTGCAGACCAGGAGAGTCCCACCCAGTTGTGTGTGTGTATGCATGTGTGTGCGTGCTTGTGTAGGACAATCTGTACTAGCAACTGGGAGGGGCTGTGCCCTTGAGGGGCTGTATGCCCAAGTGTCTACAACTGGGCAAACTGGGGTCCAGGGATAGCTACTGGGCAGCGTGATTGTCTGAGAGGAGCTGATGGAGGGACCCACACAGTATACACATACATACATATTTTCAACTAATAAATCTTCATTCTGAACAGGCAGAGAAGGCATTATCAAGGTGATAACACCCTTTTGTCATTTGTGTCTGTGTCAGCGCCGAGTTTGTCTGTCTGTGTTGATCCATATTAATGGCCGTGTTGTGGTGGTTTTACCGTGCCGGGCAGCTAAACCCCACAACCGCTCTCTCACTCCCCCTCCTTTAGATAAGGAGGGGGAGAAGTAAAGCAAAGAACAACTCACGGGTTGAGATAAAGATAATTTAATTAAAGGGAAATAATTATAATAATTAAATAAAGACTACCATGAACTAAACAATTTAACTAAGGGGAAATAAAAAGGGAAAGGGGAAAAGGGAGGGGAAAAGGAAAAATAAAAAGAAGGGAGGAAAACAAACAAACAAAATAAATGAAGGCTATATGGAAGTGCAGAGGAAAGAAATTACTCTCTACTTCCCACAAATGAGCGATGATTGACCACGTCCTTGAAGCAAGGCCTCAACGCACGCAGCTGGTGTTTGAGACGAGGACCAATGTTTTCTCAACGAGAGCCCACCCCTCCCCTCTTCTTCCTGTTTCCACCTTTTATTGCTGAGTGTGACATCACATGGTACGGAATATCCCTTTGATTGGTTTAGGTCAGCTGCCCTAGTGATGTTTCTCTCCTCACTTTTTTGCCCACCCCCTAGGAGGGTTAGAGAAAGGCCCAATGCTGTGCCAGCACTGCTGAGCAGTAGACACAGCAATGGTGTGATAACACTGCTGTTCCAGCTACAAGTACAGAGTACAGCACTGTATGGGCTGCTGCTGGGAAAGTTAACATTCCAGCCAGACCCAGTACACGTGTACATACATATCTAAAAGTATAGATGCATATATAAGTTGCATGTGTGTTCTGAGTGCCCGGAACAAACATGCACTCAGCCTCATTTCTAGTTGAACCTAGGGAATGGAGCTGCAACAACTTCCGCTGTGTCAGGCAGCTTCATTCAGCTTCCCCCTAGTATTGTCATTTATGAGTTATAAATTTTCTGACTATCCTTATAATCAGGTTGTTAATAAAAGTGAAATAAATAAATAAATAAATAAATAACATTTGAAAAATCTGAAGTTTCCTTAGTAGTTTGCAGGAACTTAAACCATAGCTCTCAAAACTTTAAGGTAAAACACAATTCATTAGATTTTTTTATTTTTTATTTTGTTATTTTTGGGGGGGTATTTTAGATCTGCACCTTACCTTCTAAATTCTTACAACTACAGTTCTATGACAGTGAATAGTCTTTGGTTGCAGAAAGTGATTACAGATAAAACTTCTCTAGCTTGATGTACTCTTTCAGATCTGTTAAGATCAATCTAGATTGATTTTTATCTCATTATTTGTGATCTGGGGACATGGGTGGGCTACCCGACCTTCACCCATTCACTCCCCAACCCCAACAACAGGGGGGATAAAAACTCATAACACAAGATAAAGACAGGAAGATCACTTACCAATTACTGTCAGAAGCAAAACAGACTCAATATGGGGAAAACTAAATTATTTTATTGGATTTAGATGGTGTGAAACAAACAAAAAAAAAAAATTAAAACAATACATTCCACTCATCCCCCTTCTTCTCTGTCTCATCTTCCTTCCCAAGTCCTCTAAGTAAGTACAAGTAAGAATACAAATCAGAAGAAATCAGACATTTAGATGCAGAAGGCAGCCCCTGGCTTCTTCTCAGAAAGACCACCCTTGCAGCCCCCTTGCTACCAAAACCTTGCTGTTGCAAAACCCAATCTGGTGCAGCAACAGGAAAGTTAGTTATTTTCTCTCTGTTCTCTGGGAGATAATCACAGAAGGAAAGAACTGATTTAGATAGTCAGGTGTGCTGCCTGTAGATGTGAGTGTTCTGGGAATTTTGACTTTTTATTTCTTGTGCTCTGATACTTCCAACCACACCTTTCTATATCCTTTACTTCTTCTTTCAAGTGAAAAAGCTACAATTATGCAGTGCATAATCGATGAAGTTAAATTGAGCAGAACTATTTATTTTACAAATATTGGTTGTATAAAGTGACAATTACCAGAGACTAAATGAGACAAAGAGTTTAATTTGAAATTGCTATCTGTAAAGAATGCTTATTTATAATCAAATTTAATGGTGGCTGTAAATGTTAATTTTGCTAATTCAGCTTGGAGACAAAGGATAGTAGCCAACTCCTTATTAATTTACTAAGGATTAGCAAGAGGAGCAATGAGCATACATGAAAGGGTTTTTCATGTGAAAGAATACAAATCAAAAGAAATCACATATTCAAGTGCAATTCTACTTTCAGATAATGTTACTTTACAGATTAAAAAAAAAAAAAAAAAAAAAAGAATAAGTAATATAATTCTTCCACCTTTATAAAAATAGATGATGCTGTTTTGTTTTACTTTTTTTTTAACTCATTTTGAAAAACATTCCTAAGGATAGCTATTGAAAGTCAAAATCTGGTATACGTGTATGGATGTGAATCTAAATGCATCTAACTAAATGTGATTTGAGAATATTATTCTTGATTAATTGGATGAACCTTTTCCATGTCAAGACAATAATAACTGGTAAAAACAATGTTGATATCTTTTAAAAGATACAAAAACGAAATATCAATATATCGACAAAATATACATATCAACAAAAACATTGTTGATTACTGTTAGTTAATTATAGATGACACTATCACAGTAACTAAAGGTCCCATCCTCGGACAGGACTATACATAAAGATTCATCTTACATATGCAATAAAAAGTCTATAAAAACAGCTGTATTGATATGTAGATTCAGATGAGAATTAATGCTGTTTAATCTACAGGAACTGATACATCCTCAATGATGTATTAAAATTGACTAGAAGGGAACACTTAAGTTTTAGAAATGGGCAGACTGTTCTGGTTATTCCATGGAAAGCAAAACAAAACAAAGCAAACAAATAAACAAACAAACAAAAAAGTGACCCTTTCTTTATCACCTGTTTTTTCTCCATCCTTTCAGATAAAGTAGTAACCTTCTGAAGAGTTTGGGATTCTCTTGAAGGGATGATAGTTTCAATGACTTGGGAAAAGCAGATTGTAACATCATATATTGGTTCCCACAAACCAAAGAACAATGCTTCTGAGTCCTGTCTTCCGAAGTTGCTGTTCAGCAGTTTTGGGAAGACCATATTCTTGCCAGAGGCTAGCAAAAGTTTTCAAACTTAGTGTTTCCTTTCATTATTGTGCCTGCTGAGAAAAGTAGTAAGACTCGCTTTAATATGTTTTCTGTCTAAATTACGGGATTTCTCAAAAGCAAATAATCTCAAAAATTTCTTAAAAGCAAATAAAAAAGCAAATAAAAAATAAAAAGCAAATAATTTGCCTATTCTTTCAGGCAAATAAACTGAACTAGAAATGAAATCTTACTTTCTTGGTAACATAGACTTAACAACACTTAAGTATATTTTTACTGTTTTTCTCCTAAAGCAATACTGAAAATAAAGTTGAAAATGAAGTTGAAAGCTTCCCCGAATTCTACTAACAACTACCTAAAAAGGACTCCAAAACAAATAATTTATTGAAATAAATCATACCAAAATCCAATTGGAAATATATGTCTGATTATTTTGTTTTCAGAATGAAACTGAAAATATATCCTGAAAAATAAAATTAGTATTTATATTTTGCACTTCATAAGAGAGGGTAAAAGAAGGAAGAAAGAAGAAAACAGGAATAAAGCAGATGGATGTTGGGAAGAATTCGTTATATTTTGCTTTGTCCTGAAATTTCTGTTATATAAAACTGTAAGAAGCTCTTGGCAAGTGTGTGATCTTTGATTTTTCCATATTAATTTGAAATTAAATTATTTTTCATCAAGTATCCTAAGAAACAGCATGAAGGCAAAGCAAGATGTTGAGATACAAAAATATAAAAGGATCTCTGATGGGTCATGTTAAGTGCCCTAGAACTGTTCTGCATTAGTAGTAACCAGGAGGAGGGTTCTTGGATAGTGAGAAATGCAAGACATTCATTCATAAAAGTAGAAAGCAAAGTAGACCTTGACTCTATATCAAATGATGCAAGAGGGAAAAGATACCTTGCCTTCTGAAAATGTAAACATTTAATTTATAAGAAAGAAAACAAAGAGATGAACTTCACAGACCAACGCCATACACCATAGGTGAAAATGTGTCCGTCTTTCTTACTCTCCTTTCATTTATTGTGCATCACTGCCCTTGTGTGTCAACACCAGAGGATAATACAGGAAAATCCATGAGAAAGAGGTAACCACAGCATTGTCTGTAGCATAGTTCCCAGGCACTTCTGATTCAGAGTTCTGTAATGAAACATATATCTCATAGTCATAATGTATACTGATAGTCTGGGTGCAATGTATCTCTTTTCAGCACTCTTGATGAGCTCCTGGCTGCACTCGTTCTTTTATCCTTTCACTTGTGTCTACCCTGGATGCTCTGTATTGGTAGTGGTAGTGGTAGCAGCAGGGAAACCAGGGCCTGTCCCAGCCAGGAGCAGTGCAGCTGTGGGACCAGGACCATGACATTCCTAGGCACTAGGCACCAACCCTTGGATGGGATTGGGCTGAAGCCAAGAAGGGACATGGGGCCACAGATGGAATTAGGATCATCCCAGGGGATAGAAACTAGGATCAGACATAACCTGGTAGGCCTTTGGGTCTGGTCAGGGCCAGTACAGGCGAGTGCACTGTATTGACACCTACCTATTTCCAGTTGCTTTAACATTTGATTTAACTTTTTTTTTTTTTTTTTTTTTTTTTTTTTTTCTCCCATTCACTGCTCCTGCAATTATTAGATTTTGTGTTTTAGATTTTTCCTCACTCCAACTCCATTCCTTCTGGGAAAAAGAGAATAATAATTATCATGAATAAACAAGTGCTCATTTGATTGAAAACCCTTAAAGGAGAATAAAACCTTCAAAAATGGTTACCACAACAAGGTATTTAAGAGTGTTTAAGGACTGAACATGAATATGTGGTACTGCCCAGCATCCTCTGCCAGCATGCAGCCAATTAAAGCTCAAGACTTCAAGGACATCCTGCACCAGAGGTTAGAGATACATATTTCAGAACAACAAGTGAATTTGCATGGACTCTTTTAATCTCCTTTTAAGCTATGTAAACTATTAAAATCCATTATATTCAAAGGTAAGAAGTATCACATGTTCATTTCAAGTGGAATGAACAACTTCCTTTTTTAACTTCTCTCAGCTGCTTTCTTTGTTGTCTCATAGTGTTTATATTGGAAAATACAGAAAACAATTATCTCTGTCACCTCTATCATCTTCCCATGACACTCCTGATTATTTTGTTGTTGCTATTTCCCATCAGCTATCTCTTTTCTATACCAAACAGCAAACAGTCCTAGGTTATTTAGCCATTCCTTAATCTAAAACCATTAAATGTCTTTGATCATTTTTGTCAAGTTTACTGAACCATTTGTTGTTCAACTGTATCCTTCCTGAGATGGAAAAAAAACTATGGTACAAAGTATTTATAGAGTAAGGAAAGTAAGAACTTTTACAGAAGCACAACAACGGTTTTTGTTGTTGTTGTTGTTCTTTTTTTTTTTTTCTTTTCCCTGTTACTACCTCAATATTTGCATTGCTTTTAATTGCAAATACACAGTAAGTTGACACCATGAATTATGTATCATTCCTCATATTCTCATTTCTGAATGATGATGGTTATCACAGAGTTCATCGTTTCACATGTGAAGTTAGAATTGTCTTTCCTATTATTTTCACTGTACTGTAGTGATTTTATGCAGTCTAAGATAAATACCTAGCATTTCTGTATAACCTGTTTAGAATAACAGTGTTCTTTATATCAGATATTAAAATTGTAAAATTTAACAAAATCAGAAGATTACTTGGACATATGAAGCTAACAAACATTAAAATAAGTCATGTTTACATTGAAACATTCACAGGCAAAGGAAAACTCAATCAATCTGATTTGATAGGCAAGTATGGCTAGTTGAGGTGCCCTGGGGTATCCCTTCTGGCTCCAGATTAATACTTCAGAAGGACATGCATCTCTTTTCAATCCTGTGTTACATCTATCAGGATAAGTCAGAGACTGAGGGACAGGGCAAATGAAAATAGGTATTTTTTAGGCAGATGAATCCTACCCAAGAGCAAATATGTTGTCTGGGCAAGAAATTAGATTTTCTTACCATGTTGAAATATATCACTAAAAATGAGAATCAGCTTTTTAACATGAATGTATAGAGTAAACTCCAGAAGAGTAAATTGCTTTTTTTTTTTCCCCCAGGATCTGAACACTTATCATCACATATTTTTAAAAGCTCAATACTGTCCTATTATAACTGAATCCATTATAATCCTGTTCTATTATAATTATAATTGTAATTATAATTGACTTTCTTTCCTGATTGTCTGAATGTGCCTCAGTAGTCCAAATAAATCATCACTTCACAAAACATTAAATCTATGCATTTTTATGATCTATGCAATAATGAATGATCTGCACCTCTCACATACATCTCATCCTCCTCTGCAGGAGTCAGAAGATTACTCATGGCCAAAGATCCTTTGGATTTCAAAATGTTTCTCATCTTCAGCAGTATTTAGTGGTTATTTAGTGACATTAATACAGCTGTTGCCAAATGGTATTCTGCCTGCCACTTTGAGGATGAAGGACATGCTGGAGTGGGGCAGCAAGATTCAGAACTGTGGCTCCAGCTGTAGTGGAGCCTGGAAAACTCTTGTGAACAATTGTAGCCCTGAAGAGACTCTAGTAGGCTGAAAGATTAACCATATTTTATTTATGTATTTACCCCTCCCCCCCCCCCCCCTTTTTTTTTTCTGGAGACTGGAGCTGGTTCCCTTGCAAACACTGTAAGAATGAGAAATGTTGCCCTAAGATAGGTGTAGTATTTTAGATTAGAATAACAAGCAACAAAAATAATGAAGAAATAAATGGAAAACTATCATTTTCACGAGGGATTTTGTGCAAAATTGTTACTTTTTTATTTGATGTATTATAAACTTGCCTGCAATTCTTGGAAATACCAATGTTTAATAAATTAAAATTAATGATCACATGAATGGTATCACCTAACAATATGACAAACATATATTTTCATTTCCTATTTTAAATACAAATAATATGTATGTCTTCAAAATCAATATACTATAAAATTTGAAAAAAAAATATCTCTAAATGATAACCCAGAAGTCTGCTTGTGAATGGAAATGTCACCACAGAGTAAAAACAAAGCACTAGTTAACTTGAAGAGCTACATTTAGGCAGCCAAGGTGAAACATAAGATAGAATTTTTACTATTTTTATAGAATTTTCTAAGTTAAAAAAAAAAAAAAAAAAAAAAACCAACAAAAATAAAACACTGATACATTAATAAATCATGCAAAGCCAAATATTGGTAAGATTTATATATTTTAATGGTTTGCTTTTAGAAAAGAGTTGTTTGTTTAATGGAGTTTCGGTAATTCATTCCAATAAAACAGAAAGGTCTGCCTAATCAGTGTATTGGGTGGGTTGGGGGAGCTTTTTCAAAACTACTGAAGCAAAATTAAAAGATCTGGCACACATATTTCAGTAGTTAACCTGAAGGGCTGTGCTGAATGGCGTTACAATACACTACTTAATGCTGAGTCACAAATGAAATAAATTATTCAAGTAAACCTTTCAACCTAGGTGACAGAGACTGAGGCTGAACTGATTTCAAATCACTCATATCAGACCTTATACAAAAATGCTACAGGAGTTAGCCCTGATACAAACCAAAGTAAAAGATTTTACGGTTTTGGTGGAAATGTAAACAATTAATTTGATCAGGGGATAGGCATTTCCCTAACAGATGATATTTCAATGTTGATAAAATATCATTTCTTGATGAATCATTACAAAGAAAAACAGACAGCTGAACTACTCAAACCTAATAAGACATGAACCTTGAGCTATGTCTGGTCTCTTGTCTCTGGTTTTATAGTTACATGTAAAAACAAAACAACAACAACAAAAGTTAAGGAATTAACACAATAGATCCAACAATCCACAGTACACAAAACTCAGTGAATATTGACACTATCTCTGATTTCCTTTCCTTTTAATGGGAAGTGCTAAAGAGGAAACATCTACTTATTAATGAACATCAAACTCCAGAAAACTTAGCTAATAGATTTTGCTGGAGTTAAAAGTAGGTCCACTGTGGGCACTGTGGTTTTGTTTGTTTGTTTGTTTGTTTTCCTTTCCCCTGAAGACAGTGTTTATACAGAAAAACCTAAAACTGTTGAACCAGAATTTTGACATATTTTATTCTCAAAGATGCCAGATGCTCTGCTTTTAAATGCTAACACCTAAAATGTTTGCTTTCTCTTACCTCTGCCTCTATTTCACTCTTAAAAGAAAATAAAAGTGTACTATTTTAAGAGCTACAATTGTCTTCAGTATCTCTAAGGGAAACACACAAAGCAATCAGGAGGTCCCGTTAGTTCTTGCATCTGTCTATTTCAGGTAACCCTGTGGGGCACTATTATCTTCTACTTTCTTTCCTTTGTCTTCTCCTTCTGCTACTGATGTTGTTGTTGCATATAACAGCTGTATTGCCAATCTTTCCAGAAGCTAATTCAGTATGATTTCTTCAAGAGGTTATTATCTGACACTAGGCTTTTGCATATTGAAATTGTCCTTTTCTTCAGAAGCTGTAGATATTTCCCATATCTTGCATTCAGCAAAGTATCTAGCACACTACATACAAAACTAGTGAAAAAATAGATAAACTATTGAACACTTATTCTTCGGTAGGCATGCTTTCATCTAAAGGAAAATCTCTGATTAGCACATGTTGAACACTATTAGATTTCTAATTTAATTTCATAGATGCATAGAATCATCTAGACTGGAAAAGATCTTAAAGATCGTCAAATCCAAACAATTTCGGTAGTCCTGAAATATATATTGGTCATTTTCAGAATATTTTTCTGCTTTTATTTTTGACTTCTTTTGACCTAATCACTTTGTAGCATTTAGTTTAATCCTAATATTATTAGGTAATATGATGTTATATTTTACATAGTCATCTTTGAATGATATGAAAAAAATAAAAATAAATAAATAAATAAATAATCACATTGCCGATAAACATTTTGTCACTATTTAATGAAAAGGTTTTTATAAATAAAATCTTGATTCCTGTAAAATTCCTCATTCTTAATTAGACTTAGTCTAATTGCCTGTTGCTATTACTGCTTTTCAGGATGAAAACAAATTTCCTGGTCCAATTTCTATTATATTCCAACTCTTGAAATGAAATTACATGTATATCTTGAAATTCTATTGCCACATCTTGAAATGTATGACTGATGTTAAAAGACATCTCTATATGGCTTTCCTGGAACTGTGAGCATAATTAGCACTGACAGTTACTAACATCATGTTTTTGTGTATTTGAATCTTGTTATAGTTCTTTATATTCCTACAATTACAATGTATATTTGCTAAATGAAGAATCTAGTCATCAATGAGAAAAGTTGTAGAAAAATACATGAGCATGTTCTTGCTGTGTTTGGATGACAAGAAACATTATTTTTGTCCTCAAGATATTCCAAAGCATTTCAGCATCTAAAGAAGCACACACTGTACCCTTTTTTACCTGTTAAAGGTCAGAATCTCATTTGTACCACAACTGCTATATCTAACTCAGTCTTGTGCTATGGTAATATTCACATTAAGAAGATCGGTGAATAGGAATGGGAAGAGCATCATATACTAAGCAACACCGTTTTTCTTATCCTATACTCTTGTATCATGTCTTCAGCAGACAGTTGGCTACCAGCTATTTACAGGATACATTCAAAGAATATTAAGCACAAAAGAACAGCATGAATCAGCAATCACTCCTTGTAGAATCCCACTGACAACTCTTATCTCCACAGGTGAAACATAATCCACTGCTGCACTGGGAAGAGGTGTGTAGCATAATACATTTCATGGAAGAATGCTTGACTTAAACCAACTGTAAAGCAGGCAAAGCTGTCTCTCTCTCACAGAACGTATCTTAGCTTTTTAAAGTTTGACTGAAATATGACATAACAGTGCATAATATTTCAGATATATTTTAAAATATTATATATTTCTGACTTGGACAGCTGACCAAAAAGGAACGAAGCACATGTATATATATATTTCTGTTATCTTTTTAAATCTGCCCTTCATTGCTATAGGATTATAAGCATTTTTTTTTTCCTATTTCAGTTGTTTTTGCTGAACATATTAATTATTCCAGTCAAGGAGCAAAATAAGTAAAACGACAAAAGCTATTACCATGTCTTATGAAAGTCTGAAGGCCTGTCTTTCCATCCTGATTTCATCCTATAGCCTTCTGGATGGTCTAACATGGGTTCATGAAGGGAAGGTCCTGCCTAACAAATTTGATTTCCTTTTATGATAAGATCATAAAAGTTGACCAAGGGAAACTATGTGATTATTCTGCTTTTTGGACTTCAGCAAGGCTTTTGACACGGTTTCCCATAGGATCCTACTGGACAAAATGTCCAGCATACAACTTAACAAATACATCATATGATGGGTGAGCGATTGGCTGAAGGGCAGGGCACAAACGGTTGTGGTAAATGGGGCCACATCTGGCTGGCAGATGGTCACTAGCGGGGTCCCTCAAGGCTCCATTTTAGGGCTAATCCTCTTCAATGTTTTTATAAACGATTTGGATGTAGGACTAGAAGATGTTTTGAGCAAATTTGCCGAAGACACCAAACTTGGAGGAGTTGTGGACACGGATGAATGTGGAAAGGCCTTGCAGAGAGACCTGGACAGATTGGAGAGCTGGGAGATCAACAGCCGCATGAAGTTTAACAAAAGAAAGTGCCGGGTCTTGCCCCTGGGAAGGGGCAACCCTGGCTGTATGTACAAACTGGGCAATGAGACACTGGAGAGCAGCCCCACAGAGAAGGATCTGGGGGTTCTGCTTGACAGCAAGTTGAATATGAGCTAGCAGTGTGCCCTGGCAGCCAGCAGGGCCAACCATATCCTGGGGTGCATCAAGCACGGCATTGCTAGGTGGTCGAGGGAGGTGATTGTCCTGCTCTACTCTGCACTGGTGTGGCCTCACCTCGCGTACTGTGTGCAGTTCCGGGCACCACGGTACAAAAAGGACATTAAACTGTTGGAGAGTGTCCAGAGGAGGGTGAAGAAGATGGTGGCCCTTCCCCTAGAGGGGAAGATGTATGAGGAGTGGCTGAGGTCACTGGGCCTGTTCAGCCTGGAGAAGAGGATGCTAAGGGGGGACCTCATTGCGGTCTACAACTTCCTCATGAGGGGGAGAGGCAGATGACCTATTCCCTCATCGGGTCCAACCCCCCTGACAAAGCAGGTTCCTTAGAGCAGGCTGCCCAGGTAGGCGTCCAAACAGGCCTTAGATATCTCCAGAGATACGCACACCAAGGGTTACTGGCAGTGTTTTTATATTAATGTGATATATACATATTCATTTCATTTCTCGTAAGTCTCTTGCATATTCATTAGGTCTCTGAAGAATCATTAACATAGGTTCCCATGCCTATTCACATGAGTGCTAGAGTCCTTGGTTCATTGTCCAGTGTACTCTGGTGGTCTTTTGATGAAGGTCAGAAGTCTTCCTCTCTGCTAAACTTCCGACCCTTCTTTTCTTTGACAGACTTCAGTAGTCCAAGCCATTTAGACTGAATTATTTCTGGCAGTGGTGATTGTTTGCTGTCCTTTTTATAGAAGCGAAACAGATGGACACCCCTTGTCATGTGGAAGTGGAGCTACATACCAACTGATTTTCCAGGCCATAGAAAACAAGAGTTAATCTGAAATGTTCTTATATGTCCGTTTTCTTCCAGTTGCATTTTCCCCAGCTCCATCTAATTCCTGAGCCCTGTCAGAGACAAACAGTGGATTCATAGAGTTTTATGTTAGCCTTTAAAATCACATTTTGAAAATTAATTATGTAGCAGTATCTATTTGCTTGTTATTGTATAGTTAATCAGAGTTTAAACAGCTCTTTCTCAGAATAACTATGCCCTCATAAGTGCAATGGTTTTTAGATTTGGACTGCACAAGCATTGTGAAAACAAAGAATATGTATTTCAGAACTGTAGAAAGTTAATTAAAACTAGAAGAAGCAAGATAATCAAGGCATACTACTAATATCTATATCACATTTAAGTGGCTATTTGGAAACCTTTACAACTAATTGTCTGCTAGAGAAACAGTTTGTTTAGGCTATGTGAGTTCTTTGCTTGGAAAAATGACATCTTCAGCTGGCACATCAAAAGCTGGCAAAAATATCTGCTAAGATAATTAAAATTGAAAATTCTGCCAGTGTTAAACCACAACAGTGACAGTCCACCTGTCAGCTGGGGTCAACCCACCACATGGCTGAATAGAAAAAATAATATGTGTAAAAATGTTAAAACAAATGTGCTAATTTCAAAATGTAGAATATGTAAGAATATGTAATCTAAATAACTGAAATCAATTTGTTTAACATATGCTATGATTTGACATCATCATGGTATGGGACTTGTTAATCAGTTTAGATATGTAATGTATACAAGATATACATCCTGAATGGGCTCCTCTACTTTTCTGAGGAAAGTGTTACTTTTTTCCATTTATTGGTGTCTTGATTTAAGTCTTATTTGCATTATTGAATATATTTACCTTCTAAGATCATAAGCATACAGAAAAAGATCCTTGTTAGCTTTACAAAATGAAATTATCATTAGCATCATCATCATCACATTCAGTGCTTTATGAGAGTAATTGAATGCACAGATAGCCACAGGTGATTACTTTTTTTTTTTTAATTAAAAATTTAATTTTTAATTTTAATTTTAATTTTAATTTATTTTAAATTTAAATTTAAAATTTAATTTTAAATTTAAAAAATTTAATTTTTTAAAATTAAAAATTAAAAATCTATTTGCAGAAGTCTTGTTTATTTCAAGGAGTATCACTAGTGGGAAAGTATTATAATGATTTTAGCTTTTACCTAAGAAAAACTTCTGTCTGCGTTTCATGATATTGGATTAAATCTTTATTCATTTTAATGACTTTAGAGATATTTCTTTACATATGAGAAGGAAAAAAATAATAATTGGACATAAAAATATATGTTTATCTAACTGGTAAGAGTAGGAAGACTTTTTTAGAAAAAAAAATAAATCTCACCCTTGTGGAAGAATACACATTGAAAATATCTGCTGCAAGAAAGACATTTATAAAAATAGTTTATGAAATAAAACTATGCAGAGCTGTTTCTAGTTAATAACACCAGCTATGATACCAAGAACATTCAAGAAACTGGTAACAATTTCTTTTTGCCCTGCAATGAAATGCAAGTTTTTTGATTACGTATGTGTTTGACCTTTTAATTTCCTTTGTTTCTACTCCCAACACATATACAAAAACCCTCCCTGACTGTATTTGCTGTCTAATTGAAGAGAATAAATACTACTTAATAATTCATGTCATTGTGTCATTTCAAATAATGAATTTCTAGACCTAGTGATTTCTGCCAGTCATCAGTAATGGTGATCCAAGTAGAATTAATCTATCATTGTTGCAATCAGACTAATGGTCTGTGATGTCTGGAATGCCACTGAGCTATTAAGAGCATTCCAAAATAAATTTATATTTATTCCAAGAATAAAATTTTGTATCGTTTTCCCAGAATTGAAGACAAAATAAATTAATGACAGCAAATAGTGTCTTTTTAAAAACTACAACAGGCAACAATGTGGTATGCATACTCTGATAACTCACAGACAAGAGTAGGCTTACATTACATATAGTTCAGAACTATTTTGTTAGCGGATAATTTGTTATCCACTAAAATAAATGTAGTAAATGCAATTGCACTTGTTTATACTTTAATAAGCATTATTTATATTTAGGGGAAAAGTTACATCCACTGGACACTAGTTATAGAGTTAGTTTGATTTAATGTTTGACATCCTTTATATGAGTTCTAGCATCATAGGTTGAATTACATTAGGGATAAGTCTGGTCATTTATTTGAACCATATTACCTCATAGGAACCTCAGCAGCTGTGTAAACTGAATTAAATAACACAATCTAGGAATTAAGGCAGAGTAATTAACTTGAACACTGGAGCAGGCTTTCCAAAGCACACATTAAAGTTGTCATTTTCCACTTTGACTCCAAAGTTGTTTACTAGTATCATCAGTCAGAGGTAATTAAATCTGCTAATCTGTGAAGGACACTTGGAAAGTAATTTTAATTAATATATATATATATGTTTTTAACATGTTAATTATTTACTTTTATTTTCATATCCATATTAAATATATCAATATATCAATATATCATATGTCAATACTTTTATTTTCATATCCAGCTTGGGGGAGCATATTAAATGCTCCCCATATTAATAATTCCTGATAAAGCATGGAAAAAAAAAAAAAAAAAGTCATTATGGAAAAGAACTTGAATGAACACATGTCCACCGGTGGTCTGGTTAGCCCCTCTCAACTTCTCATTATTAGTTCTTTTAAAATATCATAAAACTGGACTGTCTATCATCCATGAAGTAAATTCACTCAATAACAGAGCTTTTTCTTCTTGCTGACTAAATTTCTGTTCTGAAAAGCTTACGTGAGCAATATCAAGTCTTTAAAAACAAAATGTTCTGTGTGTTACTCAGATGCAAAGGTGTTATATAAAACCTTAATATTTAGCCTTTTCATTATGAAATATAAAACAAGGGATTAAAGCATGAGGGAAGTCTTGCTTCCTGAAAGTTAGAGAGAATTCAAAATAAGCGGTGGAATAATATAGCATTATTCTCCAGTTACCAAAGATGGCATTTTATAATGCTATATATAGCATTATACAGCATTACACTTGCAGGGTACTCATCATAATTCTTGGAATCTCTTGCATATGTGGACAGTTCTTGTCATATAAATGGTTATATCTGGGATGGAGCCAAATGCATAAATTCTACCTGCTTCAAAACACAGTCAGAACATGAGATTTAGCATAAACATTACTGGAACATTGACATCAAAATGCTAGACATCAAAAATACTAAGTCCATATATTAAACATATTTTTCAATAGAAAATGACAATATGTCCTATTCTATAGGATCACTAAAAAGCATACCTCAATAGCAAAACTGGATAATGAAAAATCTAAGCTTAATGAATATTCCACTGAGACATCTTCTTGAGAATCTTTTGACGCAGAACATGCAGCTTTTTGGCTCCTCTCCCTTTCTCTTCTCTCCTGCTGTCCTTACCCCTTCTCTTCTTTATATTTAATGTCATGAGTTACAAGCTAAAACAACAACAACAACAACAACAAAACAATAAGAATGTAAATATTAGAAAGAAAATGTTTTATTTCAAGTATCATGCTAGTACTAATGACCTGTTATGCAAAGAAGACATGCCAAGTTCGTATATTCTTTTAAAAGCAGTGTATAGATCTTATCTATACGAAATCTCTCAAGTGTGTTTGATCTAGAAATTAATCTCTTTCCAACTCTTCTGCTAGATCTCTCCAGTCATTTTCTCATAAATATCCTTCAAATTCTTAGTCTCTCTATCAGTAACAGCTTCTCTTTCAGAAGTTAGACTTTCCATATTGAAAGACTGTAGTTTTACTATGGAAATTCAGAATTCCAGAGCTCTGTTATTTGAAATTCCAAACCAACTCAAATACAGAATTTGAATTTCTCAAAATAAATGTCTAGATATTAAGTTATATCTGTCACTACAACTGTATTGTGTTTACAAGATAAGGGAAGGCTGCAGGGGTGGCATTTGTGAGAAGAGACCAGGTGCTGCCCCCTTGTAGGACACAGCTGGTTCAAGCTATCTCCAGATGCTGGCTAAAGCTGAGCATCTGCCTATCAGCCTAGTTGGTAGTGGTTCTGTGACAGAAAGGGTAAAAAAACACTCCACAGAAGCTGTAAGAGTGAGGAGTGAAAGCAATGTCAGAGAATCAGCCCTGAAGACGCCAAGATTGATGAAGGAGGACAAAGAGATATTCCAGGAGCCAGACTAGAGATTCCCCTACAGTCTGTCGAGAAGAAACTGATTACCTGAGAAATAACTAAATTTCAGTGCTGGAGTTTCCTCCAGCACTTTGTGTGTGTGCGTGATTAATTATTTGATATTTTATAGTATTAATGAAATTGTACTTTCTACCTATGTTACTGCTACAACTGAAAAGTCTACTTGTGCTTATAATTACTGATGGATCGCTGTTGCATGGCATAGAGATACAAAATTATGTGCAGAAATCATATGATCATTAACTTACCAAATGTTCTTTCCCTTGGCAGAACCGGCAGTGTGTTGGGCTGCAGTATGCTACAGCACTGAGAACAGAATTGATCACCAGCAGATGTCAGTGCTGAGGGAATATTTGTACTAGAGAAATGATAACAAGTATGGTTGACTTCAGCAACAGGCTTGAACTGGAATAAAAAAGAAATTCTGTGGTATTGTAGACGTAGATTAGTGTAAAATGATTGGACCTTCTGACAGAGGTGAACAAACAGAGTCAACAGTATCTTTTTATTTTCATTTTTTTTATAGGAGTAATTGTAATTATACCTTCTTTTTTTTTTTTTTAATTTTAATTTTATTTATGTTTCTGTGGTTTTGTCAGCTGGGATTTTACTTACATTAACAATGAGAATTAGTTTCATTTGGTAGAGTATCTAATGACGATTTTCAATTTACTCTTCTAATGAAGGAGAAATACAATAAATGAGGATAGACTGCAATGATTTACCATTGTTTTGCCCTATAGATGCTTCCATTCCATACCTAGTGTTCCTTTACTAAGATGAATCCTAATCTTGTAACACCTTTCTTACAAGCCAAACCCTCACAACTATGTGAAACTCCAGTGAAATAGATAGGCATTCTATGGACCAGTTTACTAATATTTCCAAATAGTCTGCAAGAATTTGGTCATAAGAAATTATTTTTCATGTCTGTAATATCTTAGTTTACCTTTCATTCCAAGATGAAAAGTGTATTTGTAACTACTGACATTCCCATTTTTTATGTTATTCCATGTAATTCTAAAATATGAAACATAAAATAATCTTTTTTTTTTTTTCTTTCCCCTGAGGCATGATGTCAGGTTTGGTTTTTGTTTGTTTGTTTGTTTGTTCATTTTTAAATGAACCTACTAAATTTACTTTTACTTCTTCTACTTTTATAGATTTGGGAATTATTCAACTCTGATATTCAATATTGTTGTCCATGCCATGTCATCTGTTTGCTACTTGTTGATACTGATAAGTCACACATATAATACTTTATTTTTGATATTAGAGACACTAAAAGGAACAGATTGCATGATCATAAACAAAGAATTATGACCCCTTTGTGTGATCAAACAGCAGGAGGGGGAAGTCTATGAGAAAGAAAGCTTCTCAAATTCCACATCTACAACAAATGGCAATTTAAGATACAGAATTTGTTGAGGGATTTTTTGAAACAGTAAAGATCCCATGGCTTGCTGCAGCTGAGCAAACCAAGCTACCAAGGCAACTATGAGAAGTTCCCATGACAGCGTTCCCACATCATCCAATTGAGGAATTTAGAAAAATATTGTTACCAGCAGCTGGCTTCAAGGACAAGGTCTCTGTGACTGCTAATCACAAGGGGGTTGTTTTCTTGCAGGTGGGGTTGTTTTCTTGTGGTTGTTTGTCTGAGTGCTTTTGACCAATAATCTTGTGTGAGACACTATCCACCTCTGTTTAGTTCACTATAAAAGCTAGGCTATTCGGGCAATAAAATGGAGCATGATCTGACAATACTGGTGTCTGTTGTGCTTTCGGCCGTGCTTCCTGCAACAAGAATTAACCATAAAAATGAAAAGCAAATTGTGTGTGTGTGTTTTAAAGAATGACTAAGTTTCTTTTAAAAAGTATTCTAAATTAAACTTTTCACATAGTTTAGTCCTCACCTATTTTAGATCTCCCACACACTTTCTAGAAAAAAATCCACAGAAAAGCAACCATAGCAGACACTTTATTTTCCATCTACATAGAAGATTAAATCATTCTGTTGTATGACACAACACAAGTAACACAAATGTTACTTTTATATGTGATAAAAGAATATAAATAAAATTTTGAAAAATTATGTTGTAATTTCTCTTACTTCTCATTTACAGTATTATATTTCCTTAAAAAAATATGTTCATAAGAGGAAGGAGGAAACCAAAAGGCAAATCAAAGGTGAAGCAATATCAATTACACCAGCTAAGTCATGCATTGTCTATTTGCTGATATGTAGTTGTGGAATAATTGCCTGAGGTGACTTGGAAGTTACACTGATATTCACACACATTTTAAAGAAAAGGTACAGCATTGAAGAAGCTTCCACGGTGGAGTGTAGCTGCATTACATAGAAGTTCCCTAGGCCTCCTGTTAATCGCACCAGGGGAACTTGGTGTGCTGACTCTGTGAGGAACTGTATGGAGTATGGAGTAGAGTGAAGACACTGAGGTTAGGCTCTGTGATAAGATGTAAACTTGATTGTTCTTGTGCACACCAAAAGCAAAAGCTGCACATTTGCTAGCCTGAGCCAATGGCCTGTCATGTTTTTTTAGAAAATGCTACACTTTGCTGAAAATTGCTCATTTTAATATCATTATAATATCAAAACACAACTCCATCGCAAAAGCCTTGGATTGAACCTCCAAGGTGCAATCACCCCTCACTGAGCATGGCCTCTGAATTTTTTGGAGCCTATACCTTTAAACAAAAGTGAGAACATTTTGCACTAATTGTAACCAAGATATGCATAACTAGAGTCACTCAAGCTTCACCTAAAAGATAGAAAATAATATAAATTGGCTTGAGAGAGAGAGCTGTAGTGTGTTTATGTGGCAAGGTTTTTGTAGCAGGGGACCATAGGGGTGGCTTCTATGAGAAGAATCTAGAAACTGCCCCATGTAAGGTAAAAGCTTGACCACAGCTGAGCCAATAAGCAATGTTGATTGCGTCTCTGTGAGAGCATATTTAAAAAAGGAATAAAATAAAATAAAATAAAATAAAATAAAATAAAATAAAATAAAATAAAATAAAATAAAATAAAATAAAATAAATAATAATAATAAAAGAATAAAAAAAAGCTGCTACACAGAAGCTGGGATAGTGAGAGAGGAGTGTGAGAAACAGCCTTGCAGGTGCCTTGCAGAATAGGAGCATCAATACCATACTCCTCCTGAAGAAGGCAACAAGTTTCTTAGAACATGGCATAACCCTTTGTGTTCAAGAGAGGCTGCAACTGGGACCAAGAATGACATTGAAATGGGGAGTATGACACAAAAAGAAAGGGGAAAAGATATGAGTGAGTTTCTCAGATAAGAATTTCAATCATTTTTTACTGAAACATGTTTCGGACTACTTTATAGTGAAAACATTAGTCAGATTAAGAGTAAATTAACAGAATATATATATACAGAATATATAAACAGTATACATACAATATACATATACTATATATATACACAATATACATTTATATATATATACATTTATATATATACACAAAATATTTATATACAATATAAATTGTATAATGTGTTCTTTTGTTGTCAACTGAACCCTGAATATATTAGATATTTAAAATACCTTCCAAGTACCTTCTATTTATACTCATTTATACTCATTTACTACCCTTATGACAGAAGGAACAAGTGTTAATATTCACATTCTGTACAGAGAAGAATATGACATATAGAAGTTATAACAAGTAGGCATTGAGAGAAAATTCTCAAGCATCCTATGCTATCCTCCACTATTCTATATTGCAATATATATATTATATACATATATATGCATATTATATATACATGTATGTAAATGTACATTCAATATATATATTGAATATATATATTACATATATACATATATACATATAATATAATACATATATACATATAATATATGTACATTCAATATATATATATATATATATATATATATATATATATATAATATATATATTGAATGTACAAGTGTACAAGCTTATCCAAGAAATTCCCTGGATAAACTCAAAAAAGGCAGACGCTAACAGCTCTTTCACTTTCAGCAGAGTTTGGAAATGTCTTCAGACTTGCACTATTAAGACATATATTTCCTGAAATTTAAGAGGAATGTCTTTTAAACTATCAGGAACTGATAGTTTAGACAATAAAGATAATACAAATCTTATTAAATACATTGATGTCATGGGAAGCAAAGGAGTTTAGCAGTGAGATTATTCAGCACTATCATTATGCAGAATAAGACCACTCTACAGTTGTAATTTGCTGCTTCGGTTCTTCATTCGACTAGAGAAGTCCAGTCAGATGGAAACTTGAGGACAATCCATAAAATTTACTTAGACTACTATTTACATCCCCTTCCCCCCCCCCCCCTTTTTTTTTTAGAAGATAAAAACAAATTCTTTTTTATTTTTTTTTCCCATGAATCTGTCTATTCGTTCTTTGTAAACAACATTCTCTGTTGGTTATTTTGTTTTGTTTTGTTTTGTTTTTAGTTTGGTTTGTTTTGGTTTGGTTTTGGTGGATAATGGGGCATTATTATTGGTTTATGATGTAACAGAAAAGCCCTGTAAATCCTAGGTCAGAGTAAGCTGTCTTGCAACATGTTTTGTTATCAACAACAGTGAATAAGATCAGGTTGGGTTTTAAATCATACCATCATGTTTTACAATATAACTACATAAATATCTTCTCTAATGAAATAGAGATCCCACATGTGTGAGGTGTGAGCGAGCAGGTGGAGGATCTGATCAGCCTGGTAGCAGAGCTCAGGGAGAAGGCAGAAAGATTAAAGATCTTCAGGGACTGTGAACAGAAGATATTGGTTGTAGGGGGATGGTAGGAACAGATGATCTTGGAGGTCTTTTCCAACTTTAATGATTCTATGATTATATGAAAAAAAAAAAAAATAAAAGAAAGAAAAGAAAAGAAACAGCAGCAACAACAAAACAACAAAAAACACTGTATGTTTTATTCATTGTTATTGTCTTAATACAAATCATTATCAAGATCCAGATTACAATTAAAACTTGTGGTATAAAATGAAAGCATATGAAATTACTAGAAGGGCTTTGGTTTTAGACAAAAACTATTTTCTCTCTGCTTGCCCAACTCAATAAGGAATTATAGCAACAGAAAATCACATCCACTTCATTTGAAGATACCCAAATATTGTATTTGTTTTGTCCTGTCCAGATGATGGAACATCCTCGTGGTGTCCTGCCCATCAGGCACATGTAAAGAGAATTTGAATTTTTAGTATATTTGGAGAGAGAAGTAGCGCTAGCAATAGTAGGGCTTCACTTTGGAGTTAGTTTCAGGTAAATTAACAGGCAAATTCTTGCTGCTGATATTAAGACTCTGCCTTGTCACACACATAATATCTACAACAAGTCATTGACAAATTTGAACTTTTACATGTGGCAAGTGGAAAATGTGTTATGGATAATTCTCATTCTACTTTTTTATTGCAAAGCTATATTACTGCTTACACATAAAAATGTTCTTCTCTTAATCACCACTTGAAATGCAATAGTGATGACTCCTAGCTACTGAGCTAGATAGATGCTAATGCAAAGTGAGTCATTACAATTTAGGTATAACCTACTGCCTAAAACATTCTAATAATTTGAAGGAGTGACATAGGCATGATATACAAATCATATTATGTCTCTAACCAGTTTGAAATACTGCACTGTATTTTCTCAATTATATTAAGGCAAAGCATAGTCTGGCAATCTGTCTCAATGACCTTTTTCTCCTTTTGTGGATCAGCCTTATGATTATATATATATATTATTTTTTTCAGCTTGCAGAATTAAGCATATAATCAACACACACACACTTTTCCTATTTGGCAGTAATTATCAACCAGTGAAAAAAGTATGAAATTACTTTTTTTGAAAAAAAAAAAAAGAAAGTATGAAAGTACTTCTTCAGACAAAGTTTAGCAAGTACTACAGTCATATTTTTTCTCATATGTCCTACTTTCAGAAATGTGAGCAAATCCTGTGTGCAGTCATCAGATGATACAGGACCACAACGTCACATCACCATGTCCATATCACAGCTGGAAAATGTATTGACATAATCAAATCCACACAATATCTAAGAAAATAAACTTTTGACAACATAAGGAAATATACATGGTAATATCAACATGAAACGGTAGGATCAGGGCAATATTGTGATTCTCAATAAAATAATGTTATGCAATTGCATTTCTTGTAGTGTAATATCCTCTATAAGTTTCTAAATTAAAAGAAAAAAAAAAAAAAAAAAAAGAAAAAAGGAAAATTGGAGAAGAAATGTCTTCTTTCTGTATTTTTTAAGATAACAAGTTCTATTTGACTTTTCATATCAAATGTGACAGGCAGAAAAGGCAAGCTAATTTAAATTATCATTCCCGACTACCTTAAAAGGTCATTTAGCACACTTACTCGTTGATATTTACATAAATATCTTGTGACTTGCTTTAATTCACATCCTCACAGTTACCAAATTATTAATAAAAGTTTCCCAAAAGAATTGTTGAATACCTGATTAAAGGTATATGTCAGACTTTTATATTAGTAGGAACTTCTCTTCACAAAAGAACTTGTGGACAAAAGCAAAACCCTAGGCTTAACTGGAAATTGAGCCTTTGTTAGTAAAATATTATGATATATTGTCCTTTAAGTGCATTCTAACTGAGAAGAAAGTAGAAGATATTGTAGAATTTCTATTCATTAAAAGTCACATGTATTTATTTTTATCATGCAGGGAATATGATTGAAATAAAAATAGACATGAACAATTTACAAAATTTTAAATTGCTCAGAAAGAGTTCATGCCACTTTGATGTATTGAGCATATAAATATTCATAAAATCAGTCATTTCTTAGTGTGTCTAGAAATTAGCTTTGTATCGATTATGCCTAGTTATCTATTATGTTTGTGACAACATGAAAATGGGCACAAGTTTCTTTCATTGATTTACTGTCCAATAAATAATTGCTATTAATTATTTATTGATTATAAACTTCCATAATCATTTCACTTCTTTCCTCTTTATGCTATCACTGTCAGTTCTAAAGCTAGAACAATCTACTTGATCAAACTTTAAAATCAGTCATGCACACAGGCAAAAATGATATTTAGCAGAGTTCTTTAAATTCATGCAGGAATACAAGGTTTGTATCCCTTAATTCATTTCCACCATTTTAGCACATTGCAGGAGGATCATTGAATAATAACCCAAGGCAAGATACCCACCTTTCACTTTGTAATTACTAAAAAAAAAGGTAATTCTTAAAGTCTTTTTTACGTTTTTAAATAAAAGGTGATGAAGACCTTGAAGTTTGTTGTTGTTGTTGTTGTTGTTTGATTGATTGTTTTTTTGGAGGGGGAAGAAAAAAGAAAAAAAAAAAGTTAAGGGAGCAATTCAGAAAGAATATAACAGGGAATCATCAACAGAGAAAATAAAGTGTATGCTTTATCAGAGACAAATCTGTCACTCTGTCTTTCTTCAGCTGGTGTGTAATATATATCTAAATACTTCAAGTTTAGGACTTACAAGAACTACGCATCTTGTGCTTTTGCCCAGTGAAGTAAAAGCTACAGAGGTGTCTGCAGATGAATAACTAGGGAAAAGCTCAGCAGGAATGTGAAAGATATGCACTGTCAAGAAACATAGCATGTCACAGAAATATCTTGGAAAAAGGATGCAAGTAAGCCTGAAACAACCAGAAGCAGAACCCATTTCAGCTAGTTTACCCAAAAATATAAATTTCCTGAATTGGAAAAAGTGCACATAATGAAAGATGGTTTAATTTGAATGACAAGTCTCGTCCTCTGCATTCATAACCATGACATCCATTGTGAAATTTAGAAATCTTTCCTGACACCAATTTGAAAATTAATTCTTATTAACACAAATGAACACAAATACCTGGTGGTAAAGGTCAGATATATATGTGTATATATTTGTATATATGTATAATATATGTGAATATATGCAGACTTTGTTCCATTCTGGAATTTTGATTAGATTAGTCTAATTCAGATTACATTAGTCTAGGTAGATTATACAGAGTCAGTATATTTGTAAATTAGAAACTAAAGGTATGATTGTAAATTGGTATTTTATGCCATATAGGTAGTCAAAGAAATGCTATATAGTGTAATTCTTATGTTCAGTGCATGTCTATTTTATTTTTCAATGTTATGATAGAAAACTATGCCTTTGCTGTGTAAGCTAGACAGTGAATCATACTCCTCAAACCAACAGGTGCACCTCTGATCATGAGACACCTAGGGTCCTGTAGTTAAGCAAGTCAACTTGACACCCAAGAGTATTTATTCTCATTTGGTTTTCAAATATCATTTTCTCAACAGTATCAGGCACAAAATGCAAATTGAAATTAGACAAAAAAATTTCACAGTGAAAAAAACAAACAAACAAACTTTTCTACAGGTTATTTTTTGTTGTTGTTTTTGGTTTGTTTTGGTTTGTTTTCACAGTTGGCTGCCATATACAAAAGAAAGTTTATCAATGTGTGGAGATAATTTTTAAAAGGGACCAAATTACTTACCTAGTTGAAAAGAAAAATAATTCAAATATACTGTATTTACTGTGGAGAACTTTAAATATCACTGCCTCTTTAAGTATTGAGTAGAATTATACACTGTCCTAAAAGGGAAATTTCCTCTAGGGCAATTCTGGAACTACAGAATCTTTGTGTCTTTAAAGTGCTAGTCTGTATCACATTTCCCCTAGTTGTCAAAGCTCATGGAAACTATAGCATTGTCATTTATCAACACCATGCTGTAGATGAATTTGGACATCTTCCCTGCCTTTGTTATTTTAATTCTGAAATCATATTGCACAAACAAAAAGTAAGCAAATAGAGAAGCAAGCAGAACTACACAGTAAATATATATATATATTATATATATATAAAATATTTATATATTTTATACTCTCATGTGTTTGTGGTTATAGCATATGTATTTAAAAAAAAATCAGATTAATTCTTAACGAAAAAGGAGCACATGAATTAAGGCTGTTCACTGGAATTTGCTTTGAGTAATCACCCTACAATTCTGTTACAATGAATAATTCCCATAGCAACCCCTACTGCCATATGGCACCAAAATTTCCTCTTGTACCTTAAGGACAAAATCTCCTCTTGTACCTCAAGGACTGCAAAACAATGTTTAAAAATAACAGCTTTGTAAGTCTTAATTTTATCCTAGGGACAGTCTGGGAAAATAAATAAATAAATTAATTAATTAATTAATAAGAGAGAGAAAGAACACAGTAATATGAAATGGTCATATTTATTTAAGGGGCATCTGAATCCTCCGTATGTACTTACAGTGTGATAGATTTGATAACCCATTAATTTTTCTTAACAGAATTGCAATGGCCAAAAGCCAGTTTAAATAGGATTTAGTCATGTATCATCACAGAATCATATAATTTGCATTGGAAAGTACATCACAAGGTTTGGTAATGTATCTGTATGAAAGATCTGTATGAAAGAATAAAAGAAAAATGGCACCAAATGCTAAAAATAATATATATCCGAGTCAGAGCTGTAGAATGTGAATTTCATTGATCAAAGAAAATACACGTGACAGCCTCTAGTATAAACTGCATATATTGTTGTTTTCACTAGGTTGATATATTATTCAGTTGTCTCTCCTTCACAAATTCACAGTGTACCAATTATAATTTTTGGATCAGGGTTTTTCATCTGAAAGAGCACAGTGATTTAAGAAAATAGCTATTACTCCCACTTCTTATTCTCAGTGCAGTGTACAAGTCATCAGACATATGCTTTTAAGATTCTTTTAAATTATGTTCCTTTTCTTGGTTACTTTACCATAGCCCCTGGACACACAGTGAAGAAATGAGGCCTTGGACCCTATATGCCCATTCTTCTACAATAAGGCCTTATCAAAACACTGTGCACATTCTTTCCTTGAAACGTATCTGTGAGGGTACTCTGTGTTTGCAATTGAGCTCCACAAAACGGTTGTGATACGTAGCACATGCAGGCTTAGCATAAGTCTAAAACTATTTTTTAGTCAACACATAGAACAAACTCACAATCATAAACTAATAAATCCTGAGTTATTTAGCTTTTATCATTGTTATCATCAAATATTTTCTGCCCTAAGGTTGTATTACTCTGTCACATCTAGCATCCCGAGCTTGTTTCCTCAAACTTTCTATTTTAGTCCATGATTGACTTGCTTTTGATTTGACTTACAGCAAAACTGGCTTCACTTTATATAACACATCTTTGACTAAAGTGGTCCTCTTTTCCATAGACACATGCCATTTTGTTGCCACTTTTCATTGCAAATCAGCACATTCTCTACCAATGCTTGGTTTCATAGCCTTCTATATTTAAGATACATTCATGAACAGCTGACAAACAAAATTATTGTCTTTGGACTGAGTGGAAGGGACTCCTTTTATTGGAAGGGACCGTTTGAGAGCATCTAGTTCAATCTCCTGCCATGGGCAGGGACACCTTCCACTAGATCAAGCTGTCCAAACCATCCAACCTGGCCTTGAATACTTCCAGGGAGGAGGTATCAACAGCTTATCTGGGAAACTTGTTCCAGTGCCTCACCACCCTCTGAGTAAAGAATTTATTCCAAATATCTAATCTAAATCTACCCTCTTTCAGTTCAGAAGCACTGCTCCTTATCTGATGACTACATGCCCCTGTAAATAGCATCTCCATCTTTCTTATAAAGCCCTTTTTAAGTACTGGAAAGCTGCAGTAAGGTATCTCTGGAGCCTTCTCTTCTCCAGGCTAAACAAGCCCAGCTCTCTCTGTCTTACTTCACAAGAGAGGTGCTCCAGTCCTCTGATCATTTTTATCACCCTTCTCTGGACCCACTGTAAAAGGTCTTTCTCAACTGCTTATCTGTAAAAGGAATGATCATGGATATTTAGAAGACTCCTACTTTCTTTTCATATTTTCCCTACATGGAAATAACATTGTACAGATGTGAATTTACAACAATGCTAATAGCTAGTTAGTGTCAAAGAAAAAAATAACACAGTGTATAATTGGAGTGAAAGAGAATATCAGAAAACACATCTGGTGAAGGTTGCAGAATTACAAAATACCATACAGATTGAATTTCCTACTGTTGGGATAAATATTTCTGTTCAAATAGAGGGCTTAACCAAAGCTGGTGTTGCATCCACATGGTGTTTTCAATGGACAGTTTTCAAAAATTAGAACCTGAAGGTAAATAAATTGTGAGCATTTTTGTAGGTAAACGTTAGAACTGTGGCTGTGGTTGTCTGACAGAAAATAAAAGGATGACAGCAACAGATACTGTTACAGTAATTTAGTCACAGGGAGAATGAAATTCTATTACAGAACTTTTGCCTTAAATAAGAATCCTTCTTGCAAGTATAATACATTTCTAATAAGTCTGAAGTAAATATGTGAGGTGAACATACCCTCTGATAAATAAAATAGTCCAGAGCATACAATATTACTTATTTCAGGATATACCTGAAGATTTAGAACAAATTAGTATTTCAGACTTCAAATATCAAGGATCAGTTTAACAACCAGTATCAGAAACCATTCTGTTTGTTCTATTTGAGTTATTGTGTTTCCTGTAAGACTACTCAAAACCATCTGACAAAAGTGACATGTTTTGTGGAGGTACTTGCAAGTAGTTCTTGTGTCCACAAGTGCTTTCTATGGCAGTGTCATTTAATCCTCAATGCAGTTTTTCAGGATGGTAATTTTGCCCTAGTATAAGTTGACAGCACTAAGATCTTTTCATGATTATTTTTGCAATGTTATTTCAAAAGAGAACGAAGGCATAGAAGGCTAATATAGCAATTGTCTAAGCTGTCACTTGGCACAGAAAAGGGAAAAGAAAACAAATGATAGCTATTTATTTATTTATTTATTTTTCAGAACAAGATATCAGTGTTGGATTTGGATGATAAAATCTATAATATGGGTTATTTACTATGGCACCATAAAAATAATAAAGGTAAACTATGTTTTTGACAGGTTGCTGCTAAGAGCAAAGATAAACTTGCCAAAACACTGCTAAAGCATCAGAACAATATATTTCTAGTAAATGTTTTCCCCAAAGAAGTCTTGAATAACAAATGGGTTCAAAATAGGTCTCTAGTCTTGCTACAGAAGTTTATGTATCATCCCAAAACAAACTTAGACAAATCTGTAGTTTTTGCAGAGCAGACATATATATGTCAACATGTCTTTAGCAGCAGAAACAAGGCATTAGAGAAATGTTGATTCCTTAAAGGAATCAACAGGGATTTCTGTCAGACAACCACAGCCACAGTTCTAACGTTTACCTACAAAAATGCTCACAATTTATTTACCTTCAGGTTCTAATTTTTGAAAACTGTCCATTGAAAACACCATGTGGATGCAACACCAGCTTTGGTTAAGCCCTCTATTTGAACAGAAATATTTATCCCAACAGTAGGAAATTCAATCTGTATGGTATTTTGTAATAAAGGATGGGAGGTCCCTAAATGTTGACATAAAGTAATATGTGTACAATAACAAATACTTGCAAGTCTTTAATCATTACTCTTTTTATTATTGTTGTTATTATTATTTTTGTTCTTAGGAAGAATTATCATTTCTTTTTGTCATTGTATTTTTTTTTCTTTAACAGTGTTACAACTGAAATACTATTAATTCTCTCAAGAATACCCTTTTCAAATGTCTATTGTTCTCAAGGCAATGAGGTGAAAAAAGCTGGCAGTAGCTCTTAGAAGTGTCCTTTATCAAAATGGCCAAAATATTCCATCACTGTTTTTAATAGTATTAGAAGAAACTGCCCTCACAAAAAGCAATGTCTCCTTAAATATTAGGAACTTCTCTGACATATTGTGATGGAAAGAAAAATCTGTTGTACTTAATACTGAGACTTAGAAGAAAGGAAAAAAACAAAAACAAAAACAAAACACAACAAAACAAAACAAAACAAAAGCCTGTATTTACAGTAATCGAAGGTAAGGATCTAAAACCAGTTATCCATTTCAAAACCCATGAAATAGGATTCCTGTTCATTCTTACTATTTATTTTCTCACAAAGTGAAATTAATCTCTTCATCTTAAATAGTTCTATTCTAGTGCATTTTATTCTATTTTAGTGTTTATACTTTTTTTTTTCTATGAAGAGTTTATTGAGCAGCATGACTAACATGTATCAGTCTGACATTGGGTCCATGTTTTTGAAGTGGGTTTGTTTTTCTTTAGTTCAGTTTCACTTTCATCTTTTCAAATATTTGTTATGTAGACTAAGTCAAAGGCATTTGTCTGAAAGAAACAGTGTTCTCTAATTAGTCAGCTCTAGTCAAGACCTGTAAGATTTCCATTTGATGACACTTGTTATAACCTGCTTTGGTCAGTTTGTTTAGGCATCATTAACAGCATGAAAAGACTACAAACAGAATATGGGTAATTCATAAGTATAAAGTAATAATTGGTTGGTCAATGCACATAGAAGACAAATATTTTTTAGCACTGTTGAGCACTATTGTGCCCACACTCCAGCAGAGCACCTGAAGAGGCCTCAGCATTTGAGCAGGTGCCAGTGAAGAGGGGAGTCAATGGCTTCAGGTCCTGTGAGCCATTTTCAAAGGTGCAGAGCTGCCACCTCCCTTGTGCCCTACCAATGCTGACAGCCCTGAGGACTTAACCCCAACCCAGCAGTTCCTGACTGACCCTGACTAGACTAGCCTGCAGTTGCAGTCTCTGCATTTCTTTTCTTCAAGATTTTAGCTTTTCATTTTGATGTTTTCTCTCTTGAATCCTTGATTTCCTAAGAATCATGGATCAGCAGTTCTACTCTCTAATTTTAAGCTTTCTTATCTCTATACAGATGGTCTCACAGCTCTTTCTCAGCAGTCTGAATCAAGGTTACATAGCTAGGACTTATCAAAACTGATCCCTGTACAAGGAAGCTTAACACAATGGGGGAGAAATTACAGCTCAAGCTACAGCGGGAGGGTTACAGTGTTCAGATTTGCGTATTACAGCTTAAGAAGGGTGTGAACAAATTTTAAAGAGTGAAACAAAGAATAAAAATGATCAGAAGTATGATATACATGATCTATGAGAAGAAGTTGAAAGCAAGAAGAGTAGGGGAGTGGGAGGGAAGAGACTAGAGAAGAGAAAAAAAAAAAAAAAGAGGAAGAGGTAGTACAAGAGACTTCTAATATGAAGACATATCTATAAAGTTGAATACAGTGTTATGAGAAGTAATAAGCAGAAATAGCAGATAAGGGAATTGCAACAGATCTGTGGAAAATTTTTCTACCAGTGCAAAGAGTACAGCATTGACCTGGGGAGAATATTATGTGTAGTCCATAAAATATCTAAGAATGCGATAGCTGTGATGTACAACTAATAATTCTGTGGTAGTCTCCTGTCTCTAGAATTTATTCCATAGGCTAAGAAAGAAAGAAAAACCTGATTCTTAAAGGATGATGAATATATGCTTGTTGTAAAAAGGTCTGTTCTGTTAGAAAAGCCAATCTGTCAATCTTCAACTTGGAACTTCCAGAGGTCATTTAGATATCTTGAAACCAAGCCACAGTGTGTCATGAATAAATTTTTGTGGTAACTAGTATAGAAAGCACAAAACAGCTTTTATATGGTTTTGGTGGTCTGTACTTCTGTATTTAGTTGAAGTTTCCTAAACACTCTAGGCTTCTTGCCGAGGTATATCACATTTCTGTAATCTAGCCAAGAGACTGATGAAAATGTGAATAAATAAGATCATCATATGCCAGAATCTTCTAGCCAGCTGGATATGCTAGAAAATACTTTTTTATTTTTATTATTTTTATTGCTGCTACTGCACAAAAGTACTGTCAGTAAGGAAGTTACAAGTACACATAAATTTTGATTAGAAAATTTGTCTTATTTTGAGCACTAGAAACTATAGTTGGGCTGCAAAATAAAATTCACCACATCCCACAACTTTCTTCTTTAAGAGTTGTTATTATGATTTCTGGTAGCTGCTTTTCATCTGAACATTGGACTCTTTGTACTTTTGGCTCCAGCATGTGTATTTGAACCCAGAGATGTGTTTGATTTCTGTAATGGAAACAGAAACCCTTCTCATGGCATTTTACTATCAAGTAGCCTACAAATAAATGCACAAGTTTCTTTTTCTTTCTGCTTCTGTTGTGCAGCCTTCCAGGAGGGCTCCAACAATTAGGTATATCATTATGCTTAAGTACGATACACTTTTAATGTTCAGTATGCCTGTATATCCACAATAGAGTGCTGTAAATGAAACGGATGCTTGTCCTCCTCTTTCAAAATTAAATCACTTGCATGCCATTGGCACAATTTCATTTAATGCTGACATGAGCTTGGGCTAGGTGTGTCAGTCACCAAAGCACTATTTCAAGACTTTATTTCTTAAACGTATTTTCTTACTGTAAAATTTCTTAATGCTTAAATGGTGACTTCTTGGAGAAATTTTATATTCTACTGTATATATTACACTGGCATTTGGAAAAAAAATAAACATACAGGAGTCGTGTAAGAATTGAATTATAATTGAGGAGCAATTTTAAGTGTTATTTCTATGCAACACAGTTAACACTTGTAAATCATGCGGTTAACTTCTAAGCCTAAATACAAGACTAATGTGCAATTTCTGTCTTCAGACAAAGTTAAAGTTGAAAGGAAAACAAGAGCTATTACAAATACTGAAGAATTGAGATATTAAAGTTTAAATTAAAAATATTCTTTAAGAAGTCTAGGAATCCAAATATAGTTAAATCAAAAAATAATCCCATCTCCAATTTACATTTTCTTGGCAGAGCTGAGTTTATGTCTTCCTCACAGTAACAGGTGCCTTGAGGAATACTATTGGAAGAAAAAGGAATGTGAAGCCTTGCTTGCTTATGAAGAGACACAATTATTCTTAGTTTCTGTACAATGTCTTTATGTGAGTGGTTTGAACATATTGTAACTTAAAACTTTAAATATGCTAGGAAAAAGCAAAACACTGTCGTATTAAAACAAACAAACAAACAAACAAACAAACTCTTGTCAACTCTTGTCATTAAGCTAATACCATCTACTATGTTTGTTTTAATAGTGTTTTATTATGGTTTTATTTTATTTTATTTTCCAAATGGAAGTATTTAACATATTTGAACCAAATTCATAAAACAGTCTAGGATTATTAAAATCAAGTTACTTGGAAAAATTATGCAAAATGTGCTTGCGTTTATTTGTTTTCACAGCTCCAGCTGCAGAATATCTTGACATTTACACAAACATAAACCTTCCTAGAATACTGATAAATTGCTATCATGACTGCCATTATATGATAGAGAATCCAGATATATGCATATTACTTTATATATTCTTTTTTATTTATTTTGATTTAGGATAGTACTCACGTTTGACAAGGTTTTATAATGCAAGTAGGTTCTTATTTTTTTTCTCTTTCATTTAGGCTAAATCCTCATAGTTGTTTGAATCTTTATTTGAAAAATCTCCATTATAGTGATTTTTCTTTCATTTATGTCTATGCCAGCTCATTCACTTCTGAATTAAGAACAATAATTTGACAATAAAATAGAAGCCGAGGTTATATAACATGCTTATTTTGGAGCTGTTAATATTTCTAATAAGAATGTAAATTATCCATTTTGTGCAATATTCAAGGTGTTTTTAATATGAGCTATCAAAAACTGTCACTAGATATTTTATCTAGGAAAATGATGACTAGCTTTTCTGATACTCTAAATCTGATTCTAAAATCTTGAAAGCCATTAAACACATTTCCCATAACTTGTGTATGGATATAAAGTATGGACAAACCTTGTCCATACTTTATGTATTTTAAGTATTTTATTTTTTTTTATCTTTGAGAAATGGAGCAAGCAAGCACTTCAGTTCAGAAACTACCTGTGGATGCTGGCACTGACAGTCTCTCATACTTGTCTCCTGCCCCCAGATGAATACAGTCCGTGTATTCAATAATACAGTAGTAGTAGTAGTAGTAGTAGTAGTAGTAGTAGTAGTAGTAGTAGTAGTAGTATAATATAATATAATATAATATAATATAATATAATATAATATAATATAATATAATATAATAATAATAATTCAGTAATACAGTCCAATACAGAACATGTCCACTAAAATCCCATGTCTGGTCCCAGGACATTAGGCAGTATATGCAAGTTGTACTCCAAACTGTTTATGAGCTACACATAGCATAAGAACCAGATAAAAGGCAACTTTTCCCTACAGCACACTGGAATATGCTGAGATTGCTTCCTCAGATGGGGAGAGAATATACATATAACTGCATGTAGTAGCTAAGATGTCACAGAAGAGAGCGAGAGAACAGCAGAAAGATATTATTCAAATGACCCATAAATGCAACTTTGGGTTATCGTTCAATAATAAATATTTCAGGATTTGACAAATTTATTTTAAGAGCACCAGCACAGACTTTTTCTTGAATTTTAGGCCTAAATTTCTGTATTCTGAATCCAGTGTTATCCTTCTTCTAAACTTATTCTTTGTACTATCATAAACTACTCTCTTTTGCTCCTCATGAGGATGGTGTCTTGGGAAATGTGAAGGCAAAACAGTAAATATTGCATTTGGGATTTTGAAATATGAAGCTGTTTAAACTTTCTGGGCTGTATATTTAGAAATACTGTGAATAAATACTAACAAGCCTTCTCATTTTTTGTAATTATTTGAAAATATTTTATCAGATTTTATTATCTACATCTATTTCAGCTACATTAATGCTGTGGGTTTTTTTAAAAGGCCAGTTTCATTCCATCTGACATTGTTGCTGTCTTACTGTAGCTGATGGCTTGTGACAAGCTTCTCCAGAAACAAACTCAGTTTAGGTAAGCTCCTAATTTAGGCATTTTACTTGGATATCTTAAGTTAGTTCAAATTTATTACCAAAACACCATTTTTGAATTGGAAGGTAACTGTAGGTATTATGTTTGTTTGTTTCTTTCTTTATGTAAACTATGAAAAAAGTGACATCTGCATTAATCATAGTCATATTGAGGGATTGGTCTTCATAATGTAATCATGGTTTCACCACATATTCTTCCTTGATTTTTCATATTCACAGAAGAGCTATTGAATTGTGATGCTGAGCATGGAGAGCAGGGATTTTTCATTCTAACCAGATTTGTCAGTGGGCAGAGGAATGAATATCCAGTATGTTAGCAGAATTCCTCTTATCAAAACCCGATTATTTGAATGCTAGAGGTATATGACATATTCTGACTAAAATGGAGAAAGTTAATCTTAAGAATACCCCAATTTTCTGTGTCAGATTGCTATTTCTTGTCAAAACTGCTTTTCACATATATCAATGGTACATGCTGAGAAAAATGTACTTTGTAAAAGTATTTTCTTAATATGATTAAGGTTCATTTAACTAATGATTTCCAATGGCAGTGGGTTTAGATTAGACAGAAGAAAGTATATTGAAGATCTATTCAGGCTGATTTTACTGACTTTTTTCTCATTTTGAATATGCTGTTTGAGAGAAGTATTTTAATAATATATTTATATGATTGCTCATAAAATTGTAATTATGTTCATTGTATTCAAGCCCTACATTTTCCTGTCCCATTAGAGTAAGTCATGGTCATTATGATTCTCTCCTCCCTTAAACCACCACGTTGCTATAAGCAAAATAAGATAACTAGGAAATTTATCTGACAAATGCATGGTGAAATTTCTGCCTACCAAATAGTTTTCAAATCAGAAGTAAAAACAGCCTTGGGAGATAAATCTACAGAATTTGAAATACCCATACAGAAATTGCGAGAATAATCCCCCTTGCATTGCCCAAAGCAAGATGTAAATTAAGAAGCAATACACTATGAGTGTAATGGAGCATGTACTTTTCATGCTTCCATTCATCTCATGTAAACAGCTTGTACAATGCCCCTCACAGGAATAATTACAAAATACTAGAATGACTGAAATTATAAATATTAGTGTAAAAAGGAAAAATATAATATTTTAATACATTTTTATTGTTAAAAAGTTAATCATTGCTATCTTGTTTTCTAATTGTCAACTTACACAGGTAGAAAGTCAAAAGAATGAAAAAGGCTTTGGGCAAAATCAGCAGGGGAGATATGCATTCTGCCTGTTGAAAATAGATATTAGCAGGCCGGTTGGCATGGCAGCAGTTTTCAGTACTGCCATACGGGACATAAATATTTGAAAAGACTTTGGAACTTCCAGTATTTAAAATCCCAGTGACAGGGTGGATTAAAGAGTTGATGCTTGGTCCTTTATGTGGTACAGAAGATGAATTAGAACTATGTGTATACTCAAAATATATTAAAAGAAACATCATAGATTTTTTCAGATTCTCCATCTGATCAGCTCAGCCAATGCAGTCTGATTTATTCAGTAATCACATGAAGCAACAAGCACCAAGAAGTGCCAAGAACATTGCTACAGCTTCTGCAAATCTTTATATGTCCTTAAGGTCATTCTCTACAATATCACCATTACTTTTATACCTAATATTTAACACTTTCGTTTAATAAACAGAATAATAGAAGAATAAATGAACCAAATAAACAAATTGCACACCTAAACTATAAATTCCTGGATGGACTAAGAAGTAAATTTTAGGGACATCAGCTTCAAACAGATATTCAACTGAGCAGACAAAAAAAATGATAGTTTATTGAATATCGCATTCTGAATTTTCAACTTAATCGTGCCCTGAGCCTCTTAATGTAACACGTACAGTGTCATAATGACAAATTATCAGGATAAAATTCACAAGGGGTAGTTAATAGAACATTGTAGGTTTTCTTTAGAATTTTCTAATGTTTACTGAAAGAAACTGGCATTCAGAAAATGGCTCAACTAGATAAAGCACTGAGCAACCTGGTCTGATCCCATAGCTGACCTTGGTTTGAGCAGGACCTTGGAGAAGCAACCTCCTGAGGTTCCTTCCAACTTGAGCTATCCTTTATTTCTTTTTTTTTTTTATGTCGTTTATATTGTGTCCACTAATCACTTCCTGTTTTACAGATTGATTTGTGAAAAATTGCCTTATTTTTCAACTACTTTACACTTACCACTAATTTTTGTTAAACAACTAGTATCATGAAAAAGGTGTTCCATTGAGTCCAGTGCAGTATTGTAATTGGCAATGCAGTACTGAATGATTTCAACCTGAGATTTTCAATTCCCTCTGCTCTGCAACCTAATGAATGACAACAAGAAGTGTAAGCAGTGAAAGAGTCCTAAAGCAGACACACTTATTCTCTCTTCTGTGGTCTTTTGTGAGTTCTGTCTTTTCTTCTTTGACACTGTAATTAAACAAATGTCCTGCTGAGGAGACAGACTCAAAAACATTAAGACACATATTGGAACTGGTCAGAAAATCCATGTGCCCAGGTAGTTCTATGGAACTTTGTTACTTTGAGTGAAATATATTTTTTTCCCTCGTGTGAATGTAAATTTCTTTGGATAGTTTAAAAGAACATATTTATATTTTTACTTGTACATTTCTATATGACAGTGGAAATGGTGCATCCATATATATTAGAAGAAATCTGATAAAATTGTATCGAGATTATCAGGTTTCTATTAACATTATAGCTATTTAAAAAAAAAAAAAAGTTATAAGAAGGAAAGAAACTCTTTTAGATGTAGCAGCTAATCACTCTTAACATTTTCATCTGAGATGTATAAGACACAAGGGACTTCAGTAAGCTGTAGTTACAATTTTGCCCATTTGTCATGCAAAATGCTACCCAATCAACATGTTAAATACAATATATGTCTCAATTTTATTCAGTGACATTTTTGCACACACATAATCTTGATAAAGTTTAAGAACTCATGATATGTAATACCTATCTACAATCAGGATGGAAAAATTGGGCGTTTCTCCAATTAAGATTCCATTGTTGTTATTCTATATATTCTATGTTATTCTATGTATACATATACATCCATAGGAGTAGACTTCTTATAAAATGCATCAGCTGGAGGAAAAATGTCACATACAAATGTACTTACCAAAAATATGTTCTTACTTACACATACTGACTGTGATAATAATCAGTAAGGAGAAAGTTCAATCTCACACCCAAGCCTCTCAACTTGATACCTGGGCTGCAGATTGTACTGAGGTTAAGAATACTCTTCCTTCTTCTTTTTGAAGTTGTTTCACTGTGTAGAAAAGAATTAAAAATTTATAGGATCGGAAAGAGAGCAAGCATAACGATGACTCAGTAGCCTATCAGTTCAAAATCTCACTTGAGAAAAGAGACACGGATTCTGTTCTGTGCTCCAAGGAGTATACATTTTACATGAGGTAGACATTGGATAACATGTATAAGTAGTTCATGGAGCAACCCAGACCTTTTCAGTCTCAAGTGAATGCCTTAACCAGCTGACATAAGAGATATACTATTGGATTTTTCAATGCCCTCTATGAATATTACATTCATTTCTGCACAGAGCAGGTAAACGCCTTGCTCCCTATAACCAAAAATACATCCTCATGTTTAAAACTGTCTCCCAGCATATTTGCTTGATAACACTTAGTGAAAAGAGAAAAAAAATATATATATATAATGAGTAGGATAACCAGGCTATGAGAAGTGTTATATAGTCATCACCTACCTATAATATGAAACTTTGGAAGGGAAAATCTCCTATCCCTTTCTGGCACAGCAGGATGCAGACTGCTTCCTTTAAGATGTTTCTACTATGGTAATTAGACGAAGAAGGTGCAGTCACTTCCAACTCAAAATTCTAGGCTGATTAATTTCCTGCATGTTGAAGTTTAGCATGTTGAAGTTTAGAAATATCATAATTTATATTATAAAATATTAAAGGAATATTAGTAAAATTAGGTATTTAGAAGAGGTATCTGCTTGTGAAGTTCTGAGTTACTGTGGACATAGAAGTGAACACAAGACGGTGTAAGAAGGATGGCCATGTTATTGTAGCAGTCATTTGTAGCATATTAATATTCAGTTCAGTATATAGCATCATTAGTCTTGCTCACTGTGACTAGTATGCAAGTAGTCTTATTGAGCCGGAGCCAACAATTCAGTGTGAAGAAAGAAAAAATCAGGACTGCATCCTACTGTCAGCATCACAGCTGTTCTCACTTCATGTTCTGCCTGCTTTCTGGGCTACTGAGAAAAGCAAATACTTATTTGTCTTATTTCTACACTAAGTAAATGTCATAGCAACCCATTAGCACCGACAAGGTTCTTGTTGCTGAATATAAACTGCTTTAACTCTCTCATACACTGACTGGTTTCCAAAGATTTAGGCCATAGAAGGAATTGTCTTTATTTTAAGACTGCATGTGAACACAGTGTTTGATTTTTCCAAAATAATAAAATAACTCATTTTATTCTTATTATGCAGTTTAATTAGCTACTGTACTTTGAAAAAAAAAATGTTATTGATTAGAATATGTCTGTGTGTTCTCAGTAGTTAATCTTCTATTTACCTCTGCACAGGACTGGACAGATTATATTTGTGTTAAATCAAAAAGGTGTGGGTATCTCTATTGACTAATTAAGCTACTTTTTATATAACATCATAATTTGACCCTTTGAACTATGCACCATATGTAATCCAAATCATATTGGAATCTGGAGGAAAGTCATAGAATCATAGAAACATAGAAAAAAAAATCCTTAGTACTGTTATCTTAGTTGATTTAGATCAGATAAATATAGTAAAGCTGCTTTGGATCTTTCATTTCATGACTGTCATAAGTCAAATTGATACTGTCTTTATTCACCTACCTCTCAAAAGTATCTGGAATATCCTTGGTGCTTTTTTAGGATCCCAGACATTTCTGCATTTGTATGGTAGAACTCATTAGAAGGTGTCTTTTCTTATTTTCCTTCTTTGCATTAATATGAAATTCTACAACTAAAGTTAGAAAATGGTCATCAAATCCAAGATAGCAGGCATAAATTGTCAAAGCTGTCATTTCTATACTCATCAAAGATCCTGAAGTTACTTGCTTCAGAGGCTAATAAAGCCTTCACTGTTTGTTGTGGAATAGTTACACAGAGCTGCTTCTTTTTTTTTTTTTTTTTTTTTCTTTTTTTTTTTTCCTGAATGCCTGCACTTTTCTACAAAGTTGGTTCCAAAATGAAGGAAGAAGAGAGAAATCACCATCTGTGTTTTTTTTGTTGTTGTTGTTGTTGCAGAGAACCTTAGTATATTTATTTTCATCTACTTGTTTCTCCAACTAATTAATAAATTATTACAGAGAAAAATGACAACATAGCTTCCTAGTCACACAAGAAACAGATATATGCTGTTTTGCAGTTTTGACACATTGAATTACTGGATAGAGTTACATTGGTGGAAGAAAAGCAAAGGAACACGTTAGAAGTTCAGGATTCTTGCTGACTACACTATCTTGTTATGGAATCTTGCTGAAAGTTGATTTCAGGAATATACATTAAATTCCTTTTCTTCCAATAAAGAAAAACATGAACAATAAATCAATAGGAGGTAGTATAAAATATTTTAACTTCTTTGTCTTCAAGAGAGCTGTGATGGAGCAGGCTATGCACAGTCTTATGCTATGCTGATAAACAGAACACTTCCAAATTATTCCTTTATTCCTCCAGCACCAGGGAACAGTATTGAAAGTAGCAGGCAGACACAGCTGATCAGTACATGGTTGTGAGGCTGGTGTCACTGGCAGAATTTTAGGTTTCTTGATCACTGGATGGTCAACATGACACCAGGCCTTGCTGGCACCTGATGGAATGCATCTTTCTCAGAGAGGGAAAAGGATTTTTGCACAAGAGTTGGCAGGGCTGATGAACAGGGATTTAAACAGGGATTTAAACTAGACTTAAAGGGGGAAAGGAATAATACCAGGTTCAATGGTGATAAGGAATGAAACAACACGCCAAAATCTAAAGGACTGCATGCTAGTGAGATCCTTCAGTCTTCTCGGTGAGGTTCGTTACACTGAAGCACATTTGAAATGCTTCTACACCAATGAATGGAGCAAGAGGAACAAGCAAAAGGAGCTAGAAGCCTTGGCTCAGACCCAGAGCTACAGCAACATTGGTATAAGCAAAACCTGGAAGGAAGAATCCTGTGAGTGGTGTAAGATGGATGGTTATAGGCATTTTAGAGGGATGGGGGGGGGGGGACAGGGATGGACGGATGGACAGGGGATAGGGCTATACACGTATGTGGTGGAAAGGCTGGACTGTACAGAATTTGCAGCTTGTGATGCCAGTTGAGAGTTCCTGGGTAAGAAAAAAAAGAAAAGTAAATAAAGGGGATGTTGTGGGTGTCTACTACAGACCACCCAACCAGGACGAAAACACCAATGAATTACATGTACGTCTCTACCCCTGGATCAGCTGCCCTTGTGCTTATGAGGGACTTCAACTTGCCAGTCATTAACTGGGAATATCACACAGCTGGTGCAAACAGGTCCAGGAGCTTCCTAAAACACCTTGATGATACCATTTTGGTATAAGTACTAAGGGAGCCAGCTAGAAAAGGCACCCTCCTAGATCTGTTGCTTGTAAACAGTTCTCATGTGTGAAGTGGCGATTGGTAGCTCTCTTGGCCATAGTTATCATGAAATAGTCTAATTTAAAACCATTGGTGGTAGATGGAAAGCTGCCAGCAAAACTTCAACATGAAAGAGGGTTCAGACTGCTCAGGGAATTAGTTAGTAAAGTCCCCTGGGAAATGGCATTGAGGTCCATCAGTGCTGATCACATTTTAAGTAAAATCATATAATTATAGAATCATAGAATTGTTAAGGTTGGAAAATACCTCCAAGATCATCTGTTCCTACCATTCCCCTACCACCAATATCACTCACTAAACCTTGGCCCTAAATACCACATCCAAACTTTCCTTAAACACCCCCAGGAACAGGGGTCTCTTGTAGGTCCCTTCCAACTCAAGATGTTCTATGATTCTATGATTTTGTGATTAATATCTACATCAGTGTTTACCTTATGTAAACTTTATAAAACGGGGAAAAAATGTATTGTATGGAGAACTGCTTTGAATTTCACATAACCCAGCTTAGAGATATTAATATCATGCCTTGTTGAAAATTGGGTTCTTATCCCTAATATAGAGGCATAATTGCCTGCTATTATTATGCAAGGTAATTTGTTTTATAACTATCTACAGACGCATAAGTTTCTGACTCAGAAAAGACAAAATACTTTTTCAGAATATACATTGAATTCGAAAGGCCTTAATTGTTATTTTTTGAACTTTTTTCATTTTTGTCATTGAGTCATACATCAATGAAAGATGTACTATGAATACCCAGAAACAACTTATTAAATATAGACAACATGTCTTGTTGCAAAATAATAAAGATTAACATATACTTTATTTGATCAACAGCTAATAATGCATCACTTCACAAGATGGCAAAGAAATTGTTTGCAGAACTAGTCCTCTAGACACATTTCATAATATTACATCTAGAAGTAAATATAAAGAAAAAAATATAAAGAAGTAAATATAAAGTAAATAGTTTACTTTAATTCCTCCTACATACCACTTCATTAGAAAGGCAGTGTGAAAATTTAACATTCAGACTATTCACTTTTGCACATGCTTTGCTTCATTTAATTTTTGGATTGAAAAAATTAATTTGCAGAATTTCTACTTTTATGATTGCTATTAAACTGAATGCAGTGCCCTACCAGTTAACACACTAATGGCCTCAAAGGATAAAAATCTACAGGAATGTTACACTGAAAATCTTACTATGGGGAAAAAAAAAAAAAAAGAAAAACCCGTATATACAGAGCTAAAAATTATTATTAGCCCAGTTACAATTTTAACGATATAATAGTCTAAGTTATCTGGATAATTCTGAAAAAAAAGCCTTATTAATAATATAGTTTTAAATGTTATACAAGAAAATGCTTTCTAGTCTCTCAGGATGACCACTTGTCTCTGTGTTAACCTGAATCTCCTCAAGAAGTAGGGGAAGGAGAGGGGGAGGTGTGTTTACAAGCACGTACTTCTGTAGTGGGGTCTTCCCCCAAGTTTGGGCCCACTCCCAATCTTTTGTTGTTGTTGTTTTGGTTTTGGTTTAATTTTTCTTGATTTTTTTTTTTTTATTATTATTATTTTCCTCTCACAGTCTCCTTTCTTCTCCTGTGCTGCAAGCTGTAGCCTGAAAGTGACTCCCAGGCCCCTAGGTATTTCATGTTTCATTTGTAGGAATGCGTGTGATCCACCAGTGGAACCCTACAATGAAAGAAGGTTGAGAGGAGATGGGCATAGATGATGTGCTCATGAACATGTGCTTTATTCAGGAAAGAACACCAAGAGTGGTCAGAGCTGTTGCAAAGGAAGCTGAACTTAACATAGAGGTAACCAGAGGGTGGCCTTTGCTTTTGATGAAGATCTGTATCAGTACAGTTTTGATAAAAGTCAATATCAGTAGAGTGAATCAACTGGCCATGTAAACAACTTTCCCTGAGCTAACAACAATACTAAAATCTTCCTGAGCAAGACATACCAGAGTGGAGAAAATTAATATGTGGCCGAGCCCAACACAGAGCATAAAATCTGAACAACCAACAGAATTAATTTTGAAGAGAACAGGCTTCAGCTGGCTTCAACCCATGTATCTTTCCCAGTGACTGGGGATGCCCACTGGATGCATTATGATGCATCCAATGCCCATGGGGATGCATTGTGATGGTAATCATATAGAGACCAGTAATGGGAATCGTGTTTGTATAGTGACACAACCATACATTGCAATTGTTATATTGTGCTTGTGTTGTGATTTTTTGTTTTTCATTATTGTTTTATTGTTATTACATTATTGTTTTTCTCTAATTAATCAAAATCCTATGTAATATAAAATATCTTCAAATAAGTAAATTTGATAGTAAAACATTAAACTTTTTCTCATATGGAATATCTAAAAGTACCTCATCAGAGGTATTTGCATGTGAATTTGACATTGAGTCTAGTTTCTTCAGGTAATTAGTGATTTTGTTTGAATATCCCTCAGTATTACATAGAACATAGCAGAGACATTCCATAGGAAATGATTCTCTTCAGAGACAGCCACTGTAGGAAAACAAACTTTTAAAAGCTTTAGAATTATCTTTTAAGTTTTTGAACACCAATGGTGAAATCAGAGGCTGGTTTGCTTTTAATTGTGCTAGATTAACTCTTATGAAGAACTGGTATAAAGGCAGTCATTGAGGTAGCAAAATATCCACTATAAATTACACATATAATCAGCTATAGTGCAGTATGTTTGCAGTGTTATGTATCCAGTCATACTTAGGTCTTAAAACAGCCTAAGAACCTGTAGAGGTCATGTTCTAGTAAATACCCTAAACCACCTTGGCAAGGTCAAAGAAAAAAGGGCATATTTAAAAAGTCACAGGTGTTTAATGATTGAGAGTGTCAATGAAATTATGCACTAACTGTTATAACTAACAAAGTATCATCAACATGACCAGTGTTTTCAATAAGAATATGTTACCCAAGGTCTACACTGTAGAAGTAGTTAATAAAACAGAAAAATTGGAAGGGCCATTTGTGAAAAAATAATTGTAGATTATGGACTGTAGAATTAATCTAGTGGAAGATGAAAGCCACACAATCTGCACCATACATTATGGTATGTACCAATACTTGCCACAAATTAGATCCAGTTTTTACTGGTTTTCAGCAACCTTTGTTCTCCAAATTTGTTTCCCAACAGGCATGTTCATCAGCCTAAGCATACTCACAGTTTTATTTTCTGGACATATTTCTTATATCCTTACACCATTCCGTGGAAATCATACCTTCACTTGTCTTGGTGTACATGCACCACAGAGACATTTTGGCTTGGTGATTTGTCCAGTGCTCTCTCTTCCTTTGATATCTGCTGTTTCCTGTGGTTGACAGTTTTTTTTTTTCCTGTGGACATACATAAGTTTCAGCTTAACCACACTGTAGTTGTCAGTCAGACTAGCATATTAACATTGCCACACTGTACCTATCAACACACCAGCTATATTTACATCTTGTCTCACATAGACATGCAGCTAATGCACATTTCTATTTCATACTTAATGTTTTCTTTTACATTTGTTTATACTTTCTTAGACACTAAAAAATAGTTCCATTTGTGTACAAATGTTATCATTCTCAAGATTTAAGAGGAGAAAAGTATCAAGGCTGAAGGAAGTACCTAAAAGTAATTGGGGGGGGGGGAGGGGAGGGAGGGAGGAAGATGGGATTCTTGAGGGATTTAGTCATTTTGTTTTGTTTTAGCTTGATAGGTATCTTTTTTGGGATATGATCACAACTGAAAGACCACATTAATTCAAAATATACTTCTAGAAAACAGTTTTCATTAATCATTGAGACTGATTCATATTCACAGAAACCATTATTTTTCTGAAGAATTTTTTGTTAACACTAAATGATTTTTTCTTATCAGAGGCAAGGACCTATCTGCTCAGTAAAATTTAATGCCAAAAGAAAATGTATTTAAAAGAAAATACATTTGGTAATTTTTCTAGCACTTCTCTGTTTTCACTAAAATCCGCCTACTTGGATTGTGCCAGTATGTATTTCCAGTGTTAGAAAATGGCATACTAGACTCTAGAGATAACAGGATTCTTCAAAAGACATTTCTTAATAAGCAAAAACCTTTGGAAATTTGCAAAGCAGATAATATATTTTGCTCCTTTTTTTTTTTTTTTTTTTTTTTTTCCCCTTTCTCTCAGTTCTACAGCCATTGCACGACTATATAAAAAGAGGTGAAAAATCCTATTACAAGAAAAAAAAAAAAAAAAAAGTAATTTGCAACTAGCTTCCCTACCTTGTTTTAGCGAAGTCTAAGTCAAAAGAATTGTTCATGGTTTTGAGTCTTAAACAGCGGTATCCCTTAGATTTTGATATACTTTCCAAAACAGATAACATAAGTGATTAATTCAGCAATTCTTATTGGCTAAGTGAGCAGCTTACATTATCATTTGCTGCTCGGCTGCAGTCCTGTTCTAATGAACCTCTATGTTCTCATAGAACCTCTATGTTCTCATAGAACCTCTATTAGAGGTTCTATGGAACCTCTAATGCCACCATACCTTTTTATAAAGAAGTGCTCATTTCATGCTGTAGCTTCTTCTCCGTTGAGATGGCACTCAACAGATAGTTACTTGCAACATTCCCTGTGTGATTTGCAGTGTTAATGGTGGAGATAGTATTAACAAAATAAAGTAAGAATGGTTTCTGGCCCTGCTTCAGAGCTATGAAGTCAGAAGCCAGACTGAACCTATTTATGTATTTAAATTTCATTTGGAGATATAGAAGAGGCAGTCTGGTAAGACTGTTGATCCCTGTTCTGCTAGATTGTAAAGGTATGTTACACTAACGAGTGTTATAAGTTTTTAATATTGATATCATTTTAATTTTGTTTGTTTCATTGGTATTTGTTAAAAAGGCTAGATTCTTCAAACAATGTTCACATTGACTATTTGCAGTAAGCAAACAGACTGCTGCTATTTCCTGCTGTACAGTGGCCAGCGCTTGTTTTCACGGGGGTCTTTAACTTCCCAGACATATACTGGAAATACAATACAGCCCTGAGGAAACCATCTAGAAAGTTCCTGGAATGCGTGGAAGACAGCTTCCTCACTCAGCTGGCTAGTGAGCTTACCAGAGCAGGTGTCCCACTAGACCTGTTGTTCACAAACAAAGAAGGACTGGTGGGAGATGTGGTGGTAGGGAGTTGTCTTGGGCAGAGTGACCATGACATGTGGTCACTGTGGTTCTCTATTCTTGGCAAAGTCAGGAGGGGGATCAGTAAAACTGTTACCTTGGACTTCCAGAGGGCAGACTTTGAATTGTTCAGGACACTGGTAGGGAGGTTCCCCTGGGAGTCAGTCCTGAAGGGCAGAGGGGTCCAGAAAGGCCGGACACTCTTCAAGAAGGAAGTCTTAAAGGTGCAGGAGCAGGCTGTCCCCATGTGCCATGAGATGAGGTGGTGGGGAAGAAGACCGGCGTGTCTGAACAGGAAGCTTTTTCTGTGTGTCTGGGAGAAAAAGAGAGTTTATGTCCAGTGGAAGAAGGGTCAGGCAACTTGGGAAGAGTACAAGGAAGTTGCCAGGATATGCAGAGAAAAAATCAGGAAGGCCAAAGACTAACACAAGCACAACCTGGCCACTATAGTTAAGAATAACAAAAAAAAAAAAAAAATGTTTTTATAAATATATTAATGGCAAGAGGAGGGCCAAAGAGAATCTCAATTCTTCACTGGATGCGGGAGGGAAACATGCCTACAGAGGATAAGAAAAAGTCTGGGGTTCTTAAAGCCTTCTTTGCATCTGTCTTTACTAGCTAGACCACCTATTTCCCACGGCACCCAGCCTCCCAACCTGAAAGTTTGAGACAGGAAGCAGAAGAAATCCCTACAGTTCAGATGGAAACAGTTAGAGACCTGATGCTCCACCTGGATAAGTCCATGGGGCCATGAGGGTGCTGAGGGAGTTGGCAGGTGGGATTGCTGGGCCATCATCTATCAGCAGTCATGGTCATCCAGATAGGTCCTGGATGACTGGAGACATGCTAATATGGTGCCCATATATAAGAAGGGTCATAAGGAGCATCCAGGAAACTACAGGGCTGTCAGCCTGATCTTAGTGACAGGTAAAGTGATGGAACAGGTCATCTTGAATGCAATCACACAATGTATGCAGGACCACTGGAGGATTAGGTCCAGTCAGCATGGATTCATGAAAGGCAAGCCATGCCTGATCAACCTCATCTCCTTCTATGACCAGGTGACCTGCGTGGTGGATGGGGGATAAATTGGATGTTAGTTCTAGCACACACACTTTTAAATAAAATAGGTCTTACCCTATTCTTTAAGTATTTTGTATATTTATAATTTTATATGAGAATGTTTGCGTATGAGAATATAACTGAAAGAGGTTCTCAAAAAATATATTATTATGCATCGTTTGACAAAACTTTTGCTTTACATGATGTTTACACATTCTAAAACATATTTATTTTCCTTAAACCTTCCCCTCGTCTCCTGGACCCTAGTCAGCAAAACAGTGATACAACAGAACAATATTCAGGAAAAAACTTTTAAACCTTTTCATTTCAGGCAACCTAGAAGAGCATTATCAGAGTAATTTTTTTTTTTTTCTAAAAGAGGACAGGACATATATATCTGTACAAGACATCAAAAATGACCCTGTAACTTTTATCTTTAACTCTACAGCTTTGTTTATGCTATAGCACCACCACACACATTTTTAAAATGCAGAGATAAGGAGAGCAAACCATGAGAAACCTTAAAAAAATGTATATCTAGACAAAAATACATAATATGAAACTTGAGTAAACATGGAATAAAACCTTTTAAATAGTGGTTTTGTTAGACATGCAATTATTTTTGCTTTTTAAAGAAGTAAAATTTACTACAAGAATTTTAAAAAAAATTGATAAGCAGTTAAAAAAAAAAAAAAAAAAAAAGCATTATAGCTATGTATAGAAGAAAGCTCCTCTTATAGTTCTTGTCTCATTTCATGTGGTACTCTTGGTGCTTAAATCCTTCATACATTAACTATGTACAAAACAGAAATGAAACTGGGATAATTACATATTCTCTTTTATATCAGAAATAATGGCTTGAAAGCCCTGGGGGTATGGTACCTTTATTCATTACAGTAAAATCAAGGACTACGAGAACCCTATAATACCAGATAAATAAGGTTTACAGTTGCTCATTGCTAGAAAGCAGCTACAGTCAGAGTAGCTAGTGAAAGAGCCTTTTCATCAATTGAGTGGCATTATCTGGAGTTCCTTGCTCCAGATAGAGCAAGATTCAAGCTCCCAAAAAGAAAAAAAAAAAATATATATATATATATATATGTGTGTGTGTGTGTGTGTGTGTATATAAAAAGACAGTACAGAACCTATAACCAATGTGCCAGTGTTGCAAGGCAGTGACTATTACTCCTACTGTGAGAGAAAAAGTGAACATAAAAGCAGTTTTCATTTGTCAGAAATTCAGGAATATATTTCCTATAATTATTTAATGAAATAATACTTGCTTCCTTTCTTATACACCTTGAGAATTTCTGACAAAAAGTGCAGTTATAAGAGTTAAGTATTAGAACTTTACAACTAAAGATGAGAAAGATCACTGGATTTTAAGGTTTTGTAAGGTATATGAATTCATATGTTGTATTCACAATGATAACCAGAGCTCCAAAGCTAGCTAAAATAGTTTGTCATATATTTGAGAAAAGTTACTATGAATCTCAGAAGCAACATGATTTCAGGGAATGAGTTGTACAAAATACCAAATAATTCTGATTATATCAGGATTAGCAGACTGTAGTCATTCTTCAAAACTGTGGCCCCTTGATGTTCACATAATTATTAACTATTACAGACATTACTAAATAAAATTGTCACAGCTTATTTTACAAGGTGTCAGGAAGTTACCTTTCCTGTTCCAGCAAGACCTGCTACTATTACTTTTTCTTTTGCTTCACATATTATTACACTATAATTTAATATGCTATATTAAATTATATATATAACACTATATTATTATATATAGTATATATAATTTAATATACTATAATTATTATATAATTATATTCATCACTATTAAGGTTTTATGCAACATTTTATCAATGGTCTTTCATTGTACAGGAATCACTAAGACTCCATATTGTGCAGGAGTGCTTTGAGTATTTGTATTAGTAAAATGACAAGGAAAATATATTTTAGCCTGCTCAAATTTAGAGAGAGGATATCAAGATTATTCACACCAAATTTATAGCTGTTCTTACTATTTTTGAAACTATGTCTGCTTAATTTATGTGTATTAATAAACATTAAAACTTTTAAAAATAATATTTGTATCTTTATATGTGTAATATGAATTTGCTGTTTTCAAAAATCTATATTCTTTGTCATCTGAAACCTATAAATGTAAGTATGCACAGTATAAGATATTAATAAACCATTTTTCTTATAAAGTTTCAACTGTGTTTATATTTACACATGCAGTATGTTTTAACAGATATTTTAATATCATTCCACAGCTAAAACTAAAAGATTGCTGTAAACATTTTTATGCCCTAATTTATTTGTTACAGACATTTTCAGTTCACCACTGTTAGACTGACCAATCTTCCATTCATCCAATAGAAGATTATTCTCTTTAAAAATGCTAACAGATGTCCTAGTTTTCTGTAAATTCTGGCAGTGATATCACAATGGATTGGAATCCTGACAGATTTAACAAGCTAAACAGATTCAGGTTGAATTAATAATACAGTTGGAGACCTCCAAGGAACACTTTAGTACCATAGCAAGTTCTTTAGTGTTACTGACTCAGTGGGAGACACTCTTCTAGCTGAGTTAGTATTGAACTAGTGCCCTAGCCAGGGAATTCTCAAAGACACTATAATTAGGATGCAATAGGTTGGAGTGCTGAGAATAGACAATAGGAGACAAAATATGGCCATTGTGGCTGCAAGTATATTAATGTATTAAATGGAAAAACACAATTAAAAAAGACAAGGTAAATTAATTAATTAATTAATAATCTTTTTGCTCACAGGGAAATGAAGAATAAGGCTAACTATCAAAACGTCTTCTGGATGGATAGTAAAATATAAAATCATTAGAAAATCTACTTCACGTGATGAGCTCCAAATCATTTTACTGATGCATATGATGAATTTGTAATGGAATATCAAGGAAAAAGAGCTAGCGGAAAATATACATAGAGAAAATTAATTCTCAGTCATTTTTAGATAATGTGTTGCTTGCATTATGTGTAAAAAAATAATCTTTCAAGAGCATGAATACACCAGGGATCTTTAAACAATTGGCAAGGAAGGACCAATCTCCCGTATTTGTCTTGTTACTAACAAGACAATTATGTGGATATTTAATAAATATGGAAGTAAATAATCTGAATTATATGGAAAAACTACTCATATTTTAAAATAATAGGTGTTTAATAAAAAGTCTGAATACTTTCACACGTAGTTTCTGCTTTCAAAATCAAGTGCCATCTGTTTTTTCAAGTATTCTGGAGAGTAAAGAAAGGTGCTCTTTGCACTACAAAATATTTATAATGTTAGAAACACGGAATCATTTAGGCTGGAAAAGACCTCTAAGATCACCTGTTCCAACCTTTATCCTAGCACTGTATTAAAAGTGTTAAAAGACAGAGTCTATTAAATGCACAGGCAACCTGAATATGACTGACTCCAAAATTTTGACAAGCAATGTGCTCTGGACTCCTGTGGCTGAGGAAATGACAAAGTGGGGAATTTATGTTCCACATAAAATTCAGTTTCATGCATTAACAAAAAGGAAAGCAAGAAATGAGGGATACAAAAATAAGTGGTGTGGCAGACTTAGCCCCTGAAGGACATTAAGTACAAGCAGTAGATAGAAGTTCCATTAATGATTCAGTGGAAGCCTTCTACATAAGAAAGAAGAAGAAGAAGAAGAAGAAGAAGAAGAAGAAGAAGAAGAAGAAGAAGAAGAACAACAACAACAACAACAACAACAACAACAACAACAACGACAACGACAACGACAACGACAACGACGACAATGACAACGACAACGACAACGACAACAAATCCATTGATCAACTCTCCAATCATTCAGGCAATAAAAAAAAAAAAAAGCTGACAGAATACTTGGAAAAGTAATGATTATTAAACATTATTAAACATTTGCTGATAAAATTCAGAGAAGAGCATATGAGGACTGAGAATGAATTGAAAATTTTAACTATTGGTTGCTAGTAGATCTTTCCAAAATGTACTAAATTTATATTGAAGATAATGTTTTTAAAAGATTGTTACAGAACGTTTTTGAAGTTTTACATAAAAAATGAAGAAATATATTAGAATTTAATTTCCTGAAGACAGGAGAAACAATCAAACCCCTTATTCCCAGGGCTTTTAATTCAACAGAAAAACAATAGTACTCATTATTTTTCTGATTGTCATGGTATTGGAGATTTCAGAGATGTGACAGTCTGTTTGGGCAATACCTCCTTGACTAGATTCCTTGATGTTTTTACAGCTTGTTATAGAAAATAGTTAGTCTAACATTTTAGCAACATTTTCACTCTTAAAGTTAGGAGCATAAAACTTTTCCTTGTATGCATGTAGCCTCAGAATTGTGAATAAATCATTATTCAGTATGGCACAAAGCATTTATAAATTTTGCATGATCATGATGACTCCTTATTTTAGATCCTAACCATCATCCAAAAGTAGCAGTGTAGCTGTTAGCAAATGAAAAAAACAAAAAAACAATAATAATAAATCTGTAGATGAAATGGAAAAAGGTTGTGCCTTGATGAATATTGCTTAACTGCATTCTACTAATGACAGAGAATCACGGAAGGAGTTTGTTGGTATGACAACACTAAAAAATGGAGTTGTAAAGCATTACATTTTAAATAAAATGTTAAAGATAATTCTATATAAAAAAGTTTGTCTAAAGTCACACTTTTTATTTATTTATTTATTTATTTATTTATTTATTTATTTATTTATTTTGTGTGTGATTAACTGTACAAATAATCCATTTGGACAATTCTTTTATGTTCACAAAAAGTTTTAATTCACTAGTTATAAAATGTAATCTATTTTTGTCCTTTGGAAATGTTTATTTTAAGAAACTGTTTACCTGGACTTGTATCTTTGTGACCAATTCTTTACTTATGCTTTACTGTTTTATCTTCTGCTCTCCCTGTCACAGAGACCTTTTATTTGAAGGTCTCTTAAGTTTGTAAATTTAATTCTATAATCAGTCATTTTGCCTTTTCAGATTTGGGCCTGACCACAATTTCACATGAGAAATTTCCTGGTCGATATTATTAAACATCTGCAGCTTTTCTATGGGAGTGGCACACTGTTTCTTGTGTATTCATCTAGTAATAGCTATAGAGAAGTTGCTTTAAAATTATTGAACAGATATTTTTCATAAATCTGGAGAATTCTTATGGATTATCAGCTTACATTGCATTATCTCTATTAATTTACAATACATCTGCTATGAAAAGGAGTCCACGTCTGTTTTCTTTTCCCCTCTCTGTATAATGATAGGTAGTCTGAAAATGAGAAAGCATTGCTCATTCAGGCAGACACAGTGTTAAACACAGTCTTTGTAAGTGAGCATGGCAGCTTGCCAGGAGATAGCTTCACTGGAGCACTGTCTATTCAAACACATTTCTCTGCCTTTTACTTGCAAAAAAATAACCCTTACATTCCTAACTTCTCCCTCTAGCTTCTCCCCCTGGCTCCCATCCAGCTTGTCTGTGCGCTGGTTGGTCAGACACGACCACCCAACAGTGGTCAGAAAAGATGACAGATGGGACAAGAACTGAAGTTCTGCCCTGAATGGGGTCCTGCACATTTAATAGTCCCTGGAAACTCACAAGAACATTCCCTCTTTAGCCATGGATGACTGGAATTGCCCATGTGAAAATATAAAAATGAATTAATATGATTTGCCTCTGCCAGCAGATATGAAAGCCTATAAGCAAGATTTCTATTAAGTGTTTGAAAGGAAAAAGAACAATCTGCATCATTGTAAAAGTTACCTCTCTGTCAGACTCTATGAAATACTTAACAAGACACTCACATGTCCCAGTAAAAGTATATGGATCGTAGATACTGGTTCTAAATCTTAGTAATATGATCAGCCATGAAATATAGGTCATACCTATAGCTAGTTATTTAAATGAATGTTGAAGGTAGCAAAGCAAACAACATGAAGAATATTACAAATTAGAAGTGACTTCTATAAAGTATAAAAAGTCCAGTCTTTCCCAGTGAATCTAATTCATCCATTTACATTAACTATTTAGTTCAGTTAATATTTTAAAAAATAAAGGTATTCAAGACAACAACACAAGGCTGAAAAGAGATGTATGGGAGACCTGTGCCTTTTTAAAGAGGCATCTAAAGACCCATAAGATGGCATCTCAGACCACATTAGGTGCTGATGGGTGAGCATAAACTATATGAAACTGTATAAAATCCTTCATCTTGAATGGCAAGAAGATTCATACAGAGAATGACCTTATTAGTTCCTTATGGAAGTACGCTAGTGCCATAATAAACTGCCTCAGAAGAAAATCTGATCACCTAGCAACTGCTGTAGCCTGAAAATTTCCAAATCTGAGCACACAGTACATTTTCAAGGATGGTTCCAATTCATTCTCATGGCCATTCACAATCTCTCTTTTCACTTAACTATTTTTTCTTGCTCTTACCCAACTTTCCTGAGTACTGTTCACTTCTCTGTAAACAGTATTCATACATCTGCGCTGTAAGTAGGACAACTCTAGCATTTAATGACAAGCAGTTTGCCCTCTGGATTTGATCCTAAAAATTAATAGTTCTTCACAGTTACTCATGGTAAAAAGTATCTATTTCAGAATGTATAGAAATGTAAAACCTACCTTACTCTGCTCTGACTGGCTTTGTGTATGTTTCTATTGCCTCACCAATTTAATGATATCTTTTACATAAAAAAAATCAGTGCCAACATTTGAGGAGTTGTTCTTATCTCTGTAAGGAACTTAAACCCAGATGAATGCCTGTTTAAAAAGATGTACTTAGCACCCTTTGACATCTTAAAGAGGTAGAGTACCTTACTACAGAGAATCTCTGAAGCTATAAATTTAGCCAGAAAATTCTCATGATCTCAAGACCTAGGAAGAAACAGTCTTTTTTTTTTTATGATTGCAAGTATCTTTCTTTACCTCACATTCTTAATTCTTTGTGCTAAGACAAGATTCACAGATTGTCACTGGAGTATCATAAATGTAGTGGGAATTAATTTCTGGGTATGTCTATATATGTCTATATACCCAGAATGGGTTCCCATCACAGAAAAACGGTCAGTTGTTAGCATGTTCCACACTTGTTTTTGCCCTGTAAACTATAGCAGTCTCCCAGCCAAAGCCCAGACAGGGTTCAGGAATAAGCACAGGCCTGGTATCACTCCCTAAGGCAATTTATATACATCTACACTATTGTGGATGGGAAGAGAGGTTATGTGTGTAAACACAAGCTAAGATGTGCCAGTCGACTGCAGTGACCAAGACCCATTTATTTAAGAGAATGTGCATAGCCTCTGTGTCAAAACACTATAGAATTTGAAAATATACATTAATAGATAATGAAATGAATCATTATTGATATAGATACAGTGCTGATCAATGCTTATAGCTTCCTTCTAGCCTTGGTGACAAAGCAACATCAATATTTGTATGTATAAAAGAAATTTTGGGATCCTTAGCCGAATTAATAGGGCTGCATAAATGAACACTTAGAAGAACAGTCAGCTCAGAAGTGCTGAACTAGTTCCTGTCTTCTGCCTGCTCATTAGACATAACCTGCACTTGAGAGCTACAGCTACTCTGGATGTTCAGAGGAGACTTTCTTCTGCATTTATACACACTGTGCACACATGCAGCAGAAAGGTACAATTTATCCTTTATGACATGTATTAATTAATCCAATAAATTATATAAATTGTATAATTCTTGCCGTTCAAACAACTATATGAGGCAAATGTTAATAATTGTTAATGGGACTATGTTGCAGTAAAGAATAAATACAAGTTACTGTTGACCTCATGAACTGAAAAACTGCTTCTCTTTAACACTCTGTATCTCTAGGAGCAAAACATTTTTATAGTAGATTTTGTTCAATTTTTTATTTATTTATTTTTTTTTAAGGTGCTGGTTCATACACTAAGTAAACTTAACCAAGTTACCTAACATTTGACATCCCAATGAAATTACAGACTCAGACAACAACATCAAGACAAGTTTAATGATTAGGTACAATGGACTCAGACTGTTCAAACAGCAATTTTTATATACAACAAATACAGTTCTTTAAAAGTCCAAAACATAGATCAGTTTTGAACAGTCTTAGTATACTCAACTGGCTTTTATGGTACCGCTACCTCACACTAATGATGACCAGGCAACAATAAAAAAGCTGTGTTTTCACAGAGATAACAATTCTTCAGGTATCTATTACATCTTCCAGACTCAAGTAGGTTATTTTTATATCAGTTTCTGTTATTTTTTTATTATTATTTTTTTTCCTAAGGTAATATCTTCATTGCTTTCAAACTGACATAAGTCTTTGTTTATAGCCGTGTTTCCAGGTTACTTCAATAGCACAGTACTTTGTTTCCTTTTCTAAGGATTTTTTGGGGAGGAGGGTAAGACTTAAGTTTCACAGAGTATTTAAGTACTTTATTTTGAAGATGCTCCAGTGTATACATATCTATATTTTTCTAGCTATATCAGGGACGCTTTTTTAAGAAACAAGCTGTTTTCCTGCTGGCAATATAGGATTAACAATTGCTGAGAAATTTTGGAATAACTGAACTTCTTATCACTATACTTACTAATTATTCCTCATGAATCGGAACCACCATTAGACTCCTTTTTCTTTATTAAGGAAGTTACTGAAAACAGTCTTCTTTTTCATTGCTTAATACATGTAATTTTAGAAAAAGACTACTTTAAACTTAAGACTACTTCACAAGTAGTTCTTTCTAAACAGAAAATAAACTGACAATATACAATGGGCCTTGAGTGTCTTGGAATGGCTTTATCTCTTTCTCTTTTAGCATTTATTACTACTAGCAATCCTGGAAAAAGTACGTAAGAGGAGAGTATTAAGAAACAAAATAAACGTGTTTCTGTCATACATAAAATAGTTCTAAATAGGATGAGTGAATTAAAAAAAAATAATAATGAAGGGGGTTTCACCGAAGAGTCACGTTAAAACATTTAAAGACAGAAATTACTAGAATGTTTTATGGAAACCTTCTCTAGTAGTCAAAGCAAACAATCTCTTCTTGACTTATGAACACTTATTACTGCAGGAAGAGGCTTTGTTGACATATGATCTTTGTTTTCTTTATTCAGCACAAATATCTTATCTCCAACCATATTTGACATTCCTAGCATTAAACATAATAGTGAATATAAATCAGGGCTCTTGAGCCAAAGTTTTTTGTCATGGGAAGCACCTTAAAGAAAAATTTTTAACAAGAGAAAAGATTTCAGTTCTAAGGCAAACTCAAAACTTGCATAGATGCCAAAATATTTAGATCTTAATGTAGTGTTAGAGAGCTATCTCCAGCAAAGTCTGTTTAAGTTCTGGAAGAAGTCAAACAGTGATTTAGTTCTCTGTATAGACTCAACTCAGTAGACTCAACTAGACCTTAATTAATGAACATTTTGAGAATGTTAATAATAGTGATAACGCTGATGAATCTGTGGTTCAGCTTGGAACAACTCCTTTTAATTCATGCTTAGTTTTGAAGGTTACTGATTCCATTTCAAACTTATATTGCCAAGGGTTTAGCTACCTATTTTTTCTATATTTTTTTTCATCCTTTTTTTTTTTTTTTCAGTTGTGTTAGTTAGGCTGACAAATTTTACTACTTCACCATGAAAAACTCTACTACCAGAACAGAATCCTTAATTCTATCCATGCATTCCAGACAAATTATAGCAATAGAGTGTAGATGTTGAATAACATTACCATGTGTGTTTACAGATTTAACTACAGAAATCCTTATTTGATTTAGCAGTTAATAAGTGTCTTATGATAAATAAATGTCACCTGAATAGGCAATATAATTCACCAGTAGTCAGGAAGAGACTACTATTACAGAGGTAAGCATTCTTCCTGTGCTGTCCTTACCACTACCTGACATTCAACCTGACATCATTTTTTTTGAGCATTTTTTTTCTTGTTTTTAATATGCATTATTATTATTATTATGAGATGACAGCATTTCTGTCTTGTTGGTTTATCAAGCTGTTAATATGCAATTCAATTTTAACTGGGTGCATTTTCTCTCTAATGAAATCAAGAATCAACACAGACAAAAAGTATATCTTAAACTCTAGAGCCTGTTTTCATAATGCTTTATTTCACTTGTGTTTCTATGAATCTCAGCAGCATGATTATGTTTCACTAATCAGAAGTCCAGAAACAACAAGTTGTTTTGTTCTTGACAAAATTTATCCTTGACAGTTATTTCCTACAAAAATATTAATCCACAATAGATGCCTTATTAATGACCTCTTAAGGTCATTCATAAGAAGATGGAAATATAGCACTGAGCTGTGAACATTTTCATCCTATGGAAACAAGAGGAGAGGAGAGGAGAGGAGAGGAGAGGAGAGGAGAGGAGAGGAGAGGAGAGGAGAGGAGAGGAGAGGAGAGGAGAGGAGAGGAGAGGAGAGGAGAGGAGAGGAGAGGAGAGGAGAGGAGAGGAGAGGAGAGGAGAGGAGAGGAGAGGAGAGGAGAGGAGAGGAGAGGAGAGGAAGGAAAAGAAAAGCCAAATTATGCCAATATTATGGTGCTTTTATAGAACAGCCAATACATTTATAATGGGTATATTACCATAATATTGTGAAGTTAAAAAGCATATGTTTATATAATTTATTTCTTACAAAGATTATCCTATATTTCATATTTATTCATGCTTGGATAAATCTCTTCACCTAGCTAGTTTATTAAAATTAAAAGTGCATGAAACCATAAATTTCAACATGGCTCCATCCTGAACAGTCTATGAAGCAGTAGATTGGAAGCATAAAATAAAGTGAGGAGAATCATGTCATGTTCTACTGGGAGACATATTTTACCCTTCAGCAGCATATTAGAAATGCATGTTTTAGAAATTGAGGCAAAGTGTACCTTTCTCCCATGAGATATACAGAATTTTCCTCTTGGCAGTGTGTTTGAGAACTGATGAGTTCAACAGTTTAATCTCTTTAGTGTCTGCATTATATTTTCCAATTAAAAAAAAAAAAAAAAAAAAAAAAAAACAAAAAAACAAAGCAAAACAAAAACATTGTTAGGGATTTTTACATGTAAATTTAATGAACATGAATAAGATTCACTTTTTTTTTTTTTTTTTCCCCCCAAAAATGGGTTATTTAGGCTACAGGGATGTCATGATTTCTTTATGTAATTTTAACAGTATATTCACACTGCATTCTCTCTCACATTCCTAGTCAGATATTTAAAATAAACTGGAAAGATAATTACAAAAAAGTCTGAAAAGCAATATTGTTTGAAGGAGGAAGGTCCACTATATGCGGTATTGTTTATATGGTACAGTCCCCCTCCAGTGTTAAGTAGAACTATTTCTCTACTGGATATAGAGCATAGACACAACTCCTTCCACAAGGACATGAAATTACTATAAAAAAAAAAAAAAAAAAAGTGACTGTGAGAAACAGGATTTCTCTACTGAATAGTAGAATTCTCGATAATTCTATTCATTTATACCACTTAGTTATAAACCTTGCCAAACAACTTGTTTGGTCATACCCACTTTTATACTCTGAAGAGACTCTCTTTGACTTTGATCTGAACCTGTTTGTATTACTTCACTTAACTCTAAATAAGAAATTGGAACTAGCATACTTGTATACCTGTAAAATGTGCTTGTGCATGTGCAAGTATACATATTCTTGTAAATTGCAGAAATTATTGAAAAAAATACAGATGTTGGCCTTAAAATTAAATGTTAGTCTTTTAAGTTCTTCCTAATTAAAAGCAGAAGAAAAACAAGCAGAACTCACCCACTTCTCATTCTTTCTAGACTGCTTGATAACAGACCAAGTTATCTTTTCCACATTTTAGGAAAGACAGGAAGGAGAATAAGTGCAGTATTTATTTATTTATTTATTTTATTTTTTACCCAAACAACTAATTCCTCTTGTGGCAAGATTCTGACTGTACTTGTCTGGTAAAGTCTTGAGGTGAAAAGGTAAACTGATTGTTGATGTCAAATGGACAACTTTGCAGCAGTCTGACACTATCATCAGTTTAACCATTGTCATTACAAATTCTCCTATTTCATTTAAGTTATATGAGCAACAGACTGAGCAAAGGCTGGATGTATTTGTAGAACGGATTTCTGTTAAGAAGGGACAACACCTGCAGTGCATCTTATGAAGAAGGAAACTAGCTTTTAACTCATGGCTCTTTAGACTTTGGTGGTATAGGTACAAGAGAACTGTGTGTCTATAATATGGGAGATGATGTGGAAGCAGAGGCATCAAGGAAGAATCTGACATTTGTTCAAAACAGACTTAACAAATCCTCTGCCATGATTTTCTTGCTTAAAATGTTGAAAACACCATCTGAAGTTTGGAGGTGCATTAATGAATTAAAAGTCAGTGCTGAACTTTCTTTGATTATTTGTATGGTAACATGTTAATACCCTGTTAATACATTAGTACCCTTAAAATACAAGTAATCTAAGTAGTTATGAACACCTTATTTGCAGCTCTGCAGTGTTGACTGTAGAAGAAGGTAAACATACCATGAATTTCATATTCCTCAGACTGACAATTCATGGACTTCATTAGGGAAGAGCATTAGTTGAAAAGTATTCACACATCCTATGAAGGGAATTTGAGGAGGAATATCTGCATATAACAGAGTATCTACAAAGTAGAAAAGAGGCAAGTTGTGGATATGGTATCCTCATTGATTTGGAAGATGGCTGATCTTCATGAACATTGTTCATGAAATCAGAAGGGAAAGAGAGAATCAATAAGAAAGTTAAAGGAAATGTTAGAGTTCCAGGTGATGCTTCTATTGTACTGGGTGCTATCTGATATAGAAATTGCGGAAAAGAGCATGTGGGCAATTTTACTGTTCTTATACTATCATCTGAAAGTATATAGAGTGTTATGGGGTTTAGAAATTTCAATCTTACTAATTTGGTTCACACACACTCAAAATTTCATAATTGGGAAGTAGTTAAGAAAAAAAAAAAGTCATAGGGATGACTAATGGCAATAAGGATGTCAAATAGATAAAGATGGCAGGCACTTTTGGACACAGCATTTATCAAAAACCTGAAATTTTTAAGGTCTGAAATCTTAACAATTTGTTTTTCACTTCTCAAAAGGAATGTGGTAATGAGAGCAGACTTTCTAACTCATAGAACCATCGATGATCTTTTTACAAATTTAGTGGATTTAAATATCCACAAATATTTTGTTCCCATGTGACACATCACCAGTCTGTGCTAACACAGCTCTAGGCAACTTCTTTTTCCTTGGGATTTGCCTATAATCAGCCAAAGCTCTTCACCGTGGTGATTCAGAGTAACCCAGAAGAATAGTCCCTGAAAAGCTGGTAGACCTTCAGTCCCACCACTGTTAACATTAGGCTGCTTACTGGATCTTTCACATTTCCACATCTGTTGTGGACTACAGGACGTTACAATAGCGTACAGAGAAGGAGAACATTCCTCTGACAGCTATTGAACTCCCTTAGGAGTGGTGAAAGGACTTCCTTTGTAGCTCATTTCGGGTCCATATTCAGGTCTTTGTTGCTATGTCATGCTTTCATGTCCATGATGATCAGTTAGAACCTTGCATTTCAGAATCTATTTAGGTCTGTGAATTATTCAGGAACTTCATTCAAAAGACATTAACAATTAAAATCCACCAATAACTGGTTTTAATATTCTCTTTGGTAAAAGTAAAGAGCAAGGAGTGAGCAGATTTTGTAATGGATCTGTTGCTGGATAATATTAAATGAGTTTTCTGATGTAAATAATTAACACATAAATGAGTGAAAAAGGATTTTGATCTTTAGTTGAACTGCAGATGATGAGTAAGGCATATCTACTGAAAAGAAAAAAGACTAGAATATACACGAAAACCAAGACATATGCTCAGAAAATTTCTGCCACCCAATTCAATTTAAATTTATTCAATTAAAAAAAAAAACAATGATATATATTAAAAAATAATGATAACAATTAGTGAAATCATAATCATAGAATCATGGAATGGTTTGAGTTGGAAGGAAGCTTAAAGATCATTCAGTCCACACCTTCTGCCATGGGCAGGGACACCTTCCACTAGATCAGTTTACTCTAAACTCCATCTAACCTCTTTTTTTTTTTTTTTTTTTTTTTTTTGATACCACAGTTCTGCATACATAAATACATACTGTATTCTTTAGCTAGCTTTGCCCTCTAAACCATGAAGCAATGAAATGATGGCATGTTCAGCACCTCAATGAACAACTCAAGCAGCCAGCTGTCTTCCACTTCCTTTTGGTCTGATTCTCCTCTGGTCCTTCCTTACCATTATTTCTTTTTCTACATTTTTTTTTCATTTCATTTTCTTCTTTTTCCACTGAACTTATTTGTATGCCTTCAAAGGTATTTTGTTGAAGTCTCACTGACCCTTTTATTTTATTATTTTGTTTTATTATATTTATTTTATTTTTACTTTTTTTTTTTTCATTTTATTTTCCAAGATGCTGCATGCTTGTGCTGTGTAGAAAACTTCTGCAGATACATTTATTACCCTGATCTTGCAGAAGGTTTTGTGTAACTGTAGACATAAAAATTTGCATGAATACAGGACTGCCTACATTCTCTGACTGATAGATACTAAACCACTGTTTTAGTATAGAAATCACAACATTGCAAAGATGTGATTAAAACACAACACAGCAGCAAGCTACAATATCAAGAATATATTAAGGCTGCAGAACACCATGTAGAACAGAGCCTTCAGCTGTCACAGATCAGTTATCAGGTTTTGTCATATCCTGACTCATAGTCAAACTTAATAACTTTTTCTTTTAGTAACAACTAGCAACCCAGACAGAAGAAGACATGTTACTAAAGATCAAACAAATAATGTAAAAATGAGCATGCAGGTTGTTAAAATGACTAATATTATATGTCATAACTTTAAACAATTAATATAGGATTTCATGGGAAATTGAAAATAGAAGTCAGGACAAGTTGCCTATTTTTGCCATGGTGTTGTAATAAAAAGAAACTAATAATAATAAAAAAGAAAAAAAAAAGATAAATTCTCTGAATAAATCTTGAGAATTGAGCATTTTCAGGTAATAAATGTAACACATGAAATCTCAGTAAAGAAACAAGTGTTATATCAAAAGAACAATTTTACACTAGCCAGAGAGAAAGCTAAATTATTTAGGATGGCAATTTTATTGGGAAAAAAAAAACAAAAACAAAACAAACAAACAAACAAAAAAGAACACTACCATGTTTTCTCTTTTAAGCCTGGTCCTTTCAACTATTTATGTTCTGCAAATTTAGCAACTTTTTTTTTTTTTTTAAATAAAGTTACTATACCATTATGAATGGCATAGTATCTTTGTTCAGTTTTCCATGACTAATGTCTGAATACATACAAGAATATTCATCAAGGATAATTTGCATCCTGTGTTTCTGTTGTGGTTCCACTCGAGTGGCCAGCCGAGCTCCACCACAACTGCTCTCTCACTCCCCCTCCTCAAAGAGGAACGGGGAGAAAATACAATGTAAAGGACTCAAAGATTGAGATAAGGACAAGGAGATCACACAGTAATTATTGTAACAGGCGAAACAGACTCGGCATAGGGAGACAGTAAGATTTATTGCTCATTACTAACAAGCTAGAGAAGTGAGAAACAAAGGAAAGAAACCAAAAGCACCTTCCCCCCCATCCACCCTCTCCCACCTCCTCCCCCCCGAGCGGCGCAGGGGAATGGGGGAATGGGGGTTATGGTTAGTCTACAGCGCTTCTTCTCTGCCGCTCCTTCTTGGTCACTCTCGTCCCCTGTGCTGTGGGGTCCCACCCACGGGATGCAGTCCTTGATGAACTGATCCAGCGTGGGCTTCCCACAGGCAGCAGCTCTTCCAGAACTGCTCCAGATATGGGTCCGTACCACGGGGTCCATCCCTCAACTGCTCCAACCTGGCTCCCCCATGGGCAGCAGCTCCTGCCAGGTCACCTGCTCCTGTGTGGTCTCCTCTCCACGGGCTACAGGTCCAGCCCGGAATCTGCTCTGGCAGGGGTCTTCCACAGGTGGCAGCCTCCGTTGGTGCAGGGCCACCTGCTCCACCGTGGTCTCCTCCACGGGCTGCAGCATGGAACCCTGCTCCACTGTGGTACTCCATGGGCTGCAGGGGGACAGCCTGCTTCACCATGGTCCTCACCACAGGCCGCAGGGGACTTCTGCTCCAGTGCCTGGAGCACCTCTCCCCCTCCTTCTTCACTGACCTTGGCGCCTGCAAGGCTGTTCCTCACTCCTCTCACTCTCCCAGCTGCTGTGTGGCGCAGCGTTTTTTTCCCTGTCTTAAATATGCTCTCACAGAGGCACAAAACAACATCGCTTATTGGCTCAGCTCTGGAAAACAGTGGGGCCCTTACCAAACATGGGGCAGCTTCTAGATCCTTCTCAGAGAAACCACCCCTATGGCCCCCTACTACCAAAACCTTGCCACGTAAACCCACTACAGTTTTAAATTTGTTTTGCACTGTTGGAGTATTTGTTTTTCAGTTTTCTTTTTTTCCTGGTTATAATATGAAAATGTCTCCAAGATTTCTTGGATATTGAAATAAGCCATATTATTGTCCAAAACCTTCAGAAAGCTTTGTACTCTAGTATTAAGATATTGGTATAGATTATGCAATTATACAGATATTGCAGTAGTTAAATCCACATTGTATGGATTTCCTACTGAGAATTTTACGTACTATTTATATACTATTTAACATAAATTACACAACAGCATTATGAAAATATGTAATAATTATTCTCTAGGAGATGGTGTCAGAAGAGACTGTGAGATGGATTTAGAAAAGTGCTGTATAAAGTTTACAAAGGGTTATAATATAGAACCTCTCTTTTAAAGCCATTGGAGTGAAAACTATAGACCTGAGCTAAAATCACGTGCAATACATGCAATGCACAATAAAAGCAAGAAGACAGGTGCTACAAAAGTGAAGAAGGAAGCAAAGAAGATGTAGCCAGGTTCTTTTCAGGGGTGTCCAGTGCCAGGACAAAAGACAGCAGGCACAGACTGGAATACAAGAGTTTATGTGAGAACATCAAAACATCTGCACTTGTTTATTGTGCGGGTGATAAATCACTATCATAGGTGACTCAGAAAGGCTGTGAAGTCTTCCCCCTTGGAGACGATGACTTCAAAAGTCATCAGGACATGGTCTTGGGCAACCTGATCTAGGTGTCCTGCTTGAGTAGAGGAGTTGGACTTTATTTATACTTATAAGATTATTTATACCACAAACATATTATTTATACTCCACACACACTAAAGTGTGTGTGGAACTCTTACTAATTGAACTGCTTAAACAATTAGATATGAGAATAACACTTTATCTTTCACTTTGTGTTCCATAAAAGAATGAGGAAGGTGCACAAGCATAATGTAAAGTGCTGTGCTATGCTTCTGTATTCATTCCTTTTAAAGTAATTTTGACTATTTATTATTCAGCATGTCAGTCTGCTCTTATATCTTTTCTTGTCCTTGCATGTTCCAAATATACCAATAAAATGAATTCTGTATTACAAGTGCTTCAAGATAACAGATACTGACAAGTTAGTTATTCAACTGTTAAGCATCTTCTCTGGATCAGAAACTCATACTCTTGGGTTTCTATCCACATAAACATTAAAGAAAATGAGTTTTCTATTCTAAAAGGGAAGTAAGATTTTTTGGACGAAGTAATACTAGAGTTCCATGATCACAGTGATATATTTTAATCCAGAATTGCTCCCACTTTCAGCGTGCACTATGTCTCAAATAGTTGAGTCGTTATAAAAATAAATCATGAAAAAAAAAAATTAAAAAAGCATAGTGTTTATTTACAAAATATGCTGAGTCTCTGAGAATTTACCCAAAAATATATCAAAGAGCAACAGATCCTCTCCAAAATATAGGTTTCTATGTGGTAACTTAAGGAGAGCAATGAAACAGGTCTAGTGGGGTGAAACAAGATCAGAAATACTGCAGAAGCATTTACTTTTACATTAAAAATAAGCCTAGTAAGAGGTTGCTAATGAAAACAAAGATGAAGCTGTACTGTCCTACACCTGTTTCACAAAGAGATGAGTCAATAAATAAGATTACCACGGCGATTTGTTCAATATTTGGGAGGAAAAAAAACAAACACAACAGAGACCAACACATGGACCAACACAGCTATTGATGAATATGTGATATACATTGAGTACAGTTGACATAAATCATAAGCAATTAAAGGAAATAGCTGGGAAAAGGTGTGAGATTGTGTGCAGATAGTATATTATATATGACTGCCAGTTTCATCTTAGATAATGTACTAATGTGTGACATTAATATTGTGAATTGATTAAAAGTGTAAACATAATTATTTACACACATTTACCAAAGAGATAACAAACATTTATTAAATACAGATTTTTTTAATATAGTTTATTGAAAGACACTATGAATAAACTTATCTCACTACTGATTTATTTTAAATTGGTTTGTTTTTTTTTTTTTTTTTTTTCTTTCTTTCCTGTGAACAAAGTTTTGAAAAGGAAAATCAAAGTAATAAGTGCCCTAAGAATTATTTGATTTCTACTGTAAAATGTATTTCTTCTGAAAGGTCCATACTAAATGCCCATTATTTACTGGACTACTTTACATCTGTTACTTGACTTAAAATGTTAAAATGATAAAGTAAATGATAAATTAAAAAGCAATGGCTACTTTGGGCTATCTTTTTTTAAAAAATATTATCATTATTAATATTAATATTATTAATAATAATAATCATAAAAAATAGATCCAACTCTTAATTTTACATTGGGCTACATAACCCAGTAACAGTATGAATCGCCTATCTTGTTCTATGGGGAAGGAGAAAAACATAGATCATAAATGTTACATTGACAGATTAGGAACAGACACTGACTGATTTACCATTAATTGACAGATTGAGAGAAACAATATCATTATCTCTAATATAACAAATATAATTAATATAAAAAGAAAAAATATTTAATATAATTGATATAACATGATCTAATTCCCTGGCTTTTATAAAATGGTACATAAGAATTGCATGCAGTGATTTTTCATATACTTAGTTTAGAAAGCAGCAATTACTAGATTTATAGAAATTAGCAAATAAGTATTGAAGAGATAATAAAAAAACTATTCTTTCAAGTTTTAAAACTGAATTAAATTATGTTTTTAAAAAGATAGTGATATTACAGTAGCCTGAATTCAATAATACACGTTGCAGTGATGCAGTGACCAGTGTACCTTGTTTCTGAGTGATTGATAACTGGTGTCAGGAAAAAAGGACCATAAATGCTGAAAGGAACATCACAGCATGTGACCTGGAGTCTAAATTTTGTAACCACAATGTCCAAATGAGCTAATACATTTTTAAATATTACCACCAAAAATCTTCCAATGTTTTTCTTGGAGTCACTGGAACACTGCTTATCAGTGACTTCTGATACAGTCCTCCACATTTGAATATATGTCATTCAAATTTTCTCTTCTCAGAACCACACAGATACATACCAGAAATGTTTACATTAAGTAAATTCATTTCAGGAGGTAAGTAATCATTTTTCTACATTTAGCTATACTCAGAGAAGGCCTTAGTTTTTGCAAAGGTCATTTGTTACACCAAATTTTCAGAAGCCTTAAGAAAACATAATAGTATACACCAAGTCACTCTTGAAAGTAGTAAGTAGTAGATGGAGCAATGTGTTGATTGTGAAAATAATTATCTCCTTCACTAGTTAGGGCATTGAAGGAGATCAGTGTTCTTGCTTTTCATTAATTTGTTCTTTAATTGTGTCACAGAAAGTAAACAGTTTCAATCTAAGACCTTAATAGCTGCTGTATTCTGTTTGTTGAAGTAAAAGATTGTAGCTAACTCCTATTAGCAAAACATATAGAAATTTTACTGTCTCCAGGATTTAGGCAGTTGTACCATGTACATTACTAAAACTTCATGAAGAACTCTTTGCTGTGACTGATTAAATTTGTATTAATAGAACATGTGGTTATTCCTTTAAGTTACAACCCAGAATGAACAGTAGTTAAAACTGAAGGTGTTGATAGTTAAGATCAATTTTTAAACTTCAAGGGGTGAAGAAAGCAAACATGAGGAGGAGTACAGGGACAGGCACTGATCTCTTCTCTCTGGTGACCAGTGGCAGGACCCGAGGGAATGGCAGGGAGCTGCAACAGGGGAGGTTAAAGCTGGATGTTAGGAGAAAGTTCTTCCCTCAGAGAGTGGTCAGGAACTGGAACAGGCTCCCCATGGAAAAGGTCACAGGGTTTAGACGGTGCTCTCAGACATATGGTCTGATTTTTGGATGGTCCTATGTGGACCCAGGAGTTGGACTTGATGATCCTTGATGACCCCTTCAAATTCTGTGATTCTATGATCCATTCAATTTGGTAACAAGCAGAGCAGTGGAACAAACAACTGCTTGCTACTACTTCTGCTGCCAAAGGTAAGCCAACAACTGGAAACATTACCAACACAGATAATAGACAGCTAGAGACTTCATGTACTGCCAGGCTAGATGGGACTTTTGTGAATAGAGGTATTGACTCATTTTGGTATCTGAAATGATTCTTAGTGCCTAAATCCCTATTATGATTCTAGTCCTCAGGGTGTTAGCTAAAAAACATGTATTAATAATGTAAAAAGAATTCACAGAATTCTTGTGAGGATTAATTGGCAATTACTTGCAGAATGCTTTGAAGATGTAAAATGTTTTATCATTATTAATAATGTGAGGCATGATACTATTCTTACCCTATTTTCAAGGCTAATTCTATAATTGTTTATAGCAACAATTAACCAGTGAATTTACAACCTTTAAGAGAAGGTAGGTGAGATGTTGATTTGCTGAATTTATTCCTCTGAAGAAAAACTGATCAAGAATAAAAGAAGCTGTAAGTAAAAGCTTATCCTAACAATCATAAAAATAAAGTGAAAGTAAATGCCAAAGACTAGAGAGTATTTAAAACAATAAAGAAATCTTCAGGGTCAATGAGAAAATCTTCCAAAAATAAAAGAAAACAAAAAACAAAAAAACAAAAAACAAAAAACAAAAAAAAAAAAAAAGGAAGGAAAACAGTTTAAAAGAGTTACTGAAAAACAAAACAATAAAGGGATACAAAATTTGAACTTCCTAAAGTAAGATGCTGAAAAAGATGTACCATATGCTTTCCCCAGCCTTACGGATTTTAGTTATTGACTTATACACCTAAACTCAACAGAAAGTTCACTACTCTGAAATGCAGACAACCAAAGTAATAGTTTAACAGTACTGCTGCCCTCCATAGAATCATTAAGGCTTGAAAATACCTACAAGATCATCTGGTCCAACCATCCCACTATCATCCACTAGACCATGTCCCTGAGACCATGTCCAACCTTTCCTTAAACAACCTAGGGACAGTGACTCCACCACTTCCCTGGGCAACCCATTCTAATGCCTGACTGCTCTTTCTGAGAAGAAATTTCTCTTAATTTCTAACTTAAACCTCCCCTGGCACAACTTGAGACCATTCTCTCTAGTCCTATCAGTGGTTATTTGAGAGAAGAGGCCAACCCCCAGCTCTCCACGACTTCCTTTTAGGTAGTTGTAAAGAGCAATAAGGTCCATGCCATGGGTTCTGAGACGACCCCCACAGACCAAACCCGGTCAATCCACAGCAATGCATTTAGAGCACTGACTGTCCAGCACTTCTCTAGTTTGGGAACATACTAACAAATTTTAATACATTAGCTTCCAAAGAGAGAAAACCAAAGTCTGTGATTGAAATGGAAATTGCTGTACCGTCTTCATGCAGCTGACACAGACAGTTGTGAGAGTTTTGAGAAAGTGCGGCAGGATGTTCCTGCAAACAGTTGCACATATTCCTTACAACAAGTCACTGAAATGGAATTTAATAAGAAGCAAAGAGCAAATCTTCAAAGTATGTATGCTAAGACAGGAAGAAATTTCCATGAAATAAGCATTAACACTTTCCATCAGAAGAATGCTTCTCTTAAGGTTTTGGCCTCTACTTCTGGCCTCTGATAGTTGGAGGCTAAATTATTCTACTTTAAGCTTTTGCTTGTGCTCCATGCTCTATATGGATACTTCTATATTAGCATTTTGGATCAAATCTGAGTGTGCTTTTGAAACTACTCTTAATCATGTCCAATTACTTGTATCTCCAACTCTTGTCCATATTCTAGAGTGCTTTTGGAATGCATTTAAAAAAAAAAAAAAACTGTAAGAAACCCTCCAGGAGTGCAGCTTATGAGCTCTACTACTGAATATTCAGCCCATGAATCAACCTAGAACTGGTCCAAAGGGACTTCTGAAAAGTGTATAGCATAGATTCTTGATCCTAAGCACCAACTCTTTCACTTTACAAATCCATTCCAATTGCTTTGATGCGGTAATAGCCCATGCATAAATTCTAATACATTTTACATGTATTCCGATTCTCATTTTCAATAATAAGAAATAATAATAACCTCTTTGTAGGAACACTGATTTTACCATGTATTTGCAAGTAATCAGTATTTTAGGATGTATGATTTCTTCAGAAAATATCTTCAGCCAATGTGCATAAGTCTTGTTCTCTGAGTTTGTATAGTTAACTATATATTTTTTTAAGATGTTTTGGCTTTAAACTTTCCAACTCTAATCCAAAAATACCATTAGCAATACAGCTTCATTCTCCATTTAAATATTCCTTCAGTACTGTATGAGAAGCTTAGGAAAACTATTTTAACAAGTATGTTTAGTCTTCATTTGAATTTCTTCATCTTCAAAATAGAGGTCAATTCTAATTAAATCAATGGGGAATTAATATTATTTTGAGGAACAGGAAAGCATAACTGAGTAAAAACAAGTCTAATTTCTGTGATTTATTATTGTTGGAGTTATTTGATCATGTAACCCTGAATCTATAACTATCTCATCCACATCTCAGAAAGTTTCCATGTTTTTGTTTTATGATTCCTCTCCATTTGATTCTAATGGCAAGATTTCTTTTTCTTTAAGTAGGTGTCCATTTCACCAGCCAACCCATTTCCTTCCTTTCTGAAGGAAGTGTTCAACAGTGCTCATCATGAGTATAGCAATGAAATTTTTTTCATCAAAAAAAGCAAACTCCACACAAACATTTTTTCCTTAATGGAAATAATTTGATACTCGCAAACTGTTTTGAAGGAAAGACTTCTTTAATCCAGGCACAACCACTCTGTGAAGATGTCCCAGTTGAGTCAGTGTGAAGTCATGCTCACTGAGCAACTATACTTGATTGTCCTCAGAGGCAATACAATTGCGTTTATGTGAAACCCTGTTTGCAAAACAAAAAATTGTTTGTTTAGTGAGACTTGGCTGATGGAACCACATTTCTCTCTTACCTGTCTCATATTTACTATGAAATAGTGTATCAGAACAGTGAACATCCAGGCCAAAGGAGCTCAATCCCAGGTTTTGAATTTCTACTCCAAAAGGCAGAAACATCCTCTCTGGAATTGACTAACTAATGTTGCTTGGGAGTGCCTACACCATTAGACAATTGGCTGTTTGAATTTATGAGATTCTTTGGCTTGTCCCTGCAGAAATGATAATAGACTAGGACCATTCTCTGGTACTGTAGCCAAATGCTCTGACATCACCAACCACATGAATTTTAACAAAAGAAAGTGCCGGGTCCTGCACCTGGGACGGGGCAACCCTGGCTGAACGTACAGACTGGGTAACGAGACGCTGGAGAGCAGCCCTGCACAGAGGGATCTTGGGGTTGTGATTGACAGCAAGTTGAATATGAGGCAGCAGTGTGCCCTGGCAGCCAGCAGGGACAAACATATCCTGGGGTGCATCAAGCACAGCATTACTGGTCAGTCAAGGGAGGTGATTGTCCTGCTCTACTCTGCACTAGTGCAGCCTCACCTCGAGTACTGTGTGCAGTTTTGGGCACCATGGTACAAAAAGGACATTAAACTGTTGGAGAGTGTCCAGAAGAGGGTGAAGAAGATGGTGAAGGTCCTGGAGGGGAAGACGTATGAGGAGTGGCTGAGGTCACTGGGCCTGTTCAGCCTGGAGAAGAGGAGGCTGAAGGGGGATCTCATCACAGTCTACAACTTCCTCGCGAGGGGGCGTGGAGAGGCAGGTGACCTCTGTAAGAGAAATTTATTTGGACACTTTTTTTTTTTTTAATCATTTCACTAATCTGGAATAAAGCCCTAGTCCTATACAAGTCTCCTAGCAAGTTGCAACGAAAGCATTAAACTGCAACAGGAACATGTGAATAAATGGCTGGAGAGGGAAAAGGGTGAAAGCTATAAATGGTTTCCACTAGAGAGTTAAAAAAATAGAACAATAGCCTGAGCCAATTGGTTCTGTAGCCAAAGTATTATCAAAAAGCAGTGATGTCCCTAAAAGAAAAAAAAAAGAAAAAAAAAAAAAAAAAAGGGATCGGTTTTTCTTCCTAGGTTATTCCCTAGGAATAAATAAATAAATAAATAAATAAATAAAACTAAAATTCTTGAAAGCTTGAGTTCAGATTTAGATTCATCCATTTATAATTCATTAGAAACAGAGCTAAAATATTAAAATGTTTACTTTGCATCCAAACTTTATTGTTTACTTTATCATTTTGGAAAAGGAATATGAAAAATCTAATTTTGGTAGCTTATTACACTCACTTATTCTCTTTATTCAGATGTGAACTATAAACACTATGGACTGATAATTTCATTCCCAGGAATTTTTAAAATGTTTTAGTATGTATTCCTATCTAGAAGTTCTGTTTCTAGCAAAATCATTCAAGTGGTAGCATGAACATTAATATATTTTCATAAGAGCAGTTATATTAAGAGGTCATCAACTCAGTTCGTGCATTCTCACAAAGAATTGCCATCAACATAACTCCACACATTACTTCAGTGAGATACCTCACTTGTAAAAAGTGAATCAGCTTGAATTTTAAAGCTTTTTCACTTTCCCTAGCAATTCTGAGGCGCACCTATCAATAGCTTATATTAAGCTACTCAGCTGCACTTTGACTGGTCTTATTGTTAGAAAATGTTATGAAAATATTTGTACAGTTTAGCAGTCTGTCAAAAAAATAGTGATTGCTGCTTTTCATGTATTAAAATATTTTCCATTAATATTGAAAACACTCCATCTTAATAAAAGTTACAACTAGAAATAAAGTGTTACTGTAGCACTCAAAGAACAAACCGTGTGTTGCATCCTTCTCTAATACTTAATTGATGCATATAAGCTAGTGACATTGCCAGTACAAGACAAACTATATCTGATTGTCCATTAGATAAGCTGAGGGTATCAGTAAAGTCAGATGTATCAACTATAAGGGATTAAAATCAAAATTATGTTGGTTTTAAGGAGTCATTTACATTCTTTAATGAGTTTTGCTAGATGAAAAACCTCAGACTACAAAAGCATTAATATGACTGCATGCAGCAAAACCAGATAATTGGATACCCTTTCGGTACCTTTCAGGATATGACAAACAGAACAAGACCAGTTTTAGAGTACTCCTCGTGCTTCTTTTTCATTCAGGGTTGAAGCAGTATAGAAGAGGGAAAAAAAAAAAAAAAAAAAAAAGTGAGAAGCTGGACTATAACGATCACAATTTTAAGTCGAGAAGTTCAGACGATTTCAATCCACATAGCTGTTCACTTTTCTAGTCTGCTTTTAATATGACATGTTACAGGACACTGTATCAAAAGCCTTGCTAAAGTCAAGATAAAAAATATTCACTGTTCTCCCCTCATTCAGAAAGTCAGTCATCACATCACAGAGGGATATTGGTATAGTTAAGCACAATTACCCATTATAAACCCACATTGAGTGACAAGACAATGACTGAAAGGAGTCATATGTTTGGAAATGGTTTACAGGAGAATTTCCTCAGGGACTAAGGGGAGGCTGATTAGCCTGTGGTTCTTTGAATCCTCCTTGAAGAGAGTAGTGGTGTGTGTTTGGTTTCTTCCAAATGTCAGGAACTTCTGACAGTTAATCATAATTAATTGTCATCCTTAATGGGGATGTGGCTTTGAACAGCACTGAAACCAGTAGTGACTACAGTGGCTCTCCACTAGTTACTGGACTACAACTAGACCTTGCACCACTGTTCATCACCCTCTGGGCCATTCATCTCATTTTCAATCCACCTCACTGCCTGGTCATCCAGCCCATACTTCAATTGTTTCTCTATGCGAATCTTATGACAAAGGCCTTAGTGAAGTCCAGAAAGACAATATCCACTACTCTGCACAGTGATAAAGCCAGTCACTTCATCAAGCTTTTCAGGTTGGTCAAGCATGATTTCCCCTTGGTAAATCCATGTTTATTACTTCTGATTATTTTCCTGATGATTTTCTTGCCCTTCGTGAGTACAGATTTTTTTTTTTTTTTTCAGAATTAGCTGCTCCAACACCTTCCCAGGCATCAAAGTGAAGCTGACAAACCTGTAGTTCCTGAGGTCTTCCTTCCCGACCTTCTTGAAGATAGGCATGATACTTGTTTTCCTCCAGTCCTCAGGCACCCTTCCAATCAACGTAATCAAAGATGACTGGCCTTGCAGTCACATCTGCCAGCTTCCTCAGCACTCATGGGTACATCCCACCAGGGCCCATGGACTTCTGTATGTCCAGTTTGCTTAAATATTCCCTGACCTGATTCTTTTCCACCAAGGTTACAGCTTCCTTGCTCCGGCCTTCCCCCCTGGTCCCTGAGTCCTGTGATTCCTGAAGGCTGGTCTTGCTGGTAAAGACCGAGGCAAAGAAGGAATTAAGTACCTCGGCCTTCACCGGGTTCTGTGTCACCATGTGCCCTGCCTCATAAAGTAGTTCACTCACATTTTCCCTAGTCTTCTTTTTCCACATTTGTACTTAGAGAAGCTGTTGTTATTGCCTTTGACATCCCTTGTCAGATGAAATTCAGGTTGGGCTTTGGCATTCCTAGCTGCTTATCTTCATGTCTCTGTATTCCTCACAGGTTAAATGTCCCTACTTCCACCCTCTGTATGCTTTCTTTTTATGTTTAAGCTCTTTTTACATGAGCAGCCAGTTTCTCCAGGAGAATACTGTTGGAAGCAGTATGAAACACTTTACTAAAATCCAGCTGAACATCCACAGCCTTAGGGTGCATCATTTTGTCACAGAAAAAGATTGTGTTAGTCAGGCAGGATTTGTCCTTCATAAACTCATGCTGGATGCTTCTGATCACTCCATTGTTCCTTATGTGCTATGTAATGACATTCAAGATAATATATTCCATAATCTTCCCTACTACCAACATCAGACTGACAGGCATGTAAATCCCTAGATCCTCCTTCTGGTCCTTCTTGTAAATTGGAGTCACCTTCGCAAATCTACCCAGTTAGCCAGAACTGATGGTAAATTTTTAAAAGTGGCTTAATGAGCACTTCCACCAGCTCACTCAGTACCCTTGGACATATCCCATCTAGCCCCATAGATTTATGAAAGTTCAAATGATGTAATAGATTGCTTACAGCTTACCACTGGACTATAGAATCTTCATATCACTCCTTGTCACCATCTTCCATCTCAGAGGTCTAGCTATCCTGAGAACAGTTAGCCTTACTAATAACAAATGAAGCACCTCAGTCTCAGTTGTCAGCCGCTCAGTTATATGGACCTATTCTTAGCACTTGCTGAATAAGTGCTTGACCCTCCCTAATCAGGAATCAGCTGGAAACAAAAAGCTTAAAGCACCCATTTATTTAGGAAGTGTTGACAGAGCTCCTGAGAAGATGTTAGAGCTTGCTAACAGCAAAACGCTTCTGTAACTTTTTTTCCCCAGTAGCAGCAGGCATCCTGAAGCTCCTCAGAGTTCCTAGGAATCCTCTGATGAGCAAGAAAATCTCAAAGTAGAGCCCAGAAGCTGCTACAAAAGCTGCTGTATCTTTTGGCTTCTTATATATATAAACAAAACCAATTACATGAGTTTCTTCTCAGTGAGAACTTACACAGTCTCTTTGTAGATACCCAGATACAGTTTTCCTCTCATTAATTTTTGTGCAGTTCCTTATCACATTTCAAGTGAAGGACTCCAACTACACACCTATCCTTTGACACGTAGGACATCCCATACACAAAACTCCTTCCCATAGAAGGTAGCTTAATACTGAACTAAGCTTTACAGGCTTCAACTTAATTCAGCAGCACTGTTTTCAACTTTCTCTATATAATCATACAGATCATAATAATTTATTTAAAGATTCAGGGCAATTAATAGATATCAGAACTAGGTGTATTTCAGTCAATAATGTACTTCTAGGTAATTCCTTAAACATAGGACTGTAGAAAAAAAGGACTTGAGATAGATATCCTGTTTGACAGTCAGATTTTGTAAGGTCCTTGACAGTTTTATTTACTTTCAAAGCATTATTCTTAAAAATGAAAAGACAGAAACAGAAATCTGTAAGTTCAAACAACATTTTTCTTGGAGGTGTCAGCTAGGTGCCACAGAACAGAACACAACTGTTGCTGCAGAACAAGTACTGTTCATATAATGGATACTACTGAAGTAAATAGTCGTGCATTCATAATGGAAATCTTCCTTATTCAGCTATGGTCAGAAATCCTTGAACTATTGTTTCATCTTCTCCCCCCACCCCACCCCATCCCACCCCCGTTTTTTTTTTTTTTTTTTTTTAATGCTTTTAAAAAGACAAAGAAAAGCAGTCAGAAATACTCTAAAAAGTGTCTGATAAAAATTGTCTATACTTTCTACATGAGAGGTGTCTGCATCTGTCTCATGTCAGAAAAAGTAAAAATGAAAAATGAGAAAAAATAAATTGAAAACTACTTTAGCTATCATGTTACTATTTTCTGTTGTTTTTTACCAGCAGCTGGAGGTATAGAAGTTAGTTTTATATTACATACTAGTAACAGACTAGTCTTACATTCAGACTAATGTCTGAAAACAAACATGTAGCTGAGCTTCTAGGTGACAAAAGTTTTTTTTTATGTTTCCTACATGCATTTATTGATCAGCATTTACTTATGTAAATATACTTTACAGTAATTTTTCTGAAAGAGTTTATTTTCCTAAAGAGTTTTTGAAAGGGCTTATGATCTGCTTCTTGTTGTTGCATATAGAAATGATGGACCAGGTGTTATTAATTTTACTTCAGTTTTTAAGAATACATTTTTAACCCCTTTGAAAATTATAGGAATAAGGAAGCGGATCATTAAAATGGAGTGATCCTTTTATCTGTCTGGATGAAAGGACTGATTAAGGTACTCTATGAAAGAAAGAAAATATAAAAAAATAAATAAAAAAATAAATAAATAAATAAATAAATAAATAAATAAATAAGAGGAGCAATATCTTCAAAGGAATGATAAAATAAATAATCAATGCTGATAATCTCCCACTTGGAGTAAACTAGGTGGTTTTCTAGAGCTGGAAATGGAAATACATGTATTTATTAAAAATATTTTTATTTGCAAGGTTTCTATCAGGGAGATTCTAATTCTAAAATCTTCATTCACTCAAGACATCTAGCTTGTCCTGTCAATGGACTGATAAAGATGCATGAATCAGAGAGACAAACAAGTGAGCAATAAGTGTTTTAATTAAAATGACTCCATGGGTCATTCTCATTTAATTGTGCATGGAGTTAGATAAATCACAACATCCATTAGAGAATACCAACTGGCTGAAACCTAGGGATAGGTTATCATTGGATACTATGCAGTGAAACTCAACTGAACTTGATGGGAAATAAATAAATAAATAAATAAATAAATAAACAAGCTATCTGAGAATATATTTCCTTTGTCACAAATGCTACAATAACTCATGTGCATTCATTTGGCTCAAAGCAGTTAGAAAACTGTTCAGCTGAAGTCTGACCTTAGTGCCTCTTGCTTTCTGGTACTTAAAATATTTTAGTTGCCAACTACCAAATGCATAAGAGGAGTTCACATCATCAGCAGTACAGGAACAAAGCAGAGCATATCGGTGTTGAAGGAGACAGTTTATTTCACAGATATCAAGGTCCTTAACGTAAACACCTTTGTGCAAATCCTACTTTCTCATGTGTTGTCCACCAGTGCAGCTGAATTGCATCTCTGGTACATTTCTTCAGGATATCTGAATTTATAGTAATAACTCATCAAAACAAAATTCTTTCTTATATTTCTTCTTTTATATAATAATGCCTGAGGATTCAATAACAGGAATTTTAGACAGATTTTGCCCATATACTGTACATTCAACTTTATTTCACCATAACAAATTCTTTTAAATCAATAGCAAGCTCCACTGACTGGTTATACTGAAGAGACAGGATAAATTCTCCCCCAACTTTCTGTTTTTATGACATACAGCTGAAAGTAATCATTATTATTTTTAAAGAAAAAATAAAATTCATAGAAGTATATGGTTTTGTTACTTTATATAACTTGTCCTCGCTGTCTCCCTTCCCTGCTTATATGGATACTTATATGCATCAGTTCTTTATGATTCAGATAAAGGATCTTGCTGTATTTAATGGAGATGCTTATTTGTAGTGTCTTTGACCTCTGCTTCTCTGAACAATTCAGCAAGAAAAACATACATTAATTTAAGATTTTGTCTAACATTAATTTTAAGAGTGTTCTGCAGAAGTAATTCTCTCCTCCTAGCCAGCATTGCAAAGTGCTTATCTGTCTTTAAAATAGGGTATGATTTTAAAAAGAACTTGTTAAAATAAAAGTGTGAGGAAATGCTTTAAGCTTAGCTAATTTAGACTGGGAAACTAAAATCACTTAACCAATCCAGTCAATTTAATATACATTCTTTTAAGTCACATATGCATCTCAGTATACTGTTAAATAGTTGAGGTGGTGGTAGATTTTACTTTTCCTATGCATAGCATACTAGACAGAGAAGTTTCTATGACTTCAGGAATAGAAACAAAGTCAGAAATTAAAAGATTACAACAGTAAATTACACAAAAATTACACTAAATTTTGGACTATTTTATGGGGAGACAGAAACTCCGTACTTGTCCTAAAGTGTATAGTGATGTTTGGGAAAGACCATGACAGAAAAGAGATGGCATTAGGTTGAATTTGTCTTTGCTTCAGCCTTTTTCTCTTAAAAACCTCTTATCAAAAACCTGTAGAGCTGTGTAGCATTCAGTATAGTATTGCTTAACCTTCTTGAATAAGATATGATAATACTGACAGTATCTATGCTTGTCTACTCCACATATATCCATTCATTCCATCTACATGGCAGTGTTCTGAAACATCAACATCTCATTCTGTTATACGCAGAAAACTTGGTCTGGGGTTTCCTTTGAAATGTCTGTAAATGAAAATAAATATATTAATGACTGTTGACTAGACCTATGAGAAGGGGTGGATATCTAGGGGGCCAGCTGCTTATAGTCAACATATGTGAAAGGGCCTGCATTCTCTAGGGGTTCGTGGTCTTGAGTCATCCCCTAAGGTTGGGATCTAACTATTTCCATTCAAAGACCAAGCACCCATATCCTTATTTCCTTGAATGACTACATAAGCTGCCATATTTTCTCCAGCAGTTTGGTTACATACTGTTTAGGATAAGTACATGAGAGAATGAATTCATGGCCTCTTTTTGACATGGATGCAAGTTCTTAGGTCTTCTTCAAAACTACTGCAACACACATGCTGTAAACTACTATGGGACAAGGTTATCATCAATTCAAATAAAAACCTTTTCTCAAGTACAAGGTGCAGCAATCGCAACTGATGATCAAAATTCTAAAGGAAGCTTCATAAACACATAGATGACATTAACCTCTTAGATATCAAAGAATTGACACAAAGTTCAAAGGAGTGTATCTTCTTTACTGGAGATCTTGTATTATGGTGAGGAGCAGAAACAAGTAATAAACCCACATACATTTATCTATTTAAAATTCAGAACAGAGAGAGAGCATGACCAGAAGTCAATTTGCTATTTGTCATTCCCACTGTTAATAATTTATGATTTTCTTCCATTTTGTCATTCTTAATCATTTCACTGATTGCTTAAGCATTGGTATCTACTGACATGTAATCCAGATGTCATTAGCTTTCTGGTGAATGAGACAGAAACTAAAGCCAGAAAAATATAAGCTTATTATTTCAGTAGGGCAATGGAAGCTGCTGTGAGGTTCATGAGCTTGTACTGACAGTATAGGCATCTCGGATACTTCTTTATTTTTATTTTATTTTATTTTATTCCTATCTAATGGGCTTATTCTGCCTTGTATTTATCAGATTTTGAGCAAATGTGGTCACAAATTTTCTTTCCTTGGTGCCTTTGAAGGATAGTCTAAGTCAATATTATCTCAAGAACTGATGTGAGATAAGACCTGTTTCAAAAACTTAAAAAAATAAAAAATCAGTGTCCACACAGCAAGGAAAACACCCTGTAAGATTATGTCATAACTTTCTCAGATGACGATTCCCACCAAGACACAGTTCACAGCATTAAGGAATTTGACCACGAGGCTTCCACAAACCTTCTTCCAATAAGGAAGTCTCTAAATTCCCATTTCAGTATTTCTACCTGCAGTCATTTCTGAAGATATATTTTCTGCTCTCACTGAAGCAGTAGGAAAAGAAACCTGCACTCAGTCAATTGTCTGTCCAGCCATACAACTAACTGCCCTCATCTAACAGCACTATAGAATTTCACTGCTGATTTATAATGTAAGAAACCACTTTGAATCTATCATAAATAATCCTGTTAATAGAGTGAATTATATGTAATTTAATGGATGAATGTCTTAACCTTTATTTTATCATAAATTTGTACATGCATTTTTGTATAATAGACTAGTAAAACATATATTGTGACTCCTGGTGATTCTGCTTTATTCCAGAATGACTGTCTGCAGTTCAATGTTGAGTGTCCCTGATTTAAATCAACATGATTTTTGTTTATTGTATGTTGTTTCTTGGCTGTCCTCACAGCAATCATGAAGATGCACTTAACTCTCTTCATTGCTAGTCAATTTTTAAACTGCAATTACTTAATGTTGCATAGATTGCCTGAAAAAAAAAAGGGGGGGGGGGAGGAAAGGGGAAAAAAAAAAGGCAGAAAAACAACCAACCAACCAAAACAAACAACAACAACAAACAAACAACACAACTTACAAATAAAATGAAAAAGATCTATATGATTTGCATTATCTGGAATAGGGAAAACTATTCTATGTAGTGGTCAATGTTTCTAATGTCCAGGTAGAAAACTTTCACACCCTTTTTCTCCCAGCACGTAATTTTCTTCATTTCAGTCTTCTGGGTTTTTGTTTAACTCTAGTAGGCAGCTCTGCATCACGCAGCTACTAACTCACTTTCCCCACAGTGGGATAGGAGAGAGAGATGTACAAGTTAGAAAACTTGTGTGTTGAGATAAAGAAAGCTTACTAGTTAAAGCAAAAGCTGCACATGCTAGCAAAGTAGAATAAGGAATTCATTCACTACTTCCCATCATCAGGCTACTTCCAGGAAAGCAGGGCTCTATCATGCATAATGGTTACCTGAGGAGACAAACGCTGTAACTCGGAACATCCCCTCTTTCTTCTTCTCTCCCACAGCTTTTATTGCTGAGCATGACACCATATGACATGGAACATCTCTTTGGTCAGCCTGAGTCAGCTGTGCATCCCCAGCCTCATCTTTAGCAAGGCAGCACAAAAGACTTTGACTCTCTGTAAGCACAGCTTAGCAACACCTAAAAATTCAGTGTGTTATCATCACTATTTTCATCATAATCCAAAACATAGCACCATACCAGCCTCCGTGAAGAAAATTAACCCTGTCCCAGCCAAAACCGCAACAGTTTTGAAAACAGTTTCGAAAACAGTTTCTTTCTGCAAAACTATAGATACACTGTAGTAGCCATATACATAAAAGCACATAAAAGAGGTATTTCTGACAATCGAAGATACTGGGTGTAAGGTATGCATATAGAGTAATGATGTTCCTCTGAAATTTTACCACCGTTCTGGAGTGCCTCTTCCTTTTATATGTATATTTTATATATACAGTCAGTACCACTTTGATTCCTAACTGAGATGTTCCAGTTACATTTCTATAGCTGGGTTGAATGGACCCTACATTGTTCATGAGAACAAATGACATGAGTCCTACTCTGCCTGGGATCAAAACTTTGTTTTTGCTTTTTCTTAGATCATCTAAATTTGAGATGTAATAGGAAAGATGTAGAAGGAAAATATTTTAAACTAGCTTTTAATAAAATTAAATTAAAAATTATGAGCCTGATCATAGAGATATTCTGACATTCCTAAAGTTATATTATCTTTGGATTCTGTGCTCTTTCTTAACTGTTATAATGCCCATTAGTTATAAGACAGAAACAGTTATCACACAATTTAAACAAAAATGCAAATCAAGCAGTAGTACAAAAATCAGTTTATGATATCTTTTATGCTTTTTATCACATAAAAACATCTAACATCAAACATGAAGAATGACCATGTATGAAATTACTAGTTTACTTTTCAGTAGCATCCTACATTTGTAGAAAATGTTCCAGCTACATTGAGTTCTGTTTAACAAGGACACTGGAAGTTACTGGTCCTAATTCTTTACTTTCTACCAGGTCCCCTTCAAGCAAAAATAATTTTACTGGCAGTTACACTTACATATCTTTCTTTACAAGAAACCTAGGGAATATCTGTGAAAAATAAAGGTTGAAAAATGATCAGAGAAACTTTCATGTTCATACAGTGCCAAATTAACCCACCAAACCTGTTATATCATCACCAAACATTTCCAAAAATATTCTGTTGTGAAGGCAGAGTATCCAGGGTGTTTTGAAACTGTTTTGTTTTGAAGTCTTCACAAAATATTAGCTGCCCTATTTTTAGGCAAAAACATCTTATACTAGTGATTTGTCCATTGAAAAGATTTTTATGTATCCTTATGAGGTGTCTGCTATAGACCGCCGAACCAGGATGAGGAGACGGATGAGGAGTTCTACAGGCAGCTGACAGAAGTTGCAAAATCGTCAGCTCTTGTACTCGTGGGGGACTTCAACTTCCCTGACATATCCTGGAAGCACAACACAGCCCTGAGAAAGCAGTCTAGGAGGTTTCTGGAGAGCGTGGAAGATAGCTTCCTGACGCAGCTGGTTAGTGAACTTACCAGGGGTGGTGCCCCACTAGACCTTCTCTTCACAAACAGAGAAGGACTGGTGGAGGATGTGATTGTCGGGAGCTGTCTTGGGCAGAGTGACCACGAAATGGTTCACTATTCTTGGCGAGGCCAGGAAGGGGACCAGTAAAACCTCTGTATTGGACTTTTGGAAGGCTGACTTTGAGCTGCTCAGGACACTAGTTGGTGGAGTCCCTTGGGAGGCGGTTCTGAAGGGCAGAGGGGTCCAGGAAGGCCGGGCGTTCTTCAAGAGGGAAGTCTTAATGGCGCAGGAACGGTCTGTCCCCACGTGCCCAAAGACGAGCTGGCAGGGAAGAAGACCAGCCTGGCTCAACAGAGAATTGTGGCTTGATCTTAGGAGAAAAAAGAGGGTTTATAATCTTTGGAAAAGTGGGCAGGCCACTAGGGAGGACTTTAAGGATGTAGCGAGGCTGTGCAGGGACAAAATTAGGAAGGCCAAAGCTCATCTGGAGCTCAATCTGGCTACTGCCGTTAAAGATAACAAAAAACGTTTCTATAAATACATCAACACAAAAAGGAGGACTAAGGAGAATCTCCATCCTTTACTGGATGCGGGGGGAAACTTAGTTACAAGAGATGAGGAAAAGGCGGAGGTGCTCAATGCCTTCTTTGCCTCAGTCTTTAGCGGCAATACCGGTTGGTCTCTGGATACTCAGTACCCTGAGCTGGTGGAAGGGGATGGGGAGCAGGATGTGGCCCTCACTATCCATGAAGAACTGGTTGGTGACCTGCTACGGCACTTGGATGTGCACAAGTCGATGGGGCCGGATGGGATCCACCCAAGGGTACTGAGAGAACTGGCAGAGGAGCTGGCCAAGCCACTGTCCATCATTTATCAGCAGTCCTGGCTATCGGGGGAGGTCCCAGTTGACTGGCAGCTAGCAAACGTGACGCCCATCTACAAGAAGGGCCGGAGGGCAGACCCGGGAAACTAGAGGCCTGTCAGTTTGACCTCAGTGCCAGGGAAGCTCATGGAGCAGATCCTCCTGAGAGTCATCACGCAGCACTTGCAGGGCAAGCGGGCGATCAGGCCTAGTCAGCATGGGTTTATGAAAGGCAGATCCTGCTTGACGAACCTGATCTCCTTCTATGACAGAGTGACGCGCTGGGTGGATGAGGGAAAGGCTGTGGATGTGGTCTACCTTGACTTCAGCAAGGCTTTTGACACTGTTTCCCACAGCATTCTCCTCAAGAAACTGGCTGCTCTTGGCTTGGACTGGCGCATGCTTTGTTGGGTTAGAAACTGGCTGGATAGCCGGGCCCAAAGAGTCGTGGTGAATGGAGCCAAGTCCAGTTGGAGGCCAGTCACTAGTGGCGTCCCCCAGGGCTTGGTGCTGGGGCTGGTCCTCTTTAATATCTTCATCTATGATCTGGACGAGGGCAGCGAGTGCACCCTCAGTAAGTTCGCAGATGACACCAAGTTAGGTGCGTGTGTCGATCTGCTTGAGGGTAGGAAAGCTCTGCAGGAGGATCTGGATAGGCTGCATCGATGGGCTGAGGTCAACTGCATGAAGTTCAACAAGGCCAAGTGCCGGGTCCTGCACCTGGGGCGCAATAACCCCAAACAGAGCTACAGGCTGGGAGAGGAATGGTTGGAGAGCTGCCAGGCAGAGAAGGACCTGGGAGTGATGGTGGATAGTCGGCTGAATATGAGCCAGCAGTGTGCTCAGGTGGCCAAGAAGGCCAACGGCATCCTGGCTTGTATCAGGAACAGTGTGGCCAGCAGGGCTAGGGAGGTGATCGTCCCCCTGTACTCAGCTCTGGTGAGGCCGCACCTCGAGTACTGTGTTCAGTTTTGGGCCCCTCGCTACAAGAAGGACATCGAGGTGCTTGAGCGGGTGCAGAGAAGGGCGACGAAGCTGGTGAGGCGCCTGGAGAACAAGTCCTACAAGGAGCAGCTGAGGGACCTAGGCTTGTTCAGCTTGGAGAAGAGGAGGCTCAGGGGCGACCTTATCACTCTCTATAGGTACCTCAAGGGAGGCTGTAGCGAGGTGGGGGTTGGCCTGTTCTCCCACGTGCCTGGTGACAGGACGAGGGGGAATGGGCTTAAGTTGAGCCAGGGGAGTTTTAGGTTAGATGTTAGGAAGAGCTTCTTCACTGAAAGGGTTGTGAGGCATTGGAACAGGCTGCCCAGGGAAGTGGTGGAGTCACCATCCCTGGAAGTCTTCAAAAGACGTTTAGATGTAGAGCTTAGGGATATGGTTTAGTGGGGACTGCTAGTGTTAGGTCAGAGGTTGGACTCGATGATCTTGAGGTCTCTTCCAACCTAGAAATTCTGTGATTCTGTGATTCTGTCTGATATGACTTAGTGTTTGAGATAGTAAAATGGATTTCAAGAATTGTCAAAGTTTTGCTGTGCTTACATTTCAAACCTCCTAAGGTACTTCTCCAAAAAAACAACCAGCCAATGCTCTGACTGGAATGTAGTATTTAACTATCAGCTTAACTCTAAGCAGGAAAAAATAGTTTGGCTGAGTTTATTGTATTATTCTCTTTCTTAGATGTAGGCAAGTGCTTCAATATGTTACTGAACTGAGGCCAAGGTCAATATTTGGTTCACTCGGACCAATCAGTCTTTAAGCAACCTTAAAAAGAACATGCCACAGATCTAAGTCTGATCAATACACACTAGACTGAGTGGCTGAAGTAAGGGTCAGAAGATGAAGTTACTGAACAATAAGTAATTAACCAGCAGTGCCCCACTGGGGACTAAAATGCTAATTGAAGCAGAACTAAAACAAGTTTGAGATAAAATAACCCTAGAGTTAGACAGATCAACTGCTGAGACAAAATCACTTTAAACAGAATCTGTCTCTCATCTACCTAGGAAAGCTTCTTGTTATTAATTATTTATTGAACAATCCCTCCCCTTAGAACTTATGTGTCCAACCACCAAGGAGGATAACATAACTTCTATAGAGCTAACATCTGCTCATTCAGAATTCAAAGCACTTCATCAAATAGTTATATCATCAGCACCGTGATGAAAAGGAGGATCGGAAGGCCACAAAGGGAATCTGAGAATCTTCTTTAGAATACAAGAACATAGGCGATTATGAGCAGTTTGACAGGTTATGTTATACTATGGTCTACAGTGATTCCAATTTTGTCAACGATATACTAAGTGATCAATGTATTACATACAGTTGTATAAAATCCATGTTGGCATTTCTCTTGAAATGTGTCTTGATTTTTAGCTATGTAAAAGTGATGCAAGAATCTCTTCCAAAAACAACAGCATACCACATAAGAAACATTTGTTCTAACATTCATTGGCAGGAGAATCAAGCTGGACAGAAGTATCTGGGATTCTCTCTCCTTACTCAGATTGTAAAAATTTTGTGAAAAACAAATTCTGATGCTTCTGAAAGCACATGACTGTGTGAAGATTAGAAAGAGAGGCAATAAGTTTTATTGATTAGGTTTCATACTCTACCTGTCGTTGTTAAATGGAATATGTTCACAAAGCAATTTAAGAACAAAACAAACAAACAAACAAACAAACAAAAAGACTTCTGCTAATAAATTACCAAAAACAACAACAAAAAAAAGCCAGTGAGGATGAGGAATATGTTTAAATATTTTCAGATCTGGCTACATGAAAGACAGTGACAAGGAAAGTACAAATTTCAAAAAAATAAAAAAGGAAAAGAAAAAAACCTGCAATCTGCTAATGATGTAAGAAGTAAAACAAACCCCCAGGTTCAGATCTCATAATTTTGTTTAAAATTGACTTCCCAAAATATTCTTAGTAATCATACAGTGTAATGTATTTTATACCCTGTTAAGCAAAGAAAAAAAAAAAAAAAAAAAAAGTAAAAATAAAATAAAATGAATATGACTGTAGACATTTTAATAGCTATTGTGCAGTCTTGGCTTCACTAATATCTGTGAAACTTAAGGGCATTTTGGTGAGGTCAGAATTTGATTCTGAAAATACTAAAAGAAAAGACGTTCTGCTAGACAAATCTCTGATCACATTGTCCTTGAGAATCTGGGTGGAATATGGAATATTCTCCACAACTGAACTAAAGTAAAAATAGAAAATGCTTGCTGAAAAAATTCCCTCTCCAGAAAGTCAATTAAAAACAACCTAAAAGAGATGAGAAATACCATAACTGAGTATTGGAATGGATCATGCCTGTGCTTTAAGGAGCTGTCCTTGAAGACCTAACACTGGAATGCCAATGCTATTTCTAGGACTGGAAATAATTTATTTGAAACAAAAATAGTATTTTTCATGCTTTGAGTACATTAATAAAAAATTCTGAAGAAATGAATTATGGAGAAAAAAATAGTTCTGGTCTGAGGAATATGTAGTGTATATAGCAAATTAAAAAATAAAAATAAAAATCTGTGATTGTATTTCTTTTTCCCAATGATGCTTTACAGAGTTGTTAATATCAGATGTTGCTTTTTGGTGGACAAAACCAACTTTTAAAAAATGAAAATTGTATCTTTAAAAAAACAAAACTTAAATGCTGCATTTAACAGTACTGAAGAAATGGTATTTCAAACCCAGATGCAAGATGATTTTTTTGTGTGTTTGTTCTTGCTTGTTTGTTTGTTTGATTGTTTTCTGCAGGTATCAAGGCCACGGTGTGTTTTTTTTTTTTTCTTCATTCATAAGGTATGGAATACAGAAAAAAGTTGTAATGGAAAAAGACGATATAACAGTAGCCTGAAAAAGGAGATAAGACCAAAGTGATAGGCTACAATAATGCACTAGTATTTTTAATGCATATAGATAAGTGGAATAGAGTTTGCTAAAAATGCACATTACTTTTAGCATAATAAATATATTTTGTTTTCGGAAACATTTGAGTGAAACATGGTGGCCTGCAAGATGACTTGGACTATTTGAAATACTGCCTGCAATGATCGTTTTCTTCATCTACCAGTGATTTTTTTATTGCATTCAGACAAAGCATCTACACATAAACATATGTGATCCTGAACCATGATAATCAAAAACATGGAGACTGCAGGAAATATAATAATATGAATGAAGAGGATAGTTATCATAGTACTTCATCTATGTACCTACCATTTTCCACAACACAACAGATAGACAGTCTATGCCTATAAAGAAGAAATAGCAAAGTAAGAAGTATGAGAAAACATACTTCAAACAATAATTTAATTACATGTTCTATATATTCTCATTCTAGAACATTTTACACTTTCCTAACTAAAAATGAAAAAAAAAAACAAACAAAAAAAAAAAAAAAAAAAAAAAAAAAGCTTAGCAGATAGGACAGAGATATATGTGATACCAATATTGTCAGAGTTGCTTATACTTTCTGCTTATACTGCTTTCTAGTTACTTCCCAGTAGATGTTTTAATTTTTCAGCTACCTAAGATTCTAATAGTGCTGAACCTAACTTCTTTTTGCAGATTTAATGAGGGGATTTTAGTCCTACCAGTAGTGCCATGTGGACTTGCTTAAAATTATTAAATGAATAAAAGCTATACAGCTGTGTCCTGTCCTGTGTCCCCCACTCCCCTTAAATTATGATGGAGATGGATCCAACTTCATCCACTCCTACGCTAGTAAGCACCTCTGTTCAAGATACCCCTAGCAAGCATCTCAGTGCTGGTACACCATCTGTAGTATGTCTTCTGATACAGTATCTTGACTGTGTCTCATACAAAGTCAGCTGAGGGCATAGCAATGTGCTTGGTTACTTGTTTTTATCTATTTGTCAAAAACACTGTGATTAAATCCAATACTGAACATTAAAAAATTAGCTTGCATTCTCCTTTGATCAGACTTAGATTTGCGAGGTCTCATAGCTGCATGGAAACAGAAATCTCCATATGGCATACATATGGCCTAGGGATAAAAAAGTTGGAACACGAGTCCAATCTGCTCCTTCTCATTTTGTGTTCTTTAACTAAAGCAGCCAGCAGGATTGTGAAATCCTATTTTATATACCTACTTATCTCCTCTATGGTAACTTGTCACTAATTCTCAACCATTAAGTACACTGTCTAGAAGAACAGTTGAAAACTACCTGTTATTTGAGTGAACTGAATGCCCCTGTACCCTTCACTTTCAGCATATACAATGTGATTATAATTTGAAGGAAATACGGAATTTCATACTGCATATATCACATATATTGTTTCTATTTCTGATCAAGATCAATAACATTCATTATCTCGTAAAAGATACAAAGAACACCTTTCCCAAAGAGCTTGCAAAATAAGCAGTAGATCCAGAAAAGACAATATGCAGTAAAGCCCTCAGGTTTTATATTTCATAAATATAAAAATCTGTTTTTGTGTGTATCACAGGAGCAGTGAATCTTCAGGGGAGATTTTAATGAGGAAAAGCAAGCAAGAGAAAAGCATGATACTTTTCACCTGGGCCTTTTTCTGAGTTGTTATCCCTGTAAAATATTTCTTAACAGTCTTAAACTTTTCCCATCCCTAGTACTGTATTCCTCTACTTTTGTTTCCTAAATATATTGTCCTGGTTTCAGTTAGAACAGAATTAATTTTCTTCCTAGTAGCTGGTGGAATGCTGTGTTTTGGCTTAGGATGAGAAGAGTGCTGATAACACCCTGATGTTTTAATTGTTGCAGAGCAGTGCTTATACCAAGCCAAGGACATCTCAGCCTTTTGCTCTGTCCTGCCAACAGGCAGGCTGGGGGTGCAGTAAGAGCTGGGAGGGGACAGACCCAGGACAGGTGACCCAAACTAGCCAAAGGGGATATTCCATACCATCTGACGTCATGCTAAACAATATATAGGGGTGGCTAGCCGGGGGGAGGGGGCCAGACTGCTCGGGGTTAGGCTGGGCATCAGTCAGCGGGTGGTGAGCAATTGCATTGTGCATCACTTGTTTGTACATATTAGTAGTACTATTATCATCATTGTATTATTATTATTATTATTATTGTTATTATTATTTTCCTGTCTTATTAAACTGTCTTTATCTCAACTCACGGGCTTCACTTTCCATTTCTCTCCCCCGTCCCAGGGAGGGAGAGGGGAGGGTGAGCGAACAGCTGCGTGGTGTTTAGCTGCCGGCCGGGTTAAACCACGACAAAGGTACATATAGTACCTTTATATATACATATAGTACCTTTGTGTGAGGATTCAGAAATACTATGTAGAAAATCTATTAAAACAAACAAACAAACAAACAAAACAAAACAAAACAAAACAAAACAAACAGCCAAATTCAAATTCCAAGTATTGAAAATTTTCAATTAACCATTTCCAAACAACCTACAGAACATGAGCATGTTCAGTTAATTACTTCAAAAAAGCAATCCAACAACATAGTAAATGTCTGTCAGTACCTCTCAGATTCTTTTTTTATAAATTACTTGCTTCTTAATCCAAAGCAACATCATACCCCTATCAATTCTGCGAACACCACCTGAGTCTTGCTCTGGATCCTGAGTCAGTCATGTGTCCTAAGGATGGAATTAGGATGCAGTATACTTTTTCTCTCTAAAATGATAAATAATGAGGCACTGGTGGAGAATATATGGCCAAATTTGCTGCTGCAGCAGAAAATGGAGCAACGCTACTGCTTATATATCTGCTTGATACTGTAAATAAAATGTCATTTATTTTCCTACCATCTCTATGAAGACTAGCAAGAAAATAATGAGTGATATTTATAGTGACCTTCCAGTACTCCTTCTGAATTAAGTTTTTCTTAGTCTTCCATCTTACAGAGGTCAGATCATATTAATCTTATTGTCATGCATAATGCTACTAACATCATTATTGAATTAAATGAATATGGAGAGAATTATACAGTCACAGGAATACTAATGGAAGTTTTGACAAATATAAATTTACCTTAAGATAACTATTATCCTGTATTTTTATCTAACATGTATTTATTGTAATAGCTATATATAGGAGGCTTTCTATTAGAAAATATACATAAAATATGACACTAGATATCTAAAAAGTGCAAAGATTGAGTTCTATTTATTTTCACTTCAAATATTTTCCTTCTCTTAATTAACTGTAGCAAGCTATTTCATGTTTAAGCCAGAAAAATTGGTAGAGATTTTCCTTTCCTCTACTCTTGAGAAGCATTGAGCTGTAAAAAAATTGGCAGGGACTGGCTTATTGTTTCTGTTGCTAGCTTTTGTGGTCTTTTACTCATGGTCGTTCAGAAAAAAAAAAAAAGTGTAGATCCTTCATTTTATCTAGGGCAATGATCATATTCGTAAATTTTCAGGGAAGGACTAGATCATTTTGATTCAAAAAATTCACACACAGTGCATTATCAAAAAGAAGAGGGAAATGGAAAAGAGGTAAAGGGAAGCAATGATTAAGTAAGGTCATGTGCTCCAGACAGAGTGGACTATTTTTTTTTCTGGTTTCATTATAAAGAAGCATCAATTTCCATTCAATATGACGTCTGCCAGTAAAGAAAGGTACAAAAAAAGGAAAAGAAATCCAAAGAGGTCAAGGTGAGATATGTATACCATATAGTATGTAGCATATTCTAACAAGTTAGAGACATAAAAAAATAAGTTTTTTTTATGAAATTTTTAGGTAAAGGCCTTAAAAATATATGAAAAGGGAATCTCCTTCCTTTTTTAATTTAAGGCGTTTTCTAGAGACAAGTAAAATGCAGGCAGATACATGTCAATTCACATGTAAACAGGCACAAAATCATTCCAGTCTTAATGATCATTCAAACATGTTTTGCACCTCTATAAAAGAGTGCAAAACCAATATTATTTGATGAATCATATCTGTATCTCTAATGCTCTATCCTTATAAAATAATATACTTTTAAAACGTCCTGCCAACATGTTTTCCATTCTACCTAACTATACTTTTGTTGCAATATATTCAGTTAATAAATCTAGTTCCTTTCTAGCAATTTATTCTTACCATAGCATATTAGGATTACTTTAACTCTGGATGGCCTATTTAACATTTTAGGTTACATGCAATAATATCTAAAAATTAAATAAAGTATCTTTAAAGTATAAAAGTGTCTTCCCAGCTTTAACTCCAATATATTCTACATTTTGTCTCTAACAAAGGGGGAAAGTAAAAAATAGTAAATGGTTTAAAAAAAAAGGAAGAAAATGAACTTAGAAAATGAACATGTAATAACAAAATATAATGGTCCAATATTCTGTTGTTATTAAATATACTATCATAGTTCATACACACTTTTTATATACTACAGAATAATATAAACTATAAAACGTCCTGACAGTACACTAATGGATTTCATAATCCATAGGCCAGGGGGAGGAATTAATTTAAAAATTTAAAATTAATAGCCAGAATTTTTAAACAACTAGAATTCCCAGGTAGTTATCAAGGTGTAAAATAGACTTTTGTCTTAGTCCTGCTTCCTATGTACCCAGTCTTTTTAGAAGGAGTTAGTGTGTGTCAGAAGGCTTGTGAAGTCCAATTCAGCTGGTCATGTGTATCACCATATTGTCACTGATAAGTATTTGTGTCCTGGACCTATGACTGTTAAATCTGAGTTCTACAAGGAATTCTTGTAACCTTTGCACCTATTGTAATATGCCATTGTTCCATGTAGAGGAAAATTACTAACCAGGACAAACACACTCATGTTCATGCACGCACTACAGTAAAACAACTGTATTAATGATCCTATTGTGAATAAGTCACTTTTCTGCCTCATTTAAATAGTGTGTTCCTCATATAAAGGATCTTTTTAACTTTTATATTACCCCACTCTAGTGTTGCTATGCTAGCAAAGCTTTCTTGACAGCTTACTTGCTCATTCCTGTCCAAACTATCCTTTTGATCCAGGCCCTATAGGCTTTGAAAAGGAGCCAGATCTGTTTCCCTTCGATCCAGGAGGAATGAAATACATAGGGCCTGAAGTCCAGGTTGCTTAACAACTTAAAGCAAGACAAATTGTTCCCACAACTATCTCCAGTGTTTGTTATCAACAAATGGAATGTAAGTGAAGACTGCTACATGATCTGAAAAATACTAATGAAGTCATGGAAGATATGGGAACACTTCAACTGGGATTGCCATCTCCAGCTATGCTCTCCCAGTCATGGACATTAATAGCAATAGACTTAAAGGATTGTTTGTTACACATTTGCCAGAATTCAGAAAACTTTGTTGTGTTCATGTTTCAATTGATACCTTTTCTGATTGTATTTCTTCATCTGTTCATGCAGGAGAAAAGGCAAAGGATGTGTGTAAACATTTTCTGTCAGCATTTGTGATGTTAGGAATGCCAAAAATGACTAAAACAGATAATGGGCCAGGATATGGGGCCCACGCAACCCACTTTTTTTTCAACAGTGGGGTATCTGATGGGTGTACCTCATTCTCCCACAGGTCAAGCAATTAATGAATAGGTCCATGATACCCTAAAATGTATGTTTCAAAAAAACAAAAAGGGGGAGTAGGGTTGTGACCACCAGGAAAAGATAGCTAAAGCATGCTATGTTCTTAAATTTTTAAATCAATAGACAAAGGAAGGTCCTTCAATTTACAAACTTTTTAATGATAATACCCTAAACTCAGTTAAAGAAAGGACACAAGTCAGGGTAAAAAAATTAAGAACCAATCAGTGGGAAGGCCCCTATTCTCTCATAACTTGGGGCCAAGGTTGTGCTTGTGTTTCAATGGCAGCTGGTCCTAGATGAGTGTCAGCACAATGAGTCTGTCCAGCTGTCTCATCATCTGCCTTAACATGATCACAGCACTCTCCTTCTTCTTCGGATTCCAGCACAAACAAAAAACAAGTACGGAAGCATCCTGCTAGCATATGCAGGACTCAAAAACAAGGACTCCAGGAGCTGGAGGGGCAGCCGAGCCCCCCAGCTTGGCAGCACTCAGTGCCTGCCCCTCCAAAGGAATGTGGTTACAAAGTTTGCTAAAGATGGGATTAATATTCTTGATAGTTTTTCTCTGTGTTTTAATTTGTGTTAATCATGCTTTCTTTGTTAATAAAGAAGGGGGAGATGTGGGAGTGTGGCCATGGGGGTTGACAAGCCCCATGGTTGGAGATAACGTTGGACTCTTAATGATGAGACCATAAGGAATGTGAAGAGTTTAGAGAGAACAAAGGGTGATTCATGAGATGCCTTGCTCTCTCGGACTATCCAGTTCCATCAGGTGTTCTTGAACCTGCTCTTTGCTTACTATGGGAGGGACTTTGCTCCCCCAGCCCTCACCTACAGGTTCGAGGACTCAAGAGATGTGGGAAGCCTGTCAGTAAAAACCGAACCAAAGAACTTGTTGAGTACATCAGCATCATCCATGTCTGTTGTTACCAGGTCTCCCTTCCATTTATCAGAGGGGATACACTCTCCTTGCCCTTTCTTTTCTGACCAATAGAATCCCTTCTTGTTATTATTTGCATCCATTGCCAAGCTCAGTTCTGTCAGTGCCTTGACTTTCCTGATCCTATCCCTGCACATTTGGACAGCACCACTGTACTCTTCCCAGGCTACATGTCCCTGCTTCCACTGCCTGTGCATTTCCTTATTATACCTCAGCCTAACTAGCAGGCCCTTGCTCAGCCATGCTGTTTTCCTGCCTTCCTTGCTTGCTTCCATACACGTGGGGATGAGTTCTTTCACTCTAAGAAAGGTGTCTCCTGAACAGTTACCAGCTCTGCTCAGCTCCTTTGTCCTTAAGGACAGTGTCCCAGAGAATATCATCCACTAGGTATTTAAACAGCTGGAATTTCACTCTTCAAAGGTTCAGGGTCCTGACTTTGCTCTTTGCCAAGCCCATAGTATTTGGAATTACAAATTCAACCATGGTGTAGTCAACTGCAGCCCAGACTGCCTCTGATCTTAACCTCTTTAATGAGTGCATCTGTGTTGTGGAAGGATGTTTTATTATTTGCAGATTTACTGTTTGTTTTTGTTGTTGTTGTTGTTTTGTTTTGTTTTGTTTGTTTGTTTGTTTTTCATTTAATTTTTCATTGTAACATGACTTTTTATGTTTATGATTTTTTTTTTGTACATGGAAGATATTGTTAGTTACTTGTCTATGAGTCTATGAAGAGCAAAAATGAGAAATAAGAACTCTGAGAGATATTTAACACCATGGGAAAAGTCAAAACAGAAATAACAGTTCTCTTTTACTCAATAGGCTCTAATGGGAGGATGAGTATACATTGCAAAAGATGCTGAGGGTTCTGTAGGCATCACAATTTGAATTCCAATGATTTGAATGCTGACTGCATTTCCCCGTTGAAAATATTATATATGCAAAATCTTTTGATTCTTTTCCTGGGCAATCCTCTCATGTTATTTTTAGCTTTTATAAACCATTTGGTTTTACTTCATAATCTTCATACTCCTCTTTTAGCTTTTCTTTTTTCTTTTCCTTTCTTTTCCTTTCTTTTCTTTTCTTTTCTTTTCTTTTCTTTTCTTTTCTTTTCTTTTCTTTTCTTTTCTTTTCTTTTCTTTTCTTTTCTTTTCTTTTCTTTTCTTTTCTTTTCTTTTCTTTTCTTTTCTTTTCTTTTCTTTTCTTTTCTTTTCCTTTCTTGCCAGGTTTTGTTACTTTTTTAGTAATCCACAAAGCTTTATTTTTTTTTTTTCTTCCATTATTATTTCTGATTAGTGTCATATTTTTAATTTTGGAAATGTTAAGTTACTTCCTCAACATTTTAACATTTGTTACTTCTCAAAACCCAAGAACTTAAGATGACAAGTGTGAAGGTGTCCTGGTTTCAGTTAGAACAGAATTAATTTTCTTCCTAGTAGCTGGTGGAATGCTGTGTTTTGGCTTAGGATGAGAAGAGTGCTGATAACACCCCGATGTTATAATTGTTGCAGAGCAGTGCTTATACCAAGCCAAGGACACCTCAGACTTTTGCTCTGTCCTGCCAACAGGCAGGCTGGGGGTACAGTAAGAGCTGGGAGGGGACAGACCCAGGACAGGTGACCCGAACTAGCCAAAGGGGTATTCCATACCATCTGACGTCATGCTAAACAATATATAGGGGTGGCTAGCCGGGGGGAGGGGGCCGGACTGTTCGGGGTTAAGCTGGGCATCGGTCAGCGGGTGGTGAGCAATTGCATTGTGCATCACTTGTTTGTACATATTATTAGTAGTAGTACTATTATCATCATTGTATTATTATTATTATTATTATTATTATTATTTTCCTGTCTTATTAAACTGTCTTTATCTCAACTCACGGGCTTCACTTTCCATTTCTCTCCCCCGTCCCAGAGAGGGAGAGGGGAGGGTGAGCGAACGGCTGCGTGGTGTTTAGCTGCCAGCCGGGTTAAACCACGACAGAAGGTCTGAATTTTTCAGGCATGGATGCAACATCGGTAACAGTGCTACAGTTTGCTCCACTAACTGAAGATTGCCTCTGTATTTCACAAACCTAACATCCAACATCCTATAGTTCACTCTTTTATAGCGCTTCTATTCATTTGTCAAGATGGAAGATATTTTACAAAATTATGATAGAGTATCTCTATTCTTATTTCTGTTTGGTTTTGTTTTCTCTCAGAAGATGAGTATCCTTAGCCTATATAATTATGCTGACAAACCATTTGCATGTGTTTTCTTGCTTCCTAAAAAAAATAATAATTTATAGCACTTTTTAAGAAAATGTGAATGTATTATTCCTAACTTCATTAATTTAAGGACACTGAAGTGTAAACTTGATTTTAAAAATATATATAACTTTGTTTAAAAAAAAAAAAAAAAGATAAATACTGGTGTTTTGGTCCATTCTTCAATGCTAATCAAGGCAGTCTAATTGTTAAAGAAGCATCTGTGCTTGAATCTGCCACTGTCTTCTTGTATGACCTTAATCTAGTTTAATGATCTCCCTGATTGACAACGAAATACATGGTTTACTACTAGGTTTCTGATTTAAATTAATTCCATCTTCATTGTGTCTGAAAGTCATTACTGTCTGACTGCTGTTCTGTGTTACTGTCTGTGAAGAATGGGTTATAGGGTTTTATCTATCTACAGTACCTCAAAGTGAACAGGTATCTCCATCATTAAACCAGCAATTTATTCTTTGTGTAAGATGTGAAAAGCATCAAAATTGAGTTCTCCCTCCCTCCCTTGAAGTGATCCAGCTGTTATAGCTGTTATAAGTGTTTTGTTTATTATTATTATTATCATTATTACCATTATTATAATTATCAATATTATTAATGATTTATAATTTATAAATTATAATAATTTATCATAATAATAATAATAATTATTTTTATTCAGAGGACATGTGGCACTGTGTCCATGATGCCTCTTACTGTTAACATCTTTACAATAATTATAATACACATTTCATTAGTCCAAACACTTAATAAATTGAGCAAAAAAAAATAATGTTTGGATTACTAGATCAGACAGAACTTGATGAAAGAACATACAGTGAAATGTTAATACTTGTCTAATTTTAAAAGGCTGTCCCAAGTGGTTTGATCATTAGCTAATCTTTGTATTTAATAGGAAATTGCTACTACAGTAAAAATTTATGGGGCAAAAAAAAAGTAAAATTTCTATGTTTTAATCTGTAAAATGTGATGATTTTATTTCATGTCATTTTACAAGCCTTTGGTTCCTTGTTTGTAAGATTCAGAGTAGCAGCCAGCACTTCTGTATGCACTTCTGTACAGAACTGTAATAGCATAGCCCTTCAAAATATATTCTGCCATTCCTTTATTATTATTTATAGTTACTTGCTGTATTAACTTCACTATAAATAAGTTTTAACTTCCTAGTAATTATCTAACTACTCTTGTAACTCTTGAAACAATGATTAGCTGTGGGATGAACACTGTACTAATCGTTGTAATTCCATCTTCCAGATCTAAGACTCCAGCTGAGCCTTTTCAAACTGCTCATTTTATTATAGTGGAAAAGTTCTAATAACCAGAACATAGCTCATTCTTTTTTCTTGCATTTACAAGAGTGTTATTTTCTTGTAAAAAACAAAACAGCAAAAAACACACCACCAGCAACAAAGGCCCAAGTCAAAAATACCCAACAGTATGAATTTCTTTGCAATGTAATGTGGACAAAATTTTAAAGGATAGTTAACTGGAAGATTTAGAAAGACTAAATCAACCCTACCACAGCTGAAGTATAATGGCATGTATTAAATTACAAATATAATAATTATATATATTAAAAAATAATAATTAAAATGCCAAAATCAGAAGCCATAATTTGAAAATAAAGGACAACTTTAAATGGAAGCTGCTATTTATTTTTATCTGACCCAATCCAAAGTGAGCTCTGAGGAAATGTTGAAGGAATAGCTTTCTGTTTCCTCTGCCACTTTTTAACAATGTATGCTAAAAATTTGTTGGTGCTCAGCAAAGTCATCTGCCACAGATTATATAACAGGGAGCACAAGTAAGTCAGTTCTAAGAATCACATATTTATAAAATAATTGGAAGGGACCATTGGCAATCATGTGCTCCAGTCCTTCACACAGAATGGAACAACTTACACAACATTTCTGAGGACCATGTTCAGAAGAGTTTTATACATTTCCAAGGTTCTCTGTAGCTTCTAACTTGTTCTAGTGTTTGACCACCCACATAACACCTTTTACTTCCCTACTTCTAATTGCAATTTTCCATGTTCCAGACATGGTCTGCTGTCTCTTGCCCTGTGCATGTCTGAAAAGAGTCCTCCTCCATCTTCTCTGTATCCTCCCATTAGGTAGTTAAAATATATAATGCATAATATACTGTACTTTGGTCTCTCTCTTTTTTTTTTTTTTTTCCCCGAGTCTGTTATCGTTATCTTCATCTTATTGTTAACTTCATCTTATTGTTATTGTTATATTGTTATTGTTATCTTCAATATAACATTGTATAGCTATTGTTATATTGTTATTGTTATCTTCATCTTATTGTTATCTTATTGTTATCTTCATCTTCCTCTCTAATCCAACTAGCGTTAGGCAAACAAATTCCAGAAATGTTTGTGTGTTCAACCTAGACATATTATTTACACTTGCATTCTTACCAGCTGTTGTTATCCAAGTCACATGTCATGGACTGAACATGCAGACACACCCACACCTTTGATTTACAGACATCAAATTCAAGTTATTAACTCAGACTCTACTGTAGAAAGAGGTTGAGCACCTACCTTATCTTTTTCCTTGTCCATTGTGTCTAGCTCCCTCCCTCACTGAACAGCAAGTCCATGTTTTTCCCAGCTTTTACTTTCCTGTCAATGCACTTATAGAAGCCCCTTCAAAACCTACAATACCTTCAGCTCCAGTTGAGATTTGGCCTTCCTAACTGCATTCCTACAAGCTCAGGCAATGTTGCTACATCCTTCCTGGGTAGCCTATCCCTGCTTCGTCCTTCAGTATACTTCCTATTTGTGCTTGGAGTTGTCAGGAGTTTAGAGTTGTCAAGAGTTTCCTGTTCATCAATGTTAGCCTTTTTGACACATCTACTCAATTTGACAAATTGAAAATTTATTTGAAACTAACTCAGAATCACAGAATCACAGAATTGAAGTGGTTGGAAAGGACCTCGAAAGATCATTGGGTCCAATCCCCCTGCCAAAGCAGGTTCCTTAGAGCAGGCTGCCCAGTTTGGTGTCTAGATAGGCCTTAAATATCTCCAGAGAAGGAGACTCCACAACCTCCCTGGGCAGCCTGTTCCAGTGCTCTGTCACCCCCACCGTGAAGAAGTTCTTTCGCATGTTGGTACAGAACTTCCTGTGCTCTATCTTGAGACCATTACTCTTTGTCCTATCCCCACAAACCACTGAATCCCTCTGTCTCCCACACCTCAGGTATTTATACACATTGATGAGATCCCCTCTCAGTCTTCTTTTCTCCAGGCTGAACAGACCCAGGTCTCTCAGCCTTTCCTCATAGGGAAGATTCTTCAGGCCCCATATCATCTTTGTGGCCCTCCACTGGATGCTTTCCAGGAGATCCCTGTCTTTTTCGTACCGGGGAGCCCAGAACTGGACATAGTTCTGGGGTCATATAGGTGAGGCCTGACCAGGGCAGAGTAGAGGTGGAGGATCACCTCCTTTGACCACGCTCCTTTTAATGCACACCAGGATCCCATTAGCCCTCTTGGCCACAAGGGCACACTGCTGGCTCATGGCCCCCTGGTCCTTCTCCTCAGAGCTCCTCTCCAGCAGGTCATCCGCCAGCCTGTACTGACACATGCAGTTGTTCCTTCCCAGCTACAGGACTCTACACTTGCTCTTATTAAATCTCATTTGGTTTCTTCCTGCCCATCTCTCCAGCCAGTCCAGGTCTCGCTGAATGGCAGCATAGCCTTCTGGCATGTCAGCCACTCCTCCCAGCTTTGTGTCATCAGTGTTCTTGCTGAGGGCAAACACTATTCCGTCATCAAGGTCAATGAAGATGTTGAACAAGACTGGACCCAGCATTGACCCCTGGGAAACACCGCTAGTCACAGGCCTCCAGCCGGACTCTGCGTGGCCGATCACCACCCTCTGAGCTCAGCCAGTCAACCAGTTCTCAACCCACCTTACTGTCCACTCCTCTATCCCACACTTTATCAGCTTTGCTAGTAGGATGTCATAGGAGACAGTATTGAAAGCCTTGCTAAAGTCAAGGTAGATGACATCCACTGCTCTCCTCTCATCTACCCAGCTGGTGATGTCATCATAGAAGTCAATTAGGTTGGTCAAGCACGACTTCCCCTTGGTGAATCCATGCTGACTACTCCTCATAACCTTCTTCTCTTCCAATTGCTTGGAGATGGCATCCAGAACAAGCTGTTCCAACACCTTTCCAGGGACAGAGGTGAGACTGACTGGCCTGTAGTTTCCCAGATCCTCCTTCTTGCCATTCTTGAAGACCAGAGTAACACTGGCTATCCTCCAATCTCCTGTTCTCCAGGACCTTTCAAAGATGATAGAGAGCGGTTTGGCGATCACATCTGCCAGCTCCCTTAGAACACATGGATGCATCCCATTGGGAACCATGGATTTGTGTGTGTCGAGCCCACTGAGATGCTCCCAAACCACTCCCTTGTCAACAAGGGGGGAGATCTCCACTTCACAGACTCTTTCTCCTCCCTCCAGGGTTGAGGAGTCCTTGGGGATAGTCCCTGAAGCAAAGACTGAAGTAAGAAAAGCATTCAGTATCTCCGCCTTCTCAGTGTCTCCCATTACCAGGACACCCCCCTCGTTCAGCAAAGGGCCCACATTATCCCTAGTCTTCCTTTTATTGTTTACATACTTAAAATAAACAAACAAACAAACAAACAAACAAAAACTTCTTATTATCTTTTATCTCTTTTGCAAGCCTCATCTCTAGGTGGGCTTTAGCCTTCCTTGTTGTGTCCCTGCAGGCCCTAACACTTGTATACTCCTCCCAAGAGGACAGGGCCTTTTTCCACATTTCATAGACCATCCTCTTCCTTTTGATCTTATTGATGAGCTCCTTGCTCATCCACGCAGGTTTCTTGCCCCCCTTCCCCAATTTCCGACTCTTAAGGATGCACCAATCCTGAGCTTGGAAGAAGTGCTGTTTAAATGCAGCCCAGCTCTCACATGCACCCTTGTCTTCTAGCAGCCTAGCCTATGAGATACTCCCAAGCAGGTCCCAGAAGAGGTTGAAGTTGGGTCTCTGAAAGTCCAGGGTTGCGATCCTACTTTTAGCCTTACTTCTTCCATCAAGTTCCATCTTGAACTCCACCATCTCATGGTCGCTGCATCCCAAGCTGCCCCCGACCTTCACATCCCTAACAAGCCCATCCCTGCTGGTAAGGACAAGGTCCAGGAGCACCCCCCTCCTCATCAGCTCCTCATTGGCTCCTCCACCACCTGCATCAGAGAATTGTCTTCAACGCATTGTAGGAACCGTTTGGACTGCACATGCCTGGCTGAATTGCTTACGTAATATGGTCCCCCATACCAGTCCACCCCTTAATTCTCACTCACAAGCTCTCCACTTGTCCTTCACCCTCCCCCAGGTGGAGCTCTAATTGCTCCCTCACATAAAGGACAGCCTCACCCCCAGCTTGTCTTTCCTAAAAAGGACATAGACCTCATTCCTGTCCGTAGACAGCATTCCATTCATGCAAGCTGTCCCATTGCATCTCTGTGATTTCAACAAGATTGTGGCCCTGCAACTGAACACGGATCTTGAGCTCATCCTGTTTATTTCCCATGCTTGGCGCATTGGTATACAGGTACTTTAGGGAAGCAGTAGGCACAGTTACTCCTGGAGGGATGCAAGAAGAAAATTCTGGACAGGGTATCACAATCATTACCTTCTCTGAGGAGCCCTCGGGCGATCCTATAGGAAAACTTATAAGTTTTCCCCCTACTATCTTCAACAGTGACAGCAGTGACAAGTTCTCCCAGACCTTCTCTGTCATTTTTAGCTCCCCTCCCTTCCTCCATCAAACCTAGTTTAAAACCCTCATAATTAGCCCAGAGAGCTTACTTCTCATCACACTTGTGCCCCACTTGCAAAGTTGAAGTCAGTCAGTAGCCCACATACCCGCCTTCTCAAAGGGCTGCCCAAGATCATAATACCCAAATTCTTGGTCCAGACTCCACCCCCTCAGCCAGTCATTCACCTATCCCGTTCTCGTCCTTCTTTCCGGGTCCCAGTCACCCAGAGGGAGGACAGAGGAAAACACTTAGGAGAACACTGTAACAAGAGCAGCAGAGCATCACCACTGACCATGAAGCTTCTAATTGCTCTAAGATTTCATCCACTTTGTGATCAGTCTCTCGCAAACACTTACAGCAATATCACAGAATCACAGAATCACAGACTTATCTAGGTTGGAAGAGACCTCAAGATCATTGAGTCCAACCTCTAACCTAACACTAACAAGTCCTCCACTAAACCATATCATTAAGTTCAACATTTAAACATCTTTTAAAGACCTCCAGGGATGGTGACTCTACCACTTCCCTGGGCAGCCCATTCCAATGCCTAACAACCCTCTCGGTAAACCATCCTTGTTGGTCTCTCCTGTGATCCTGGTCTACACATTCTTGGCAGGGTTAACACCCTTCCCAAAAAGGGAAAGACCACTGAAGTTATTCCTTTGCATGGAGCAGGATCCCTCATCATTTTTTCTGCCTGTCCTTTGTAAAAAGCTTGAATACATTAATTTCAGTACTTATTAGCAGACTACCTTAACATTTCTCTGTGATCCCAATGAGATCAAAGATCTGAATACATACAGCCTTCTAATTCCTCTTGTTTGTTTTCCATGTTGTGTACATTTGCATATAGGCATGCAAGATGGATGCCCATTCATACTGATCTCTAAGGAGTGTGACAGCCTCCTGAATCGTACCATTTCCTGAGTACTTCCTCATTGCCTCTGGTATATTAACTTCTCTTCAGCATCTAGTCACCATTTTTTCACAAATCTATTGCAAAACTCTCAGTAAGTTTTTGACACACTAACTAGTCTTTTGACTTACTTGTCAGCTAGAACCCATCTCTCTTTACCTGTTCTTGCTACCTAGTGAGGGCCTTGTGATTTTCAAGCCACAGACTCTCCATCAGCACCATCTGGGCAGTCAGATGCTGGCTCATAGGATGCATCCAGGCTTACCCAAGTCTTTCTGTTTGACAGGTGGGGCTGAAGAATCCACTAGTTGGACTGTCCCAACTTTCACACAAGCTCTCCGAGCTCTGTACTTACTTTTGATAAGTACAGTTTCCCTTGGCAGTATGATTCATGTTCACATGGATGACAGAGAAGGGGGGTTACAGTCCAAAGGCTGGACCACCTCTCCACAGAGCTCTAAAAGCTAGTATCTTTGATGAGCCTAGCAGTAAGTTATAAAAATGCCAAGCAACATAACAACACTGATACTCAATTTAAGAAAAGGTGAAAAAAAATAGTAGCAAAACTTAAAGAAAAATGAAATAGCTAAAGAGGTGAGACAACCAGAACTCTAAACCAAAAAGCTTGATTTGCTTATAGGAACACATACAATAAAAAAATAACTACATAAAAATAAGTACATGCTCCAAAAGTTATATGAAGCCATTATCTCAATATTTCCATTAATAACAACTGAAGAAGAGAACAGAGATAAGTAACAAGATATACATTTTTCAGAATATTCTGGTGATATTTCAATTTAATTAGACATAAACTGTAAATATGATTTATGAGTGATAAAACAATATAACTTGATTTTACCATGAAGTTAAAATGTTCTTCCAGAAAGACTAATAAAAAAAAAAAAAAAAAAAAAAAAAAGTTAGGTTTGGTAAATTACTGTACAGAGCAATGCATTATACTAAAATCCTTAAAAATTTCATTCATTTAAATCATACCTGTTCTTCTTTAATAATATTGAGTTATTGAGTAGTAGTATTAAAGAGGTCAATTGATTTAATATATGATTTTTGTGTACTCTGATACTACATAGCACACAAGATATCCTCTATAATACAATTAAAAAAAAAAAAAAAAAAAAAAAAAGGAAGCAAAAGAACAAAAAACAATATCAGCTTGTGCCTCTCCCAACTCTCATGTGTAGTCATATTCCTTCTACTGATGATTTAAGAACCCTGAACACTTAATTGACGAGAACTATTTCACTTGGCCTCTAAAATTTCAGGGAAATTTGGTACCTAAGTGAGAGAAGCTGGTTCATACATAAAATTAGTAATTTTATTCTGCTTCTCTTGGAACACTCATCCCTATAGTTCAAGTGCAAGTGCTTCATTTACTTTCATAAATTGCAAATAATGTGGAATATTATCCCCATTTTACAGTAGAAATTCTATAGCAGGACATAATACATTAATTATGAAAGTATATTAGTTGGGTATCTAGTTTGAAAAAGATTTCTTTACTGGCTAGATTTTATAGGATTTTGTATATTAAAGCTCATTTCCCACTGAATTTACCTGAATTCATAAATGCAGCAGGAATCTGTTAATCACCGTACAGTCTCAGGTTGAGAAACCAAAAAGGGGGAATGTAAACAGTTCTTGTAAGACGTTTTTTGTTTTGTTTTGTTTTGTTTTAACACATCAAGACTCGAGAGCAGAAGCAAATTAATATGCAGTGAATACTGATTTCCTATGATTGAAGTATTTCAGCAAGATGCTTTTCAGATGCCTCACCTGTTTAATTTTGAACTAGATTTATCTCTAAAAAGTGATATTAGGATATTCTTTATACAGAAAAAGACATGCAGAAGGAACAACGCGTTAAACAAGTTGTTTTAAGATGTATAAGGTAGGTAATATGGGGAGTGCTTCTGCCATTTAAAAAGTCTTGGTGAGAAAAGGTTTGGAACATCTAAACAATGATTGAGACAGATAATTCTACCCTGTTAGAGATAAGACTAAGACTAAGATGATATCTAGGGGAATGAAGATCCTGTGTAACAAAAGACTGACTGAAAAAGTTTGCCCAGTGCCCCATTACCACTGAACTAGTGATGATGAATTCTCTTAAGGTGTTCTCAAATATTCTTCTAATATGAGCAGTCAGAAAAAAACAAACAATCAAAAAAAATCTTTCATGTTAAATCTTTCTAAATATATGTAATACATGTAAATGAGTATAAGCCTCTAGTCTTCTATTTCAGAAGACTGAAGTCGATGTTACAGAACGACTACTCCAGTCATGTATACCACACATGGTGCGCAGAAAAGGGAAAACATAAAAAAGAAGTAACAATAAAATTGTAATTTTCTCCTTAATTTTCTAAAATTTTAGGACTTGAGGGAAAAATTATTTTACTGAGATTTTGCATGTATATGTTCTGAGATTTAAACAACAGCAGGAAAATGGAGAAAGAGAAGGGTCATCATATTGAAACTGACTTAAGGCTGAGTTTGAAACAGTTTTCTGTTACATGGGAAAACACAGCAACCAAGAACTAACACAACTATTCTCTTCTGTTATGAAAAAACCAAGAAAGAAACAAGAAAATAATATCTGCTAGGGTTTCACATGAACATTCTAATGGCAGAAAAATTCCAGTTTTGAAACTTTGGTTTCCAATACACAAATTGGACAAAAGTACTTTGTCCAACCTTTCCAGTGCTTGCCACTGATTAACCACTTTTATTCATGGAGCTTTCTAACTGTCCTGACCTCCCTCTTTTTCCTTCCCACCTTTCCATTCCCCTATACCATAATTCCATTCTTGTTCAACTTCTTTCTATCTAACTTCCACCCTACTACATTTTGCCCATTGTGCCTTAGGCTTTCTTTCTTTCTTTCTTTCTTTCTTTCTTTCTTTCTTTCTTTCTTTCTTTCTTTCTTTCTTTCTTTCTTTCTTTCTTTCTTTCTTTCTTTCTTTCTTTCTTTCTTTCTTTCTTTCTTTCTTTCTTGTAATAATTTCCCTTCCCTTCCCTTCCCTTCCCTTCCCTTCCCTTCCCTTCCCTTCCCTTCCCTTCCCTTCCCTTCCCTTCCCTTCCCTTCCCTTCCCTTCCCTTCCCTTCCCTTCCCTTCCCTTCCCTTCCCTTCCCTTCCCTTCCCTTCCCTTCCCTTCCCTTCCCTTCCCTTCCCTTCCCTTCCCTTCCCTTCCCTTCCCTTCCCTTCCCTTCCCTTCCCTTCCCTTCCCTTCCCTCTTCCCCATTTTGTTTTCTAAAACAGATCTATGTCCTAAAAGGACTAACGACATAACTAAATTATGTTACAGTGTTTGCTTAGACTGAGTACCTTTGCATAAGAAATACTCTCAGATCAAGCACTAAGGACAGCTTACTGTCACTGTAATAGTGATAATTCCATAATCACTGATTACTGTAGTACAGAAATATGTAATCTATAAATACATAGTTAAATAAAAGAGTCTATTAAAAAAAAAAAAAAAAAAAAGTCTATACATAGCACTTAGGGCAAGCTTCTCCTACCGGAGACTAGCTCTGTACAACACTTGGACACTGCCTGAGACAAGTGTCACACTACCCAGCACTTATCTTGAGTCTCCTTTGTGCCCATGCATTGCCTCTAAAGTTCTAAAGAATGACTATCCTTTGAGGGTACTCTTCCTGTTCAGTGCCTGAAACAGGTTTGAAATTTTGCTTTTTGAAATGTCTGAAGTGTATGGGTTATGCTGCTGCTCACCAGAATGTTGTTTTTATGAATGCACTGGCAACATTCATTAGATGCCCTGAAGGGATCTGCAAACATCTTAATTTTCTGCCCTCAGCTATGCCTGCATTGGTACTGGCTTGCATTCAAGGTTATCACCTTCCAAATAAGTCTCTTATGGTTCCAACTATGACATGCAAGGTCATTCTACTAAGTTACTTTAACACTGCAGACATGAAAGCAAAAAAAGTACACAATTTACATGTCTGAGGTAAATGGATTATACTGAAGGTACACTGAATGTAGAATCTGTCCTTTCTTTATAAACATTGCATTAACCTTGTTTGCTTATTAAAAGGAACAATGTCATATTTTTTTTTGGCTGCTTTTTATAACAATTTTTCATTCATAAGGAAATACAAGATCAAGCTGCAGTAATAATACCATTGGTGTTACACAGTAAGATCTGATGTGAACTTGAAACCACATAGCAATATATATAAGAATGAGACCCTAATGTTTAAAAGAATTCCTGTTATTATAAGGCAAAAAGATGTTATAAAATTGTACAAGTAATGTAAATAAAGTAAAATAGAAAGGACGTGTCAAGAGCTATGTATTCTCAGGGTGTATAAGGTGATATTTTTGAGCATCGTGTCATGTTGCTTTTTGTCATATTACATTCAGATACACAAAGTAAGTAATCTTGACTTTGTAAAAAAAAAGTCAGCCCCATTATTTCTTTTCAGCAGAACTGTGACCTTCTGTGACAGTTCCATTTGTACTGGAATGGAATCGTAATGGTCAGAATGAAAAACCAACAAAGGTTTAATGTTTAATTGCATCCTATAAGAAGCATAATATATTACTATTCTCTGAGTGCTAGTTTTATTAGATGTGGGTATTTTTTCATTAAAAATATCTATTTGACTAATATTTGCTAATCATCCAGCTCTCTTTCTCCATATAAATCACACAGGAGCCATCTGATGAAGCCAGGCTTCACTATAAAGCCCCAGATAACTGCCTCCTGATGTGTTTGTGAGCTACATTCAACTGCATGTTGAACTCCCTTACAAGTTTATAGTAGTTCTGCACAAAATTTTAAAGGTTTAATATAGCTCAAAAGTCACTCTTCTTTAAGGAGTAGTAGCTTACAAGGAGAGCTTAACAAACTGAGCATGGCTTTCAAACAGACAAAGGTAGAGGCAGGATACAGTGGGCTAAAACAATCAATACTGCTGACAGACTGGGGTGGTTTTTGTTATTTCCAACAGCACACTTTGAACTGATCATATTGAAACCTGAATTCTGTAAATGGCCTGAAAGTAGAAATAAACACCACTTATACGTAATTTTTCATGACATCAAAAGCCCGTGTATTTGTCATGTCAGCTTCCCCACTCCGTCCATAATGACACAATTAAGAATCCATATTTATATGTGTACAAAAAGTTATTGACAGAGTCAGAATATTGGAATTAAAATATTTTTAGGCTTTAAACAAAGGACAAGAAGATGTATTCATTGACTGAATGCAAATAATATGTTATAATGTGTGATATCACAAAGAAACTCAGGACATTCAATTGTCATGCTGTGATTTATGGTACAATGTCTGATGACCAAAGAAGTAATCACACTCTAGAACAATAACTGTGAAAATGCTACAGACAGATAGATGGACTAAGGCATCATTACAAACAAGTAATAAATCTCATACCCTATGAAAGACAGCTTCTATCATTGATGAAATATTCAGGAAATCTTTATACTGCAAGGTGCCAAGCACCTGCTGAGAGCAGGCCTTTGCCTTCAGACTTACTCTCATTGAATCTAAGAGAAAAGCTTTCTAAAGTCTTGGACATTCCTTCAAAGCACAACTTCATCCTAAAGAATAGGCAGGCACGACCCCTTTTCCAGACACCTTGTTCATCTGGTGGTTATGCCACCTTACTGTGTTGTCTCTGAGTTAGTTCTTTGTAAACTACAATGAGAAATAAAAAGGAATGAGACTGGAGAGAATGCATAAGGTGTTCTAATTATTGTTCATTGATACAGAACACAACTTAAAGCCTACTTTAGAGTTTCCATAAAGAAATTTCTGACTCTTCTAAATAAAAAGACAGTGTATTTTCCTATAAACACATTTTCCTTGATCATAACATTGATGAAGATACTTCAAGAGCTTTCTATGCTGTTAATACAAAGGAAGTGCTCCGGAACCATCTACATTTCAAAATCCTGGACCCCTGTAATAGAATTTATGCCTGCTCTTTGGGAGCAGAATTTAGACATAAAGGAGATCACGTTACAATCATAGAATCATAGAATATCCTGAGTTGTAAGGGAACCACAACGATAATCAAGTCCAACTCCTGCTCTACACAAGAACACACAAAAATAAAACCTTATGTCTGAGAGTGTTGTTCACTGCATAAGTTCAAGAAGCTTCTTGAACTCCAGAAGGACTGGTGCCATGACCACTTGCATGGGGAGCCTGTTCCAGTGCCCAACCACCCTGTCAGTGAATAAATCTTTCCTAACATCTGACCTGAACCTCTCCTGATGTATCTTCACACCGTTCCATTGGGTCCTATCACTGGTCACCAGAGGGCAGAGATCAGCACCTGCCCCTCTGTTCCCTCTCGTGAGGAAGCTGCAGGCCGCCATGAGGCCTCTCCTGTCTCCTCTGCTCTAGGCAGAACAAACCAAGTGACTTCAGCTGCTCCTCATACATCTTGCCCTCTAGACTCTTCATTATATTTGTTACCTTCCTTTGGACACTCTCAAATAGTTTTATGTATGTCCTTCTTATACTGTGATGCCCAAAACTACACACAATATTCAAAGTGAGGCCACACCAGTGCACAGCAGAGTGGGCCAATCTATCCTCCCGACTGGCTAGCAGTGCTGTGACCAATGCACCCCAGGATACATTTGACATTTTTGGCTACCAGGGCACACTGTTCTTGACTCATATTCAACTTGCAATTGACCAGAACCCCCAGATTCTTTACCACTGGTCTGCTGTCCAGCCTCTCATCCCGCAATTTGCATATACACTCAGGAGTGCCCCATCCCAGATCCCGTATATTTCTTCAACCTCATTGTTATCTACCATTAGAGCATCAAGTCTGTTTTTAAGGAATTTAAAAAAGAGAGACGAAAAATAAAGAAAACTAATCATGAGTACTGGGAACATTATTTCCCTGGTGAAAAAAAAAATAAAAGTAATAAATAAATAAATAAATAAATAAATAAATAAATAAATAAACGGTAAAGCAGTGAAGAAAAATCTCCTTCGCTGAATCTCAAATGTCTTGTGATATTTGATTCTATTTATCAGTAAATTACCTAAATGGGAGTCCTGAGGAAACAAACCACTGTCATCTAACCTTGTTCAGTCTCGTTTGTACCATAATGTATCATCTGTAACATAGTGCAGTGGAATGGACAAACTGCACAGTTAGAAGAATGAATTTTAGAAGCTAAAGAAAAATACTTTTTTCTCAGTTGTAGAAACACATGCTCAACAACTTTCTGTTGACCTACTGTTCGATATATGCCACAATGCTCAATTATCTTTCAAATTTTGTTATTTGCAGCATGTAAACTCATATTGTAATTTGACAAAATTATCACGGTCAAAAACATATAAAGGCATTTATTCGCATCTTCATACTGTTGGTGGGATGTATTTACAGGAATGGGAAAAGGTTGTTGGGCAACAGATAGGCTGATTTTGTATGAGTGAGGATTTCTTTATTTCAGCATCCAATTCTCAAGAACTAACAGGAGCAACAAACAAAATCTATTTCCCAAATACCTCATAAAAAATGTTATCTTTGTATCAGAGGCTGTCAATATATCAAGTGAAAACATCTTACCTTTTTAAAAGACCAACAACTGATAACATTAAATGTATCTTTATTCTTTCATTTAAACCAAAATGCATGCTCTTTCTCTTTTCTTTGAATCAGACTCGAATAGGAGAGTCATTTTACCTGCCAGCATCTATGAGATATAAATAAACAGTAACTTACCTCTCATGCAATAAATTGTATCACATTCCAAATGTTTTTTACAGGAAGAGCTATCTGGCTTTCTGATAGGCAAAATTATACTCTATTACATCAGTGCTATTCAGGTTTTATATCAGGGCTCTGTAAGAAGGTGTCAATGGAGATTCTTTTGAGATATGTATCCTAGCACTAGTAAGATAAACCCAAAAATAGAGACATGATTGCATGGAAATGAAAACCTATTTATTGACTCCCAAGTAATTTATTTAAGCTGCTCTCAGGCCCAGTCAGCAATAAATAAATAAATAAATAAATAAATAAATAAATAAATAAATAATAATATTTTGAGAGTGTTCATACACACATGAGAAATAGAACCTATCAATTCAGTGAAAGAGTTCACAAGAACTTACATAAGCTTACAAATTTTAAGAACCCCAATTACCTCCCTTTTTTCTTCTAATTTCTCCGCTTCTCCAACCTAAAATAAAAACTCTTTTAATAAACATTAGTAAGTTATTAAGCTTGACCATTTGGAAAAAGCTCATAGAGTAATACTCTTCATTTTTATCTGCATGTACTCTTGTACTGTATCATTTTTTGTGCCATATCTATCTTTACCTTGTATGAACTGAGGAAGATTTGTTCAGACAGACACTGATGGTATGGCCCTAGTGGAATTCCACCAGGAATACTTTCAGTGAGGCGGGAATTGAATGCTTTATCAGTCAAAATTAACCTGAACTGTGCTTTAGATCCAGATGGCATTATGTCTTTGATTCTTAATTCCTGATTGCTTACAGTCCCTTTTCCACATGCACACACTCTTCCTTTTCCATGAAGACATGGGTAAATGGTACAGCATGTGGTGGGCATTCAAATTATTCTACAGAGTGGGAATATGCACACACTGTATCCTCAGAACCAGGATCTATAATATTCCCAAGTTTCATAGTGGACAGAACCAAAAAAGAGCCTGGACAATTGCTCAGTCTATACTCAGAAGGCTCACATAAATATATCAATACCAAGTTTCCTTTCTTGTTAATTCTCTTTTAAAATGTTAATGTTTATCACAACAGGTGATGCAAACTGCACATGTAAGCAAAGCACAATAATAAATTCATTCTCTATGTGCCAACGGCCAGCAGATGTTCAGCTACTTCCACAAAAACAGGGCCTATGTATACATAAAAGCTAATTTGAAAGACAAACACCACTACACAAATGTGTCCCCTTGCCCCTTCTTTCCCAGGGGAGCAATATCATTTTGATCAGTTTATCAGGTCATCTGTCCCAGCTGTGTTCTTTGCTATTTGCCTGTGTATCCCAAGCCTACTTGCAGGGATGGGGTGGGGGTAGGGGTAGGGGTAGGGGTAGGAGTGGGAGTGCAGGGTGAGAACAGGCTTGACTCTGTAACCATTATTCAGCAACAGCTAAGACACTGGTGTGTTGTTAATGAGGGGAGACCTGATTAATGTATAAGAGTATCTGAGAGGAGGGTGTCAAGAGGATGGAGCCAGTCTCTTTTCAGTTGTGGCCAGTGACAAGACGAGAGGCCATGGTCACAAACTGAAACACAGGAGGTTCCTGCTCAATATGAGAGGGCACTTCGAGGTTTTAAAAGACGTTTAGATGTTTAACTTAGTAATATGGTTTAGTGGAGGACTTGTTAGTGTTAGGTCAGAGGTTGAACTCGATGACCTTGAGGTCTCTTCCAACCTAGACAATTCTGTGATTCCTTACTGTGAGGATGAGAGAGCACTGGAACAGGTTCCCCAGAGAGGTTGTGGAGTCTCTCTTCTCTGGAGATATTCAAAACCTGCCTGGATGCCATCCTCCTCAGTGTGCTCTAGGTGATCCTGTTCAGCAGGGGTTTGGGCTAGATGATCTCAGGGGTCCCTTCCAACCTCATCCATTCTTTGATTCTGTAATGCTATTTTAATCACAAATCCAAAATGCAGCACCATATGAGCTGCTATGAAGAAAATTAAAACCACCTCAGACAGACACAGTACTGTTCCTTATAGATTGTTTTGCATGATTTAGGGTACTCAAAGAGTCAATAAATACAACACAGTTCTTTCTTGGTTCACTCAGAATATCATATACATCAAAATTTAACACACAGTGTAAGGCTGTGGGAAACTGCATTACCGTCCCTTATGCATCCTTTCTGGAGCAGGGGCAGGTGGGGGAACTGGGTGGGTCTTGGGTGGAACGGACAGGGGCGTGTCTGAGCGCTGCCCTTAGGGCCCTGACAAAAACTGTCTTTGCATGTAATGTGACTTTTAAGAATCTTGAGGAATTATTTTGGTCACATTCTCAGCTGCATCATTTTTCTTTTATTGTTGTTATTATTATTTGATTAATAATCATTATGATATTATAATATGTGACTACAGAGTTATAATATTATAATAATTAATATTATAATTATTATTAATTATCAAAATATGCTGCCTTGTGTCACAGTTGCCTTTCCTTCTGTCATGGAGCTTTCATAAAGGACATTGTTTTAAACCTAAAGCCAGTTTCAGAATGTTAAGCACAAAGTATTGAATCCAGTTCTGTATAATATATTATGTATTATGAGTTATGTATTGATATTATATGTTGTGCTTTGGGTACCACTTTACATTACATACTACATATTGCATATCTTATGCATGTGTGGTGGGATGACCTTGGCTGACTGCCAGCCCCCACCCTGCTGCTCTCTCAATCCCCCTTCCTTAAACAGGACAGGAGGAGAAAGCAAGATGGAAAAAACTTGTAGGTTGATGTAAAAGACAAGGAGATCCCTTACCAGTTACCCTGCTCCACCGTGGTACTCCATGGGCTGCAGGGGGACAGCCTGCTTCACCATGGTCCTCACCACAGGCCGCAGGGGACTTCTGCTCCGGCGCCTGGAGCACCTCTCCCCCTCCTTCTACACTGACCTTGGCGCCTGCAAGGCTGTTTCTCACTCCCTTGATTCTCCCGGCTGCTGTGTGGTGCAGTGTTTTTTTCCCTGTCTTAAATATGCTCTCACAGAGGCGCAAAACAACATCGCTTATTGGCTCAGCTCTGGAAAACAATGGGGCCCTTCCCAAACATGGGGCAGCTTCTTTCTAGATCTTTCTCACAGAAACCACCCCTATGGCCCCCTACTACCAAAACTTTGCCACGTAAACCCACTACAGTCTCACAGAGGTTGTCCTGTGGCCGTCCACTGCCAACAACATACTACAGGTATGCATACCCAATAAAGTGTTTCTAGAGTTTTCTTTAGTTTTCTATCAAAGACACATTTTAAATTTAATTTTAACAGCTTCTGGTTGACAGAATATTAAAATCAATATTTTCTACTGGAATTAAAATGGAAAGAGGATGGGAGAAGAAAAAAAGATGCTTATTACCTTTGCTGGATGTTAACATTATGCTTGTCATTCTAATATTCAGACCTCTTTTTACCTCAAAGTGTCTTGGAAGACATCACAAGAAATACAAAGGGAAATCAGTGTAGCTCATAACTGTAATGTGCACATACAGGATAAATATCTGACACTAGGTTAAGTAAGAGAGGAGAAGTATCAGCCAACACAAAAGAATTTTAAAGCTGACAAAATGCTGAAGGAGTATCACAGAATCACAGAATCACAGAATTTTCTAGGTTGGAAGAGACCTCAAGGTCATCGAGTCCAACCTCCAACCTAACGCTAACAGCCCTCCACTAAACCATATCCCTAAGCTCTACATCTAAGCGTCTTTTGAAGACTTCCAGGGATGGTGACTAAAGTACTTAAGTACTTTCAATAAATTATCAACTGAAATGAATACGTATTTTTCCATCTAAAATGCCTTTTTTTTTTCTCTCTCTCTAAATTGTAAAAGCTTTTTTATACTTCACTCAATGTATGCTGCATCTTCTTTCTCTTTTTAAGCCCTAAGATAATATATCATTGTTTTTATCACGTGCTCTTGTGATAATACAAGATCTTTAATGTTCCCGAATATGGGGTAGAATCACAGTCCTCACAAACCAGTGGGAATTCTACTATTTCTTGCTTGTAAAATCTGTCCAGTAACCATGTAGGTGTCTAACGCTTAGTTATTCAATTTAGTATGACATGTTTTCTAATATGTACAACTGTGGTTCCAACACCAATATATACAGCTGTCCTGTAGGCAGTGTTGTGCAACTGTGTGAAAACCTGAGGAAACTTGCAAAGAGAAACTTGCAGTCTTTCATGATGCATCCTGTGATGACTTTAGTAGTGAAACAAAGAAATGAAAAATATTTATAAATCTCAACATAGTGGGAAAGGTCTTTGAATTATTTCCTTTTTAATGGTTTCTGAACTTCCTAATAAACTCACCCACTGTTGGTTTGATCAATACAAGAGGGAGTTGTAAGTCTCCATAGGAATTAAAATGGATAGGAGTTTAATAATGGGAGTAATCCCTTTCAGACCACATTTGCCACTCAGACAAAATATTTCTAGTACCATGCAAGTGAATCACAGAACAAACCTCAAAATCTAGAAACAGTGATATTGATAGTATCCAAAATATTTTTCTAAATATTCATCTTAAGAATTTCCCTTGGGGAAGAAAAAAAAATAAAAATAAAAATAATAATAATAATAAAGTAATTAAGTATTTTTTACTCAGGTTTGGAAATGCTGGACCTAACATAAGAGAGAGAACAGGACATACTCCACAATCCTCTCCTCAACAAAATGTTAAAGATGATAAAATAATGAGTAATAAACTCTACTGTTTCAAGACATGTATGTCTTATCAAACCAGAGGAAATGATTTATTTCAAAAGTATTTTCTCTTATGGCTGTATTACCAACTCTGACAAATGATTATAAAAGACATTTGTAATATATTACAGTTGTCAAATGGCTGGATGACAGAGCTCAGAGAGTTGTGCTTGGTGGTGCAGAACTTAGTTGGAGGCCTGTAGCTCGCGGTGTCCCCCAGGGATCAGTACTGGATCCAGTGTTGTTCAACTTATTCATCAATGACCTGGGCAATAGAATTGAGTACATTCTCAGCAAGTTTGCTGATGACGCAAAGCTTGGAGGAGTGTCTGATATCCCAGAGGGCCGTGCTGCCATTCAGAGGGAGCTTGACAGGCTGGAGGGTTAGGCCGAGAGGAACCTCATGAAGTGGGATAATGTTACACCAGGGGAGGTTTAGGTTTTGGATCTTAGGGAGAACTTCTTTAGAAGTTATTGGAATGGGCTGCCCAGGGAAGTGGTTGAGTCACCATCCCTGGAGGTCTTTAAAAGACATTTAGATGTAGAGCTTAGTGATATGGTTTAGTAGAGGACTTGTTAGCATTAGGTCAGAGAGGTTGGACTCGTGGAGGCCTCTTCCAACCTAGATGACTCTGTGATTCTGTGATCTTCAGAGGTCTTTCCAACCCTGCCCAGTCTGTGATTCTGTGATTCTGTATATAGAGTTGTAATATGAAATAATACAATAAACAAGACAATATGTAAACATGCTTATTTACAAATGGCTTTTATATCAGCACTCAGCTGCTAGCAGCTATAACAGGAAAACTAAAATGTTCAGGTATATGCCAGTGTTGTATGTTAGAGAACATAGTATTTTTCTTCTGGCAGTGTATTATCATCCAAACACACATATACAAAAGAAGCAACCCATGTAGTGACAAAAAGTACCACAGAGACATCTAAATTTAACAGCCTACCACAATCCACATTAATTGGGTCACAGGTGCAAGATATTCAGTTTCACCTTGCACTGTGGGGCTGTGTCAAACTGCAAATACAATGATATATATTATCAAATAACTCACAACAACAATTATGAATTATTCTGTTGATGCAAATTAACACTGTAGGATAAAGGTCTTGCAAGTACCAGGTGCAGCCAACAGTGAAAACAAACACAAATTCTCCTATTTAGGTTGATGATTAGGTTTATAGTTGTCTATTAAAATACTGTGATCTGTTGCTTTTAAGTGTCCGCATCTGTGCTTCTGAGTTTACTACATAACATATGCAAACTGAAGAGTGCCTTGTGTCTGTCTTGTTCTGTTTCCTACAATGAATGGTTTTCAGACTTCTTAATGAAAAATAAACAAACAAGCAAACAAACAAACAAAAACAACACTATGAAATAATCAGAAATGTATTGAATATAAGACACATGAGAAAATCAGGAAAATAGGAAAATGAAGTGAAATTTGCTACATAACTGCACTGGCATAATTATGCCTCTTATAGAATAGCCTCTTACTCTGACAAACAAATCCTCTCTTCCTCTCTTAGTGATCCCTCGTGACTGTAAATGGGAATTATTTTCTCTGAGCATGATGAAAAAAAAAAAAAAAAGGTAATACACCGGTATAGATTCCATAGGTATGGAATCTATTTATTTTATTCCTCTTAAGGTGGTTATTGGTTATTTAGTCATGGATGGAGACTCCTGACTGAGAGGTTCTGCTTTGGTCTCAGCACAGAAGGTAAATCTGAAAGAAGTGGGTAAAACATCGTCAAAAGATCACAGGGTGATAAAAGGAATGGAAAACTGAGTAAGGTCTCTCTGGCATCTTCTCCAGTTTATGTGGAATTGGCTAGGTAACCTCATCAGGGTGCTTACCTGACCTTTTCAAATATTGAAGATCAGCAGAGGGAAGGAACTTGTACCAGCATAGAGCCGTATTATTCAATATTATTAGTATATTATTAGTATATCCTCAAAGCTCTAAGTATCACTTTGACTTATTTTCATATTGCTGTGAAAGGACAAGTATAACATTGCCTGTATAAGTGGTCCACAAATTAGGTTAATATTTTACAGGTCAGTTTTAGTCTGTAGATTTCTAAATATACCCTCCAATAATCTAGACTCCTCAGAGTCCTTAAGCAGTGGCCATAATAACTGAAAAGTTTTGTTTTGTTTCTGTCATTATTGCTACATTCTACCTCTTCATATACATATACGTATACACTATATGATTTATTTTATATATTATTACTATTTATATATATATATATACTTTTCAATAGCACCTGTTTTAAAGAGAAATTCTTTAAGAAAATGTTTACCCACAAGCTATTTTTCTCACCTGATTACAATAGAACCGTGAGCCTCAATTGCTACAAAAAGAATGTTGTATCATAACCAATCTTCAATTTGGTGAAGAGGTGAGCTAAGAAAAGATAACAAACTGATAATACAAATATATTGTTCTTTTTAAAATTTTCTTTCTTACATTTATGGTTCTCATTTCTCTTGTGTAGTCTGATCAGACCAAAAATAAATAAATAAATAAGAATAAACAAAGAAACAAAGAAACAAACAAAAAACACGATGACAATGACAATAAAAAAGAATTGTAGAATGGATGTAGAAATTTAAAGCATTGCTTTGCAAGTGTATGCCAACACAGATGTGTTTAGAAACCACAAAAAGAGGTACCTTTTCAAAAGAAGAACTACCATTCAGGTAACTAGACATGGATTAAAACAAACAAACAAACAAACAAACAAACAAAAACAAACAAAAAAAAAAAAACAGTTCACTAACTAGAAATCTCATTTTGTTGTTTTGTCCACGTTTCCACGTTTCCTTCCAAAAATCAGCAGAAACAATAATGGCATTTTGAGCCCAGCTGATCTGTGCAGCCATAGTTCCTATGGGCTCTGCCTTACACTTGTCCCTGAAAAGAAGGCAGATTTGTCAGGAGTCAATACAGTATTGTATCTAAAGACAGTGGTTATATCTCTTTTGTCAGGAATTTATATGAAAATCAAAAGAGCAGAGTCATATGGAAAGCCCAAGGCAAACAATTCTTTCTCCCCTTGAAATAACATCAAAACACCAAGGAAGTTAAGGCACTAACATTGGACAACATATTTTAAGTAATACGTTATGTGTGGGGCTGCTGGCACAGAATAAATTTAGTATTTCCTAAGGCTAGGATTATTCTGTGCTGAAGTGTTTATTCCATTTTTAAAGAAAAAATGTATCATAAAAAAAAAAAAAAATCCTTTCAAACTTACAAAATTATTATTATATTAACCTGTATTAAATTCCGGTATATATATATATACATATATATATATATAAGTAGTAAAAGGTTGTAGGAGTCTGAAAGAGCAAAAATTAAACGTAGTCACAGTGTTCAGTAAACAACAGCTTTTTTTTTTAAGACCCAAAATATTTTTCTTGACAAAACCTTTTTCATTTGCTATTTTTCCACCTCTATTCAAGTGAGACTTGTTCCATAATTGGAAGATTCTATATAGCCCCATAATGGACCTCATACCATTGTGTCATATACAACATAGAAGAGCACAAAAAAATATCTGAACTCATTTATTTTCTCAGAGTCAGAACATGAATCTGTACATGGTGCATCCCTTCTCAAACCTACTCCATTTTCCATCAGAAAAATTCCATACATTATTCAAGATGTAATTACTTTTCTAGGAGCAAGTCATTTAAAAAGCAATTAATCTCACTTAATTTTAGCCATGCCTAAGTGATAGACATCTGACTTCTGATATTTCTCTAGGTTCTTTTTTCCAGAGACATCTGTGTCTCTTCAGTAATTATTATAAGATCCTGAATAGGTAGTTTAGACTAGATGCCTAAAGTTTAAAAATGTATTTAGTCTATTTTAGATGATAAAACAAAACAAAACAAAACAAAAACCTTCACCTGAGACTTAATTACATGAAAAGTGGTTAATGTGACAACAAATTTGAGCAAGTATATCTTGAATATTTAGGTGGGCTTATGACCAAAGGTCACACGTGTCAGCCACGATTTTTCAACTTCTCATCATCTTTAGTTGTAAGAGATATTTCCTGCAGTAAGAGATATTTCTTGCAGATATTTCTTTTCATGTAACTTGGTCTTGAACACCTCCAGAGATGGGGCATCTACAACCTCTCTGGGACACCTCTTCCAGTGCCTTACCACCTTCTGAGCGAAAAATTTCCTCCTAACCTCTAATCTAAATCTCCCCCTTTTAGTTTAAAATTATTCCCCTTCATCCTGTCATATCTGATTGAGCAAAGAATTGCTCACCATCTTTTTTACAAGCCACCTTCGAGTACTGAAAAGTTGTGATGAGGTCAACCCAGAACCTTCTCTTCTGTAGGCTGAACAGTCCCAGCTCTCTCAGCCTATCTTCATAGTTGTGGATGCTTTACCCCTGGAAGTGTTTAAGGCCACGTTGGATTGGGGCTTTGAGCAACCTGGTTTAGTGGAAGGTGTCCCTGCCTAGGGCAGGGGTGTTGGAACTAGATGACCTTTTAGGTCCCTTCCAAGACACACCATTCTATGATTCTATGATTTTGTGATTTTTTTTTTTTTATTTTTTTAGAAGTCTAATGATAAATCACATTCATGCCAAGAGTTTCTTTGCTTGGTGTTTGTTTGTTTAATTATTTATTTTATTTTTTTATTCTGTGGTAACAGTGATTTATCTTGTACATGACATTTATGATAGTTTTTCTTGGTTTGACTTTCTTCTCTCCTAGAGGTAAATTTATCAAGTAAGTATTCATAAGCAAAAGCAAACCATGTTTATGTACCAGACGTGGTCAGAACTAATACCTGTATTAGTATTTAATGCAAATACACTAAGGACAGATCAGATCAATATAATTAGTTACTTTACTTAATATGTTATTTGTCAAAAGTAACAGCAGAAAGGATTTTAATAATCCTCATTAGAGACAGAAGTATTTTTCATTGCTCTGCTTTGTAGATCTAAGATGCCTGATTTTACAAGGGAAGAGACATTTACTATTGGCTATCAAACAGCAGCAATAACAAGGTTAAACAAAGTGCTTTGTTCAAAAATTAGTAACAGAATTTAGAGTTAAAATATGAAGGTTCTTGTTATGGTCTTCCATTTTTTCTGTCACCTTCACCAAGAGAATTGTTAACTGTTGTCAGAGAGAGCTTTGCAATTACCATAGAACAATATGCACCATTTTGCTGATTAATGTGGAAAGAGGTGTGTAAGTTGTTGGCTTTCCCATAGAGGTAATTAGTTGATTTAATCTTCCTGAGCTCAAACACTGATCTTAATCATCAGAACAATGCCTTGCTTTTATTTTATTTTATTTTATTTTATTTTATTTTATTTTATTTTATTTTATTTTATTTTATTTTATTTTATTTTATTTTATTTTATTTTATTTTATTTTCATTGTAAATTGAAACACTTCCAGGGATAAATCATCCACAACTATGAAGATAGGCTGAGAGAGCTGGGACTGTTCAGCCTACAGAAGAGAAGGCTCTGGGTTGACCTCATCACAACTTTTCAGTACTTGAAAAGTACTTGTAAAAAAGGCTTGTAAAAAAGATGGTGAGCAATTCTTTGCTCAATCAGATATGACAGGATGAAGGGGAATAATTTTAAACTAAAAGGGGGAGATTTAGATTAGAGGTTAGGAGGAATCTGAGGCATTATGGGGGTTGGAAATAGATTATCTGTAGGATCCCTTCCAACCTAAACCAACCTATAATTCTGTGATTATATCACTCTTTGTCTACACCACTATCGAACAACTTGTGTCTCTTGAACCATACATGTTTTGCAGGTAATATAAATGAGGTTTTCAGTTTGAAAGACTAGCTCATACCTAACAGAAGGAACAAACTAACAGATGAGAGTCATCCAAACCTTACATATTAGGAAGAATAAAAGCCACAAACTCTACTGAGGACATTGCCAAGTCCTCTTGGAACTGTTGGTGCATCTATCCTCGTACCACGCCATACCAATGGGGTATTAAAAGCCCTGTCCACTTCCCACCTGTAAACCTTTCCTATATATTTATAGTCCTTCTGCTTTATTTTCTTTGATATGTAGTAGGTTTTGTTGTTGTTGTTGTTGTTGTTGTTGTTGTTGTTGTCATGCTGCAATATGAATAGTTTGTGCATAATTCAGAAAGTAGTAGGTACTTCCATACTTTTGAAATTCAACATTCTGTGGGTTTCATTTACAGACACACACACACAAAACAGCTTTCCTTCTATTTCCTTATATTCTGAGTGCTATCAGAAAAAAAAAAAAAAAAAAAAAAAAAAAAAAAACAATAACAACAAAAAGAAACTGTAATGATTCTTCAGAAGTTTAGGAATTCAAAAGATTTATAAATTGAACTCTAATGACTGTTTTATATTAAAAAACAATACAAACAAAACAAAACATCAACAAAAATGTAGTTATTAGGATCTAGAATTACTTGCATATTAAAAAATACGAGAATTCTAGGCAATACTTGCTTGTTCACAGCTTCTTTCAGAGAAGTGCTGGCCCTGTTCAGATTTAAAAAACAAAGTGAAATTGTAGTGAGACAAAAACAGACAAGTAGATTTTATAATTAAAGCTCAGGAAATTAAATGTATGAATCATGATGTAATTAGATCCCTAATAACACCAGTCTAAAAGTTTCTCAGGACATTCTTTATGGGCCCAAATTGCCATTTTAATATCTGGTATAAAAATACCTATTTAATGACAAAATTTATGCTCATTTCCTTAGTGAGCAGAGATTTTAGCTTTAAGTATTTAGTGACTAGATAAATCAAAAAGGTTGGTATTGTATGCAAAAAGAAAATAAAGTAAAAGGTCATGTAACTTAAAGCCAAAATATGCTTCAGTAAATGTCAATTGAGCTGTAAAATCCCTGAGAAATTTATATGAGCTAACAATTTTCCCCTTTTTTTTTTTTTTTTTTTTTTTTTTTTCCATTATTATTATTTCTAAGACTAATGGTTTTCAGAGCCCTTTTGAAAGTGCAGGTGCTTCACATACCACATACCTGACTAAGATATTATCACTTTATCACTTCAGCATTTTAGTGTTTTAACTTCTGTTTGAGACAATAATTTTCAATTTTTGTGGGTTTTGTGATTTCTTCTACTCTATGCTTTTTCTCAAAAACTAATAAATAAATGAAATTTTTTGCATCTTCCTTTTCTTCCCCTCAGAGTCTTAAAACAATTTACATTTTTTCTCTCATCAGCACTGGATAACATACTTCAATTTTCAAAACATATAAAATACAAAAAAAAAAAAAAAAAATTTGTATAAAAAAACACTTTCTTAGAAAACCTCAGTAGCTCATTTCTATGTACAGAAAGCCTTTTTGATAAAGTTTTCTTACCCATCCAAATTAAAAACTCTTGGACAAAAAAGGATTGCAATGTATTCATAATGCTTTATTCTCACATAAGAGTAAGTTTGTTATATAGGAAACACAGTAGTCAGTTGGTTAAGTTTCATCAGTATTAATTTTTGCTGAAAAGACAGGTTTTTTTCTGGGTGTTAAGTATTCAGCCTTGTACTTCATAGAATCATAGAATATCCTGAGTTGGAAGGGACCCTTAAGGATCATCAAGTCCAACTCTTTGACACCGCACAGGTCTACCCAAAAGTTCAGACCATGTGCCTAAGTTCACAGTCCAATCTCTTCTTAAATTCAGACAGGCTCGGTGCAGTGACCACTTCCCTGGGGAGCCTGTTCCAGTGTGCAACCACCCTCTCTGTGAAGAACCCCCTCCTGACGTCCAGCCTAAATTTCCCCTGCCTCAGCTTAACCCCGTTCCCGCGGGTCCTGTCACTAGTGTTAATGGAGAAAAGGTCTCCTGCCTCTTGACAACCCCTTACGAGGAAGTTGTAGACTGTGATGAGGTCCCCCCTCAGCCTCCTCTTCTCCAGGCTGAACAGGCCCAGTGACCTCAGCCGTTCCTCGTACGTCTTCCCCTCAAGGCCTTTCACCATCTTCGTAGCCCTCCTCTGGACACTTTCCAACAGTTTCATGTCCTTTTTATACTGTGGTGCCCAGAACTGCACACAGTACTCGAGGTGAGGCCGCACCAGCGCAGAGTAGAGCGGGACAATCACCTCCCTTGACCTACTAGCGATGCCGTGCTTGATGCACCCCAGGACACAATTGGCCCTCCTGGCTGCCAGGGCACACTGCTGGCTCATATTCAACTTGCTGTCTACCACGACCCCCAGATCCCTCTCTTCTAGGCTGCTCTCCAGCGTCTCATCGCCCAGTCTGTACATGCAGCCAGGGTTTCCCCGTCCCAGGTGCAGGACCCGGCACTTGCTCTTATTGAACTTCATGCGGTTGGTGATCGCCCAGCTCTCCAACCTGTCCAGATCCCTCTGCAAGGCCTTTACGCCCTCATTTGAGTCCACAACTCCTCCAAGTTTGGTGTCATCAGCAAACTTGCTCAAAATACCCTCTATTCCTACATCCAGATCGTTTATAAAAATATTGAAAAGTACCGGCCCTAAAATGGAGCCTTGAGGGACCCCACTGGTGACCGCCCGCCAGCCTGACGCAGCTCCATTTACCATAACCCTTTGGGCCCTGCCCGTTAGCCAATTGCTCACCCATCGTATGATGTTTTTATTTAGCTGTATGGTGGACATTTTGTCCAGTAGGATCCTATGGGAAACCGTGTCAAAAGCCTTGCTGAAGTCCAAAAAAATCACATCAGCTGGTTTCCCTTGGTCCACCATATGGGTGATCTTATCATAAAAGGAAATCAGGTTAGTTAGGCAGGACCTACCCTTCACAAACCCATGCTGGCTGGGACCAATGACTGCTTTGTCCCCCAGGTGCACCTCAATAAGTCCGAGAACCAACTTCTCCATGATTTTACCAGGCACTGACGTGAGACTGACAGGCCTGTAATTGCTAGGGTCTTCTTTCTGACCCTTCTTGAAAATTGGCACAACATTTGCCAGCTTCCAGTCTACCGGGACCTCTCCAAATTCCCAGGATCGTTGAAAAATAATTGATAGAGGTTCCGCGATGACATCCGCCAGCTCTTTCAGCACCCGGGGATGAATCCCATCCAGACCCATGGACTTGTAGGGATCCAGGTGGAGTAGCAAATCCCGCACACGTTCAGGGTCAGTTGGGAGTTTGTCATCCCCACCGTCCCGGTCCTCCAGCTCAGGGCACCCTGGGTCCCGAAGCCCATCATCGGCATTGAAGACAGAGGCAAAGAAGGCGTTAAGCGTCTCTGCTTTGCCTACGTCATCGTCTGTGAGGAGACCTTCCCTATCAAGGAGCGGCCCTATGTATTCTTTAGTTCTCCTTTTTCCATTTACATATCTAAAAAAACCCTTTTTATTTTCTCTCACAGACACAGCCAGCTTCAACTCTAGCTGTGCTTTGGCCACTCGAACTTTCTCCCTACAAACACGAACAGCATCCCTGTATTCTTTCCATGATGCCTGGCCCTCCTTCCAGTAGCGAAACACTCTCTGTTTCCGCCTAATCTCCATTAGAACATTCCTGGTTAGCCACGCCGGCCTCCTGCCCCGCCTGCCTGACTTGCGATATTTTGGAATTGCCTTATCTTGTGCTTCTAGGAGGCATCGCTTAAAGAGTGACCAGCACTGGTGGACATCGAGGCCTTCAAGAGCAGTTTCCCAGGGGACCTTACTGACTAGTTCCCTGAGCAGCCTGAAGTCCGCTTTCCCCATATCTAGGGATGAGGTTTTGGTGGCACTTTTCCTTCTGTCACCATAAATTTTGAACTCAACCACTTCATGGTCGCTATGACCGAGGCGGCCACCAATCACCACATCTCCCACCAGACCCTCTCTGTTTTCTAGCAACAGGTCTAGGAGGGCACCTTTCCTAGTTGGCTCCGTTAGCACCTGTACCAAGAAGTTATCATCTAGGTGCTTCATGAACCTCCTGGACTTGCTCGTGTCAGCCGTGTGGCACTCCCAGTTAACGTCCGGCAAGTTGAAGTCCCCCATAAGGACAAGGGGAGTTAATCTCGAGGCCTCTCTTAGTTCTGTAAAGAATAATTTATTGGCGCTATCATCCTGGCCAGGCGGTCTGTAATAGACTCCCACAACGACATCCCCTTTATTCGTTCGTCCCTTGATCCTTACCCAGAGGCTCTCAACTTTGCCATCGCCGACCTGAAGTTCCACACTGTCCAGCCCCTGCTTCACATACATCGCCACCCCACCACCTCGCCTACCCTGCGTGTCCCTCCTGAAGAGCCTGTAACCATCTATCGCAACACCCCAGTCACAGGACTCATCCCACCAGGTTTCGCTTATGCCGATGATGTCGTAGTTGCGGGACTGGGCCAGGACTTCTAGCTCATCTATTTTATTCCTCATACTGCGTGCGTTTGTGTAAAAGCACTTCAGGTGCGTCTCCTTACACTCAGCACCTTGTGGATCTGACCAAAGGACCCCACTGGCACACAGCCCCTCTGATTCTAGCGTACCATCCCTTAGGTCTCCACCGGCGCGCCTGGTTTTAGCCCCTTCCCCCTTCGACTCTAGTTTAAAGCCCTATCTATCAGCCCTGCCAACTCCTGACCTAAGATCCTTGCCCCTCTCCGAGAGAGGCGCATCCCATCCGGTGCCATCAGGCCCGGTGTAGCGTAGACCTTCCCATGATCAAAGAAACCGAAATTCTGCCGGTCACACCAGTCTCGAAGCCACGAGTTTATGTGAACAGTACGTCTTTCAGCTTCGATCCCCCCTATCGGAAGGACAGAGGCAAACACCACCTGCGCCCCTGATCCTCTAAGTAGTCGCCCCAAATCCCTAAAGTCTCTTTTGATCGCCTTCGGACTTCTCGTTGCTACTTCATCGCTACCAGCCTGAAACACCAGTAGCGGGTAGTAGTCAGTGGGCCGTACCAGGCGCTTGACTTTATTGGCAAAGTCTCTCACCCGAGCCCCAGGGAAGCAACAGACTTCTCTGCGGGTTGGGTCCGGTCGGCATATCGGTCCCTCTGTCCCTTTCAGAAGGGAGCCCCCCATAACAATAGCCCTTCTTTCTTTTTTGAAGGATGATGTGGCAATGCGACGTGTAGGTCGCATTGTCTTAGGCGCCCCCTCCAACTGGGACGGGTGTTTGTCTACTTTGTCATTTAGATTGTCTTGCTCTAGTCCTTCATATCGATTATTTAAGGGTAGATGAGAAGGTGAGGTGGGCAGAGAGAGGGCTCGCCTACCACCCCGAATAGGCACCTGCCTCCATTCCCCCCCTTGATCTAGGTCTCCTCCCGCTGCCTGGCCGGAGGAGCGAACCTCCGTCTTCTGCGTAACAGGAGACGCCTGTGCCGTGGCAGTCTCATGAGCCTGCCTCAGAGAGGGTAGAGCGCACCTCCACCAGTCAATTTCCCTCTCTGATTCCCTGATGCTCCTGAGCCTGTTCACCTCCTCCTGGAGCTCCGCTACCTGGCTGAGCAGTTCTTCAACCTGGGCACACCTCCCACAGGCATACCCACCACTGCTGTCGGAGACCGACAGAAGGCTGGGGCACACTCTGCAGCCCAGGACCTGGACGGCTGCGTGTTTCCCCGAGCCCTCCGTCTGAGTAGCCACACTGGCGACCGTGGCTGGAGATGCCTCACGAGATGCGGAGGCCACGGTTTTCTGCCTGGTCGATACCATGGTCAGGTTCTACGCAAGCAGGTTACAAGCACCGAAGGGAGAGGCAGCTGCAAAAGAGCGACGATGAGCCCCCCGCGCGAACTGCCGCGCAAACTGCCACGCCCTTCGAAGTGCCACGCCCTGTTTGCCCGTCCTGTTCGCCGCGCTCCTGGTCGCTCGCGCTCCCTAGGGGCAGCTTTTAAACAGCCTGGGAGGGGGCGCTGCTGGCTCCGCCCTCGCCTCGTCAGCCTCCCTCGCGAGGACAGCCGGGTCCCGGCGGCTCCCCTGAGTGGCCTCGATGCCGGACAAAAAGCCCTGTCCGCCTCGGTCCCCTGCTCCGCTGCAGAACACGTCTGCCCCGGAGCTGATCGCCTCAGCAAAATGTATTTTTCAATTTCAATACAATGTACTTGTATTGAGTTTGTCTGGGCTGGAGTCACCTTTCCCTGCAGCAGCCCACACAGTGTTGTGCTCTGCACTCGTAGCTGGAACAGCACTGATATCACTCCAGTGTTATCTCTATTGCCGCATAGTGCTGGAACAGCATCAGGACTCCTTCCAAGCCTCCAAGAGCCAGCAGGCTGGGGGTGGGCAAGTGATGGGGCAGGGACATCGCCAGGGCAGCTGACCTAAACCAACCAAAGGGTGGTTTAATTAAACCTTTAATTAAACCTTTCTCATCTCAAACCTCGAGTTCTGTGTTGTATTTTCTCCCCCTTCCTCTTTGAAAAGAGGGGGAGTGAGAGAGAGGTTGTACTGAAGCTTGGCTGCCCACCTGAGTAAAACCACCACAGTACTTCAGCCAAGAGAAAGGAAGGTTCCAGGGAGATTTTGTAGCAGCCTTCAGAGGTACTTAAAATGCGCCTTAAGGAGAGATGGGGAGGGACTCTTTAGCAGAGAGTGTCATTATCACTGCAGAACAATGGATAACATCTTTAAATTAAGAGGGTAGATTTAGATTAAATATTAAGAAGAAATTCATTACTCTATGGGTGGTGAACACATTTAGCACCTCTCACTAGATCAGGTTTCTCCAAGCCTCATCCAACCTGCCCTTAATCACTTCCAGGGAGTACCTACAACTTCCCTGAACAACCTGTTTCAGTGCCTCACCACCTTCTGTAAATATTTTCTTCCAAATATCTAATGTAAATATGCTCTCTTTTAGTTTAAAACCATTACCAGCTTCTCTTTAGGTCCTGGAAGATGGGCTCCCCAGGCTGACCAACTCCAACTCCCTCAGCCTGTCTTTGTAGGAGAGGTGCTCCAGCCCTCTGATCATCTTCATGGCCCTCCTCTGGAGTCATTTTAATATGTTTATGTCCTTCTTAAGCTTAGGCCCCAGAGATGAACACAATACTTGTCGTGGTTCCGCTCGAGTGGGCAGCCGAGCTCCACCACAGCCGCTCTCTCACTCCCGCTCCTCAAAGAGGAATGGGGAGAAAATATGTGAAAAGGGGCTCAAGGGTTGAGATAAGGACGAGAAAATCACACAATAATTATTGTAACGGGCAAAACAGACTCAGCATAAGAAGATAGTAAGATTTATTGCTCATTACTAACAAGCTAGAGAAGTGAGAAACAAAGGAAAGAAACCAAAAGCACCTTCCCCCCCATCCACCCTCTTCTACCTCCTCCCCCCGAGCGGCGCAGGGGAACAGGGGAATGGGGGTTATGGTCAGTCTACAGCACTTCTTCTCTGCCGCTCCTTCTCGGTCACTCTCGTCCCCTGTGCTGTGGGGTCCCACCCACGGGATGCAGTCCTTGATGAACTGATCCAGCGTGGGCTTCCCACAGGCAGCAGCTCTTCCAGAACTGCTCCAGATATGGGTCCGTACCACGGGGTCCATCCCTCAGGAGAAAACTGCTCCAACCTGGCTCCCCTACGGGCAGCAGCTCCTGCCAGGTCACCTGCTCCTGCGTGGTCTCCTCTCCACGGGCTACAGGTCCGGCCCGGAATCTGCTCTGGCAGGGGTCTTCCACAGGTGGCAGCCTCCGTCGGTGCAGGGCCACCTGCTCCACCGTGGTCTCCTCCACGGGCTGCAGCATGGAACCCTGCTCCACCGTGGTACTCCATGGGCTGCAGGGGGACAGCCTGCTTCACCATGGTCCTCACCACAGGCCGCAGGGGACTTCTGCTCCGGCGCCTGGAGCACCTCTCCCCCTCCTTCTACACTGACCTTGGCGCCTGCAAGGCTGTTTTCTCACTCCTCTCACTCTCCCAGCTGCTGTGTGGCGCAGCGTCTTTTCCCTGTCTTAAATATGCTCTCACAGAGGCGCAAAACAAGATCGCTTATTGGCTCAGCTCTGGAAAACAATGGGGCCCTTCCCAAACATGGGGCAGCTTCTAGATCTTTCTCACAGAAACCACCCCTATGGCTCCCTGCTACCAAAACCTTGCCACGTAAACCCACTACAATACTCTAGATGAGTTCACCCAAAGGAGGAGAATCATCTCCCTTGATCTGCTGGCCACTCTTTTGATGCAGCTCAGGATACAACAGGCTTCTGGCCTGCAAGTTGCCGGCTCATGTTGAACTTCTTTGCATCAAGCAACATCCCCAAGTCCTTCTCCTCAGAGCAGCTCTCAGTCCATTCTCCACCCAGCCTGTATTTGTGACCCAGCCTCAGCCCACATGCAGGACTTTGCACTTGGCCTTGGTGAACTTCATGAGATTCACACAGGCCCACTTTTCAGGCCTGTGAGGGTCCCTCTGGATGCCATCCCTTCCCTCCAAGATGTTGCTTACACCACTCAGCTTCATGTCATCTACAGACGCATTAGGGGTGCACTCAATCCCACTGTCCATGTCACTGACAAAGATGTTAGACAGTGCCAGACCCAATACCATCCCCTGAGGAATGCCACTCATTATTGACCTCCACTTGGACATTGAGCCATTGACTTCAACTCTTTAAGTATGAATATCCAGGCAATTAGTTCCCCATCAATTGGTCTTTCCCTCAAATCCATGTTTCTCCAATTTAGAGACAAGGATATCATAGGGGACAATGTCAAATGTTTTGCACAAGGCCAGGTTGATAATGTCTGTTGCTCTTCCCTATCCACCAGTGCTGTAACCCTGTCTTAGAAGGCCACCAGTTTTATCAGGTGTCATCTGCCCTAGTGAAGCCATGTTGGCTGTCACCAATCACCTCCTAATTTTTCACATGCCTTTTAGCATAGTTTCCAGGAGGATTTGGTCCATAGTCTTGCTGGATACAGAGGTGAGACTGACTGGCCTGTAGATCACCAGGTCTTCCTTTATTTTTTTTCCTTTTTAAAAATGGGGGTTATGCTTCCGCTCTTCCAGTCAGTTGGAACTTCACAGACTGCCATGACTTCTCAAATATGATAGATAGTGGCTTAGCAACTTTATCTGACAATTCCTTCAGGACCAAGGGATGCATCTCATGAAGTCCCGTGGACTTGTACATTTTCACGTTCCTTAGATGGTCTCAAACCTGATCATCTCCTACAGTGGGTAGTTTATTATTCTCCTAGTCCCTGCCTTTGCCTTCTGGGACTTGGGCTATGTGGCTGGAGCTCTTGCTGGTGGAAACTGAGGTAAAAAGGTCATTGAGTACCTCAGCCTTCATATCCCACGTAATCAGGTTTCCTGTTTCCTTCCAGAGACAGCCAACAATTTCCCTAGACTTCCTTTTATCACTGATATACCTATAGAAGTCTTTCTTTTTTCTCTTGATATGAAACCAGGACATATGCCTGGCCAAATTTTATCAGTAAATAAATAAAAATCTATTTTTATTTATTTTTAAATATTAATAGTACTTTAGCTTTCCAAACTCGGTCCCTGGCAGCTCGGATGATTTCTCTGTATCTCTCACAGGCTATCTGTTCTTGTTTCCACCCTCTGTGGGCATCCTTTTTCTGCTTGAGTTTGGCCAGGACCTCCTTGTTCATCCATGCAGGCATCCTGGTGTTTTTGTCTGACTTCCTCTTTATTGGGATGCATCACTCCAAGAATATTCAAGGACAAAAGCTTTGTCAGTACAACATTAAAGATTTACAAATAGTGTGTCACTACTGGTGACAGACAACAGAGAAATTTTTAAAACTGGGGGAAAAAAAAAGCCCAGCATTCACATGAAAGACATCCTCTTGCTTTTCTATTTCAGCACTAAATGCTGTGAGCTGTCCACTTGTGCTTTATAGCCAATTACAATGAAAAACCTTTGATTTTCTTAAAGTTATGATGATAGTGTAAACTATGTCCAGTCCCCTTCTGTAGTCAATACAGGAATAAATTTACTTAATTTTAACTATACTAGATGCTACCATGTAGAAGTGCCTCTCTTTCTTCACTATGTGTTACCTTAAAGTCTGTACCTAACTTTCAGATTGATAATTTAGTGCATCAAAACCACTTTAACCTACCCAATGTATCTGTAGTACTTTAATTCCCATCCCCCAAATTAAATATAAGAAAACAAACAAACAAACAAACAAACAAACAAAAATCTTGCAAAAATTTTTAAAACACAATCATTAATTGCAGAGGAAAAACAATGGCTTGCAGTAAGAATGTTGACATTTTTTGATTGTGTACTTTTTTATGTTATCAATTCCTATAATAAAATTTCAAGTTTCATTGGAATCAGTATTTTTTTCCATTTTTGTTTGTTTGTTTTTTTAATAAATACCTTGTTCAAGGCTTCATTAGATTGCCCTATTGCCTATCTATAATGTATGCTAAAGTCAGAATAGTAGTTGAATCTACTTGTACCCTTTCCTTGTGGGTCTCTTACATCTTGGGATATTCTATGATTCTTCATAATATTATAAATTTAAAAACATTATCCCTCAGAGAAACAAACAATAATTGTCTGTGTTTGATATGTAACATACTTTCCTATAGCCCTTGATATAGTCACTTAGAAAGTTTAAACACTCCTGGGTAAGGAAGACTTAAAATATTTATCAACTTAGACCTTTCTTTTTTTTCAGAACACAGTGAATTGCAGAACTGATTTGAATGTAATGCTCTTTACTGTTAGTGTTCCAACTAAATCAATTGTGGTTGATAGTTCTCAGTCTTGAAGCTGTTGTGGCATTGGTATTCTGTGTGAAGAAGAAAGACAATTATTGTTTGGGATAGAACTATTGCTTTCCCCTATAATATAACCAACAGTTTCAGGCTGTATTTTTTTTTTCTCTCATAAAATATTCCCTAAAAACCTGTGTTCAGATTGTACTATTGTGGTGTTACTTTAGAGTATGATCTTATAAATTCTCAAGGGTTTCTGTATTTTCTTAGACTAGGATTTAAAAAGTTAAAAGTTAACAGATCTCACGCACAGCAAGTGAAACCATTCATCTAGACAATTCAATTTAATTTGTCTATTGGCGTGTGTTACCATTTCATGAACGAATACTTACATCTAGGGCTCATTTGTATTCTGAAGACAATAATAAAATTCCTGTTGTATTGCTGTAATTATGATCAGAATTAGAAAGAGTTTATTATCAAGGGGAGTAGAACATTTTTAAGATGTTATGCTTTTAAAAACTATGCATGTTGAAGGCAGCATCATGTCTTCTTATTGGAAATAAATTGTTGGTGATCTAGAAAGCACTAGACTGTAAGAGAAATCTATACAGGGAACCCTGTGAGAGGCTTACTCATACTTACAAAGGTACTCCCAGGACTGCTTTGCCTGTGATGCTGCGATGACACATATCAATGTGTCAGTAAAGAATGAAGTGTATTACAGAAGATATAATTTTTATGGTTCTTAATGTGGTGGACTTGTTGGGGAGGAAGCATGACTATTCCACCCTAGAAAATAGCCTCATCCAATGCAGCAGCACAGATGTAACATTTATGGATAATGCTTTAGGGAACATAACTTACACCTTTAACCACCAGCTGACATTTTTGCAACTATGCCCACAACAAAGAGGGTTGGTAACATTCTCTGATTCAAAATATATGAAAATTGAGATTAGTGCTGGCATTTAGAAAGCTTGCAGAATCAATGGAAAAGATTTTAGTTTTATGGACCTTAAAATTTAACTCTGCTTGCTAGTTGCTTATTAAAACTAAAGAAAAATAATTTGTGATAGGAAAAAAAAAATAAATAAAATAAAATAAAATAAAATAAAATAAAATAAAATAAAATAAAATAAAATAAAAAATTGTTCTTTGACTGTTTGGGCCTGTTTGGGCTCAAAATATTTTCTTTTTTAATTTAAAAAATAATAATAATAATGGTGATGAATCCATTCTTGTCTTTTCTAATTTTGTCACTGTAAAAAAAAAAAAATCTGAAAAAAAAAATAAAATAGGTGTTAGGAAGATAAAACCCAGTAGTAAACAGAATTAACTTCAAGGATTGTTGTGAATGTGACATTAAAATTTGGAGTCATAAAAGCTATTGTTTATACAGGTGAATGCCTTGAACACTAGGCTGAACAACTAGATAAACTTTCTGTTTACAGCAAACAACTTTGAACCTTTTCTGTACAACAAAAGGGCTTCAGGAAAAGGAATGAAGAATGCCTCTGCTCTAGAAATAAACTGCCAAGAAGGTGGGGATGTGGGTTTTGACCTCTCTTTCAAATAAGAGAGTTCTGATCAAGCAATTGAGCCCTTTGTAAGAGTTTCACTCAAATGATCCCTCACTCTTACTATGTGTTGTCATTTTTTTCTTCATGCTATATTCACATCAGCATACGTTCTCCAATACACTAGATGTATAGATCAGAAAGGATCAACTACTTTTATATTAAAGTTTCACTTCAACTAAAGATTTTAGTAGCAGCTGGGACAGCAGCTGGGTTTGGGTAATACTTGCAATAGTTTTTGCTAGAGATTATGTAATAATTAAATGTAAAAAAACAAAGTGTCTGTAAATTATATATTCCTTGGAAAATATAGGGACAAACGCAATAGAACTTTTGTATCCTTACTGAAATAGAGCTCCATTTCTATTAATTTTATAAAAGAGTTAAATGTGTTCTCTGTTTTCACGTTGGGAACAGACTTGCTGCACCTCTGCAATTAAACTCATCAGGTTTGAGTGCTATCTCTCTTCAAGATTTCTAAGAGTTCAAATCTGTTATCTTTATTCTCAGTAAAGATCTGTCTGAAGGTTTTTCAGAGGGTCTTTTATCTTTGCTTATGGTCCTATTCATGTGTCCTGGTTTCAGTTAGGACAGAGTTAATTTTCTTCCTAGTAGCTGGTAGAATGCTATGTTTTGGCTTAGGATGAGAAGAGTGCTGATGTTTTAAACTAATGTTTTAATTGTTGCAGAGCAGTGTTTACACCAAGCCAAGGACATTTCAGCCTCTCACTCTGTCCTGCCAATGGGCAGGCTGGGGGTGCAGCAAGAGCTGGGAGGGGACAGACCCAGAACAGCTTACCCAGACTAGCCAAAGGGTCTATTCCAAACCATCTGACGTCATGCTAAACAATATATAGGGGTGGGTAGCCAGGGGGAAGAGGGCCAGACTACTCGGGGTTAGGCTGGGCTTCAGTCATTGGGTGGTGAGCAATTGCATTGTGCATCACTTGTTTCATACAAATCATTAGTAGTAGTACTATTATAATCATTATTGTTGTTATTATTATTATTGTTATTACATGTATTATTTTCTTGTCTTTATCTCAACTCACAGGCTTCACTTTCCCATTTCTCTCCCCCATCCCAGAGAGGGAGTGGGGAGGGTGAGCGAACAGCTGTGTAGTGTTTAGCTGCCGGCCAGGTTAAAGCACAATGTCATGTCAACAGCATTGTTTTAGGAATTTCCAGTGATTTACTGCAATTTGTTCCTGTATCTACTTGCTTCTGCTTCTTTCTTATCCTGTCAAGTACCAAATTCTGTGGCAGGCAAAGTCTTCGTCCTTTATTGGTGATGCCATCATTCATACACCCTTGTGGCTTCATGAGATATAAGAAAACTCACGTAACATGAATTTGTTCCATTTTCTTTGAGTCACAGCATACTCTGTCTGTCTGGATTATCAGAAGTCTGATAAGATGAAAGATGAATATACTCAATATCTTCATAGAAAATATTCTTATCTGGAACATAATATCCCTACCTATCTGCAGGAAATATAATGCTCCTTACTGCAAAACAATTATGTCTGTTTGGCACTGCTGCTTGATGCTTCCAAGGGGCAAATTTGAATATCTTCAGATTTTTGTTAAACTTAATGACCATCATCAGAAAAGTCCAAAATACTTTTAATGGGTACTTGTCATAAACATCTCTGTAAATACCAAATCAGTATATGAAAAAATTCACTGAGAAGGAAAGGAAACATTAGAGCATGGAAATAAATAATAAACTGACAGAACATTTATAAAAATTGTGAACAAACCCACCATTACTATGGTTTCTTGGTTGTGTCTCAGCTTTTCCATTAGTTAATGTTGGCCTGCAGGTGAAAAATATCCTTATTGTCTCAGTTCACTGTCTTGTTATCCATAGCTGGACAATATTTTGTGCTGGTTAATTTTACACTCTAATTATTTCTACTCAGATAAAGCATTACATAGGATTGTTGGCTGCCTAAGCATAAACTCTGATTTTCTATTCTTTTCTGTGCAGGAAACCTGAGCATATATGGAGAAACAACTACAAATTACTGAGTGGGCTTTAAATTGGTGCGTGTAGCAACATTTTAATCCTCATGAAAAGCACTGTAGTATTTCCATTTCCGACACATACTGTTGAATATTAGAGTTTGCTTATAGATATCACACAAAACAGCAGAATCACGGAGAAGAGAATACACAAATATGAAAAAAATAACTTGAGACTATTCATATAATTCTGAATAGAAAAAAAAAAATTATTTTGATGTGTCCAGTCCAGAAAAAAAAAAAAAAAAAAGATTAAATGAAAACAAAATAAAAAAGAAGCATTCAGTGGGAAAAACTAGAATTCTTTGATCATAAATCACCAGACTGGGGAAGAACAGGGATGGGGACAGGGACGGGGGGACAACGACTTTAAACAAAATGTATTGTGTAGATTAAAAGGATTTAAGAAAAAGTGGGCTGCTACTGTAAGCAAAAACAGATGAACAGATGATGAAGATATTCTTGGGAATTTAGAACTTTAATTTGCCTCAAACTTAATTAGGAAATTTTTTTAGGATGTGAATTTTATATAATTGAGAAACACTGCTGAACTAAGAAAAAAAAAAAAAAAAAAAAAAAAAAAAGTTATGTACCAAAGCCAAGAAGAAAGACAAAAAAAAATGCTTTAAAACCTTAAGTTTCAAGGGCATCATAGTGACTGCTTTCAGGCTCTTGCAGTGGGACATGGCACTGCCAAAGAGTGGGGCCATTGAGTCTTTAGCACCATTTCATCCTATTGATCTTGGGCTATTGACCTGCACTGCTTGTTAATACAGAGGTAACCAGTATAGAATCACAGAGTCGTAGAAGATCCTGAGTTGGAAGGGACTGACAATAATCATGGAGTTCAGCTCCTGGCTCCACACAGGACCACCCAAAAATCAAATACACATCTGAAAGCACTGTCCAAAAACCTATTGAACCCTGACAGGCTTGCTGCCATGATCAGTTCCAGTTCTGAACAACATAATATGTCCTGTTCACATTTTCAATTTTAAAGCAAGTAAAGAAAGAAATCTAAAGCAGAGCTCCAACATCTAGACATGGTTTCTGAGCAGGAATTTCCTCCCTGCCATCCTTTTAGAACTTAGAGAAAGACACAATCATAGAATCATAGAAGCATAGAATGGCTTGTGTTGGAAGGGGCCTTAAAGATCATCTAGTTCCAAATCCCCTGTCTTAGACAGGGATTCCACCCACTAGATCAGGTTTGACAGGGCCACACCCAGCCCAGCCTTGAACACCTCCAGGGATGGGGCATTCACAACCTGTCTGGGCAACCTGTTCCAGTGCCTCACCACACTCTGAGTAAAGAATTTCTTCCTAACATCCAATCTAAATCTCCCCTCTTTCAGTTTAAAACCAATCCTCCTTGTCCTATCAATATCTACATGAGCAAAGAGTCCCTCTCCATCCTTTCTATGAGAACCCTCTAAGTATTGAAAGGCCACAGTGAGGTCTTCCTGGAGCCTTCTTTTCTCCAAGCTGAACATCCCCAGCTCTCTCAGCCTTTCTTCAGAGGGGAGGTTCTCCAGCCCTCTGATCATCTTTGTGGCCCTCCTTCCCTCCTCTAGACACGTTCTAACAGGTCCACAACTTTTCTGTCCAGACCTGGACACATTACTCCAAGTAGGGCCTCAGAAGGGCAGAGTAGAGCGGGACAATCATCTCCCTTGACCTGCTGGCCACACCTCTCTTGATGCAGCCCAGGATACAGTTGGCCTTCTGGGCTGTAAGCACACGTTGCCAGCTCATGTCAAGCTTCTTATCCACCAGAACCCCCCAAGTCCTTCTCCGTAGGGCTCCTCTCAAAGAGTTCTTCTTCCAGTCTGTACTCATGCCTAGGATTGCTCCAACTCAGATACAGCACCCTGTACTTGGGCTTGTTAAACCTCATTCAGCTCATGTGGACCCACTTCTTAGGCTTATCCAGGTCCCTTTGGACAGCATCCCTCCCTTCTGTTGTATCAACTGCACCATTCAGCTTGGTGTCATTTGCAAACTTGCTGAGGGTGCACTCAATCCCATCAACTATATCATTGATGAAGATATTGAAAAGCACTGATCCCAAGACAAACCCCTGAGGAACATCACTCATCACCGACCTCCACCTGGACATAGAACCATTGACCACCACTCTGGGTGCGTCCATCAAGCCAATTCCTTATCCACTGAATGGTCCACCCTTCAAATCCATCTCTCTCCGATTTAGAAATCAAGATGTTATGTGGGACCATATCAAAAGCCTTACAGAAGTCCAGGTAGATGACATCTGTTTTTCTTCCCTTGTCAACTAATGCAGTCACTCCATCATAGAAGGCCACCAGATTGGTCAGGCATGATTTGCCCTTGGTGAAGCCATGCTCACTGTCACCTCCTGGTCTAGCATGTGCCTTAAAGTTGCTTCCTGGAGGATCTGTGCCATGATCTTCCCAGGCACAGAGGTGAGGCTCACCAGTTAGTAGTTCTCTGGTCCTCCTTTCTACCCTTTTTAAAAATGGGAGTGATGTTTCTCTTTTTCCAGTAACCAGGGACTTCACCTGACTGCCAGGACTTTTCAAATATGATGGGGAGAAGCTTGGCAACTGCATCAGACATTTCCCTCAGGATGCTTGGATAGAGGTCCCAAACCTGCTCCTTGCTTACAGTGGGAGGGGCTCTGCTCCCCCAGCCCCCACCTAGAGCTTCGAGGACAAAAGAGATGTGGGAAGCCTGACTTCCAGTGAAGATTGAGGCAAAGAAGTGATATTTCAGCCTTCTCCATGGCTGTTGTTACCAGTTCTCCATCTACATTTTTCAGAGGGGATATACTCTCCTTGGCCTTTCTTTTATGACCAATGTACCTGTAGAATCTCTTCTTGTTATTTTTTGCATCCTTCACTAAGTTTAGCTCTGTCAGTGCCTTGGCCTTCCTGATATCATCCCTGCACATCCAGACAGTGTTTCTGTACTCTTCCCAGGGCACACACCTGTTTCCACTGCCTGTGCATTTCTTTCTTTTGCCTAAGTTCGACCAACATGCTCCCTAATTGATTTTTTGCTCAGCTACATCAGTTTCCTGCCTTCCCTGCTTGATTTATTGCACAATGTGCCAAGGTAGCAGAAAGGGAACCCAACATTCTGTTTAGGCACAAAACTTCAGAATCTCTAAGGCTAAGAATGATTTTTGAGATCTAGAGAGCTAAATTGTGGTTGGATACCAGAGGTGTCCCTGTGTTCCTTACAGTCTTAATTTGCAGAACTGCCAAATGCTGAACACTCTCAGAAATGTTCTCTGACAACAGCTACCTGCAGGGAACAAACGAAGTCACATACTAAGCTCTTTTCAGTCTAAAAAATATGTTTATAACTAAATGATGCATTCTATAGTTTCAGATTATATATATATATATATATAATATGAATATTGTATCAATATTGATCAATAGGATAGTCTTTGTCGTGACTTCATGCTTCAAGGCAACATATTTTAATGGGGGAGAAAATGTCTTTAGAAGCAAACTTTAAAGTGTCAGACCATGACTGGAGATGGTAATGGCCTGTAAATAAATCAAGCAAATTATAAACTGACTTTAAAAGCTGAAATTTTATCATATTATACAAATAGTTGCACTATAGGAAGAGAACAAGTCTCAGTACGTCTATGTGTGTGTTACCAATTAGGGAGCATAATCTTCAATGTGAATTGCTTCAAATTAACATTTTTCAATGGGACATCTTAATGCTGTTTCTTAAGACAAACACAACTTTCTTTGCCTCTCTCATTGTACGAAATATCAGAGAAAAAAAAATCCTTCCTTAACATCTATCTTTCTTTGACCAAAATTATAAATAAACTATTAAGATATCTACAGTGGGTTTACGTGGCAAGGTTTTGGTAGCAGAGTTTTCTTGTGATGACAACTTGCCTGCTTTTTAACAGGAAGTATGTCTTTCCAGCATATTTGATTTCCACCATTTGGAATCTTTAAAAAAAAAAAAAAAAAGATTAAACTCTTAAAAAGTATAATAGTACAATCTCCTTTGAATAAAAATATGTAAATAAATAAATAAAGGCCTTGACTATGAAGCATGAAGTGCTAAACTTTTAATATGGTCGAGAACAGGAAACTTTCATCAGAAGCAGAATCTGAGATTTATCAACCCAAAGAAATAAACTATGAGAAATTACAGAATCACAGAATCATCTAGGTTGAAGGGACTTCCAAGATCACCTAGTCCAACCTCTGACAAGTCCTCCACTAAACAATGAGGTATCAATGAGTTTCTGCTGGTAACTTTCGAGGAGATGGGTAAAAAATGTACTTTCTAATTTTCATTTCAGGTTCCTAAATTAACATTATAGGGCTACTCTCCTAAAACTTTCAGTGCTTACTATTCAATCAAAACTTAAGACTTTCAACGTCTTTAAGAGTTTCTTGAATAATCAAATTATATACAATCAAGTGACAAAATCTTATTTATGTGCAAATTAAGGTCACAAGTATAGCAAGCTGTTCATCGAACACTAATGTTTTAGCCTATGTGGAGATCCACTGCAGTAAATAGGGATTCAGGAGAACTAAGGGAAATGTGGGTGTTTTTTCTCCTTTTCCTTATCAAAATGAAAAAGCAAAATATGTTTTTAATTCAGCAGGAAATTTTGAATTTAACCCAAAACATCTTTTGTGTGTGTGTGTGTGTGTGTGTGTGTGTATTTGCAAGAAAAATTAATAGAATGCTTTTAGATTTGCCTATCCTCTTATCCAAGTGTAGTGGGTTTACGTGGCAAAGTTTTGGTAGCAGAGGGCCATAAGGGTGGTTTCTGTTGGAAGGATCTAGAAGCTGCCCCATGTTTGGGAAGGGTCCCATTGTTTTCCAGAGCTGAGCCAATAAGCGATCTTGTTTTGCGCCTCTGTGAGAGCATATTTAAGACAGGGAAAAAAACGCTGCGCCACACAGCAGCCGGGAGAGTGAAGGGAGTGAGAAAACAGCCTTGCAGGTGCCAAGGTCAGTGAAGAAGGAGGGGGAGAGGTGCTCCAGGCGCCGGAGCAGAAGTCCCCTGCGGCCTGTGGTGAGGACCATGGTGAAGCAGGCTGTCCCCCTGCAGCCCATGGAGTACCACGGTGGAGCAGGGTTCCATGCTGCAGCCCGTGGAGGAGACCACGGTGGAGCAGGTGGCCCTGCACCGACGAATGCTGCCACCTGTGGAAGACCCCTGCCGGAGCAGATTCCAGGCCAGACCTGTAGCCCGTGGAGAGGAGACCATGCAGGAGCAGGTGACCTGGCAGGAGCTGCTGCCCGTAGGGGAGCCAGGTTGGAGCAGTTTTCTCCTGAGGGATGGACCCCGTGGTACAGACCCATATCTGGAGCAGTTCTGGAAGAGCTGCTGCCTGTGGGAAGCCCACGCTGGATCAGTTCATCAAGGACTGCATCCCGTGGGTGGGACCCCACAGCACAGGGGACGAGAGTGACCGAGAAGGAGTGGCAGAGAAGAAGTGCTGTAGACTAACCATAACCCCCATTCCCCCGTTCCCCTGCACCTCTCGGGGGGAGGAGGTGGAAGAGGGTGGATGGGGGGGAAGGTGCTTTTGGTTTCTTTCCTTTGTTTCTCACTTCTCTAGCTTGTTAGTAATGAGCAATAAATCTTACTGTCTCCCTATGCCGAGTCTGTTTCGCCTGTTACAATAATTACTGCACGATCTCCTTGTCCTTATCTCAATCTTTGAGTCCTTTACGTTGTATTTTCTCCCCATTCCTCTTTGAGGAGGGGGAGTGAGAGAGCGGTTGTGGTGGAGCTCGGCTGCCCACTCAAGTGGAACCACCACAACAAGGCTTGTCACAGACAAATTCTGGTTTCAGTTAGGATCAAGGTAATTTTCCTTCTAGTAGCTGATATGGTGTTGTGTTTTGGCTTTAGGATGAGAATAATGTTGATAACACACTGATGTTTTAATTGTTGCAGAGCACAGCGAACACCAAGCTTTTCAGATTTACACTAAACTTTTCAGCTTCTCACTCTGTCCTGCCAGTGAGCAGGCTGGGGGTGCAGCAGGAGCTGGGTGGGGACAAACCCAGGAGACCCAACCCAAATGGGCCAAAGGGGTATTCCATACCATCTGACGTCATGCTGAACAATTAATATAGGGGGGCTAGTGTGAGGGTCCTGGGGGGACCGGTTGCTTGGGGATAGGCTGGGCATCGGTCAGCAGGTGGTAAGCATTGTGCATCATTTGTTTTGTACACATAATTATTAGTAGTATTATTATGATTATTTTCCTTTCTTTTCTGTCCTAATAAATTGTCTTTATCTCAACCCACAGGCTTCATTTTCCTGATTCTCTCCTCTGTCTCAGAAGGAGTGGGGGGAGGGTGAGAGAATGGCTGTGTGGTGCTTAGCTGCCGCCCAGGTTAAACGACAACAACCCAGATGTAAAAGTACATCATGTAGATGCCCACATGCCCAAGAGTCGCGCTACTGAAGAACATCAGAACAACGAAGAAGTGGATCAAGCTTCGAAAATTAAAGTGGCTCAGGTAGACCTAGACTGGGAACATAAGGGTGAGCTGTTTGTAGCTTGATGGGCCCATGAAACATCAGGACATCTGGGGAGGGATGCCACTTACAGATGGGCTCGTGATCGAGGGGTGGACTTGACCATTGAGGCCATCACACAGGTTACCCATGAGTGTGAGACCTGTGCTGCAATCAAGAAAGCCATGAAGGTAAAATCTCCCTGGAAAAGGGGGAGATGGCTAGGGTTTCAATATGATGAGGCCTGGCAAATTGACTATATTGGACCACTCCCACAAACCTGCCAAGGCAAACGGTACATACTCACCATGGTAGAAGCAACTACTGGGTGGCTGGAAACATACCCTGTAAACCATGCCACGGCCCGAAACACTATCTTGGGCCTGGAAAGACAAGTATTGTGGTGTCATGGTACACCAGAGAGAATTGAGTCTGACAATGGGAGTCTTTTCCGAAACAATCCTGTTACCTCCTGGGCCAAGAGGCATGGTATTGAGTGGGTGTACCACATCCCTTATCACCCACAAGCCTCTGGGAAGGTTGAGAGGTACAATGGACTGTTAAAGACTATGTTACGAGCATTAGGTGCTGGGACGTGGAAACAATGGGACATAAATCTACCAGAAGCCACTTGGCTAGTTAACAATAGGGGGTCTGACAGCCATGCTGGTCCTGCCGAAACAAAACCCCTACACACTGTGAAAGGAGCTAAAGTTCCTGTAGTGCGTGTAGGAAGGTGGATGGGGAAGGCAGTGTGGGTTGCTCCTGCCTCGGGAAAAGGCAAACCTACTCGTGGGATTGTCTTCGCCCAAGGACCAGGGTATACCTGGTGGGTAATGCAGAAAGATGGGGATATCAAGTGTGTGCCTCAAGGAGATTTGACACTGAGAGAAAACTAATCTGTAATCTAAGTTATACGTTGTAGGAAGACGCTGCAAGATCAATGAGAGGTCAACTTTGCAAGGAGCCGGGCAGTGCAACAAGGACTTGAGCTATGCTGGTGCTGGTGTCCAGACATCCAACTCCGCCTGCCCTGAGTGGCTACTTTGGCAGATGAAGACCTAATCATCAACAGTTCTTATGAACATTTTCCAAGAAAAACCTATGGAATGAAAAGACACACCTGCCTATTAATCCTGTCCTGTTAAATCCTTGTCCTGTTAAAGGACAAGGAATAATTATGAGGATACTTGTATGCTAAAGTATGAGGATCTGAGTGTGACACAAATGTTATGGAATAAGGGGTGGAGGTTGTACTGGGTCTGGTTCTCTTTTCCTCACTTGGCTCCCACAGCAAGTGGGCTAGGGGAGGGCAAGAAGTTTGGAGTGGACACAATAGGGACAGCTGCCCTTAACCAGCCAAAGGGATATTCCGTACTATATGATGTCATGTTCAGCAGTAAAAATGGGGGATTTTTCCTTCCAGGTAGTCATTGCTTGGAGACTAGCTTGGAGACTGGTCTGCTTGCTTATACCGCCATCCAGCTGGAAGGGAAAGTGAGTAAATGTCTATGTGTCTGTTTAGCTGCTGGCCAGGACAACACAGGAATAAAATAAAAGAACAAACTATTCTCACAACATTAACAAAAGAACAAACCACAGTGTTTCAAACAGTTGGTCCACCTAACAGTTTCTGGCATTCAGCAGTGACCAGAAATGGGGCTGGGAGAGAAGAAGAGCAGGACAGACCTATATGGTCAGACCTCCTAGGACTCTCACAAACTTTTTTTTCAGCTCAGTAGATTTCCTGAGATGAGGTGGGGTTTTTTTGTTTGTTTGTGTTTGCTTTGTTTTGTTTTCCTGGAAAATAAGGCCTGGTGGACTGCCTTTGTCCCCTTGTCAAGTCTGCCCTGAGACCTATTCCTTGCATGCACAACCTATACTTGCAAGAAGTTCTGCAGGTCTATTACCTGCGATATGAATAACCACTTTTTGTCTAACTCTGCTTCTACAAGCTTAATTTGATATCCCTTCTCAATGCACTGGGAGACACAATAATTCCTAGACATCTCTTAATCCAGTCGTGATTTTGCAGACCTCCATTCCATGTCTCCCACTCCAGACCAACTTGTCTCTTTGCCACAAATTGCTTCATCTTATTAACCAACTAATTAACTAACTATGCATAGTAATTAATAATGCTTGATTTGCTATTTTGACTGGTACCAAGCTTGATGTTTTCATAGCTCCATCGTAAACTGAGGCTTTACTCAGAGTGATAATGGTCAGTCAGAGCCTGTCATTTCATATGTGAAACAAGGATTTTACTTGCCTATATAAATATATATATTTAATTTAACCTACACTCCCCCATCCCACCCTCCCACCCCCCTTCCAGGAGCTCAATTTTGTTAAGAGTTTCGCTGTTCTACAAAGGCTTACCTTGGCCTCACTTTTTAAAACAAATTTATACTAATGGCAGACTGTGCCCCTGTTTACCCCCTTTTCCAGGTCAACTATAAGTTCAGCAGCAAAAGTCCCAACATGAAGTACTACAAAACTCCACTGCTTATTTCCCTTTTTGCAAGAACTGAATCATTTTTAAAATCATTTTTAAAGAAAAACCTTCCATTTGTCACACTGAATAAGAAAAAGATATACAAATACCTTTATCTTTTCTTGCAGAACCTTTTCATGGCATCAAACAGTGCATAACAAAGAATCAAAAAGAGAATATTCATTTCATGTAAATCATGCGGGAACAACAACAAGTTGTGATTTATCAAGTTTACAAGAATTCATGTTATTAGTTTTAATACAATAAAACCATTCATTCTCTAAAGTAATTAGCTCAAATCCATATGAAGAACATTTAACTGCATTAGTCAGATTAAGTGAATCAGTTATGTTTCATACTGAATGTTGCTCCTTTTCTTTTCTCCGCTTTTTTTTCCAGCTAATTAGAATGCATCATAATTCTGAAGTCTAGTATCAAATTTTACTTTACAAATTTTAATTAAACAAGCAACTGAGAACAGATTACAACTTTGTGCAAGAGAACATTAAAAAGTGGTTGAAATGAATTCTCACAGAATATGCATACCATAGAAATCTGAATGCCTTAAGTCATAACAAATTGGCAAAAACATCAAATATTTTCTTCTTAGAAGTATTTAGTTAATGGAGAATATATATTAGAAATAACATATTAAATGACTGACAGAAAAAAAGACTAACATTATTTGTGAATAGTCTTAATAAGCTCCATTCCTAATGAATATCAGGAATTTTAGCAGATGAATTATATGCTTGAACTATACAGATCTTTTGCAAATGTAAGGATGTTTTCATGATGACTATGTTACTGCCACTGCTTTGGCCGATTGACCAATGCTTTGGCCCGCATTGCAGGCATGATTACTTTGGTGAAATAGAAATTGAATGCATTTCTTAATGCTGCCATCTTTTAGAAGATTTTAGTTTCAAATAAGTAGGAGTTATGCCCTAATTTTAAGCATCTAATTTAGCATATCCTACACTCTCTGGAGCCAGGGAAAACAGAGCAAGTGGTAGGGAGAGGGGACTCTCAATGGGTTACAAAAACCCAACGGTCACATTCTTCTTTCCTTAATATATATATATATATATATATATAAATAAAAATAACTGTAGTGAGACCAGGTGTAGGACTCTGAGACATGAGTAGAACCAAAAACTACCTTCATCATAAAAAAAAAAAGATTTAATTATTGAACCTTTCATCAGTGTTCTCCCAAGTTATCCAGAGATCTGTTTTGTACCAGCAATACTACCATGAACAGAAGCATAAGAAAGCATATGAAATGGAAATATCTGACATATCAGAAAACTGGAACTTATTTTTTTTAAAGGATAAAGAACAGTGCAATGGCTTAAAATATAATACAGTTAATACGACTAAAAAAACTATCTGTCTCAACATTTCTTTGCTAATTGCAACATAAACTATCTTACTCCTTAGTCACAATATGATGAGGGCAAGTATTGCAGTTGGCAGTGAGTACAACAGCCACTAATTAAAATTTTATATGTTTAATTTGGGAAGAATGTATTAGATATGTAAGGATAAATGCTGTAATCTGTCTGAATTCTGAGACATGACAGGCTGGAAAACACAATGTAAGAGAAAACTGAATACCTTCTTGTTTCACCCACAGAGAACTGACTTGATGAAACAGATTAGAAAAGTTAGACATTAGGGACTTAAAGTTTAGTAGGTAAAGGTTTTAAGATGTGTTTTTTTTCACATTTACATTCCACTGCAGACTTATATTCCTTTTATACATAAAAGAATAAGGTAAGGGCAATGAGTTCAATGACTTTGTTTTAATCCATGTCTTTCATTTTACCCAAAGGGATATTTAAACTTTGTTTTAAAATATGTATTAAATCAGCCCCCACAAGCAGTACTATGCATAAGTCTTTGCCAGAATATATCTATAAATCTCAAGAAATTGGACCTGCAATAATTCAAACATAACATTTTGTTCTTGTCTGAAGCTGTCTGGACAAGATATAAACCTAAATGCTTGACACAAGTATAGTGAGTTATTATTAAATTCAGTAGTTTTGTTCTTTGACATGCATGTGCCTGGGTACACACAACACTCACACAGTCTTGAGTATGCATGCACTGGTCTGATATAATTCACTCTTTTTTTTTTTTTAATGCAGATATAAATCTAAATTTTTTTTTTCCTCTGTTACATGGGTTATCATACTCCATAGATCAGTCCATCAACGTTGTTGAAGGACTCTTTTTCATTTCATTCTTTTTCATTTCATTTTTCATTGATTATTCATCAATGTTGTTGAAGGTGTCATGCCTTTGGCTGGGATAGAGTTAATTTTATTCGTAGAAGCTTCTATGATGTCATGCTTTGGATTTTTGATGAAAACAGCAGTGATAACGCACTGATGTTCTTAGTTGTTGCAGAGAAGATCTTACACAGAGCCAAGGACTTTTCAGCTTCTTGTGCTGCACTGACAGTGAGGAGGCTGGGGATGAACGAAGACAGCTGATCCAGATTGGCCAAAGTGATAATCCATACCATAACATCATGCTCAACAATAAAAGCTGGGGTAAAGAATGAAGAAAGGGGGAGCATTTGGAGTGATGGCATTTGTCTTCCCAAAGAACTGTTATGCGTGATGAGCCCTCCTTTCCTGGTAGTAGCTTGCTGATGGGAAGTAACAAATTAATTCCTTGTTTTGCTTTGCTAGTGTGTGTGGCTTTTGCTTTATGTAGTAAACTGACCTTATCTTAGCCCATGAGTTCTTGCACTTTTACCTTTCCAGTTCTCTTCCCCATTCCACCTGGGGAGAGTGAGCAAGCAACTGTGTGGTACTTAGTTGCCTGCTGGGGCTAAACCACAACAGGAAATGCTACTGAGTCTTTATTGGAGAAGGTTTTCTTTGTTTGTTTGTTTTTAATTTTTATTTTAATTTTTATTTTTTTTTCATTATACCCTGGTTTTCTTTAACTCAGTGCTAGTAAGACAATGAATACTAACTAGGATTGCTACTGTACTGACCCCAGTGATGCAAAAAACACTTTTTTATGTTTCTTTTTTTTTTTTTTTAGATTGCACTTTTTCTTTTTTGTTGCCAAAGGGAAATTTCCTGTGTGCCCATATAGCTGTGAATAGTGGAGTTGCTAAATCTTATATCACATGGCTCTCTTTGTTGGATACTTCCTGTGAGGTCCTCCTTTCTTTGGAAATCTTGAACAATGTTGAGTTTGGAGCATATATGCAACATATATCATTAATACTACTGAGATTTGAAACAGATAATAAATTTCTTTGAAAATTTGAAAATAATAAACAATCAAAGATTGTTTTCCAATGTAGATTTTACAGCTATCATATTTTGTTGCTGTGATGGTTTTACTTGGATGGGCAGCCAAGTTTAACAACGGCTGCTCTCTCACTCCCCTTCCTCTTTGAGGAGGGGGAGAAAAGGGTTGAGATAAGGACGGGGAGATTGCTCAACAATTATTGTGATGGGCAAAAAAGACTCGGCATAGGGAGACTGTAAGATTTATTGCTTATTACTAACAAGCTAGAGAAGTGAGAAACAAATGAAAGTAACCAAAAATGCCTTCACTCCATCCACCCTCTTGCAACTCCTCCCCCCAAGCAGTGCAGGGGTACAGGGGAATGGGGGTTGCGGTCAGTCTACAGCATTTCGTCTCCACCACTCCTTCTCAGTCACTCCCTTCCCCTGTGCCATAGGGTCCCTCCCATGGGATGCTGTCCTTCCTGAACTGATCTGGTGTGGGCTTCCCACAGGCAGCAGCTCTTCCAGAACTGCTCCAGATACGGCTCCATACCACTGGGTCCATCCCCCAAAAGCAAACTGCTCCAGCCCAGGTCCTCTATGGACAGCAGCTCCCCCCATGCCCCCTGCTTCTGCATGGGCTCCTCTCCACGGGCTCCAGCTCTGGCCCGGAATCTGACCCTGCAGGAATCCTCCACAGGTGGCAGCCTCCATCAGTGCAGGTCCACCTGCTCCACCGTGGTCTCCTCCACGGGCTGCAGCGTGGAACCCTGCTCCACCGTGGTACTCCATGGGCTGCAGGGGGACAGACTGCTCCACCAAGGTCTCTCCACAGGCCACAGGGGACTTCTGCTCTGGCACCTGGAGCACCTCTCCCCCTCCTTCTGCACTGACCTTGGTGCAAGGCTGTTTCTCACTCCTCTTACTCTCCCAGCTGCTGTGTGGCAGCATTTTTTTTCCCTTTCATAAATCTGCTCTCACCGAGGCAAAAATATCATCATTTATTGGCTCAGCTGTGGTCAGCAACAGGACCCTTATCTAACATGGGACAGCTTCTGGATTCTTCTCACTGAAGCCACCCCTATGGCCCCCTGCTACCAAAACCTTGCCACATACACCCACTACAGTTGCCTATATTATAATTTCTACATTCTTTTCATTTGATAATTATATTTAATAAAATGGGAAATAATTTAAATTTGGGAGAAGTAAGTTTTGGGCTTTCCCTCCTCCTCCAATATGTTTTATCTTTACCTAAGCCATGTGTTCTCTGATATGTTACATTTACCTCATGTGCGGAAGAAACATGAAAAACACTCATTGCTACTTTTCTTGTAATCTGAAATATCCACTTTAAAGTCATTCTGTGCTATTAAAACATGTATTTCTCCTTATCACATCTTTTGGATTAATTTTTAATTTTAGTAGCCATGTATGTGTTAACTTAACAGGTATGCACACAGTTTTGAAGGCCTTTTGACTTTTCTGTTCTGTGTTCCATCATTTCACATGATACAGGGCTTTGGAGATTTCGTCTGTCAGAGGAAGGCCCTGTTACATCTTTGGTACCAACTTGTCTGCTACATATGACAAAGTACATATACAACACTATGTAAATGACCAACATTTACCATTAAAGATAAGATTAAGAGAACTACTACACCCAATGAATTGTGTTTGACATTCATCATGCAAACTGCAAAAAAAAAATGCTTTTTCAATTCCACTTATAAACCTATTAATGACAATCAAAAATTCAGTGCATAGTATTGATTTACAATCCAATCTTCTTACCTTTTCAGAAACTACAGATTCAGTGTTATATGTTTTCTATTATCAATAGAACTGTATTTCTCTTTCTAGTATATTAATTATTCCAGAAATATTGTCAAGTCTGTTCAGATGTATGTAACAAGGGAGGGATTTCCAGTGATGAATTTAGTTTGACAATAAAGATTGCAGAACACCATTTACAGAAAAGTGTTCAGATCATCAGGTCTATTTTACTGTTAAGTACATCCAGCACAAAACCTTGAGGATGATTAAGGGAGTGGAGCATCTCCCTTAAGAGGAAAAGCTGAGGGAGCTGGGTCTCTTTAGCTTCAAGAAGAGGAGAGTGAGGGGTGACCTTATTAATGTTTATAAATATGCAAAGGGTGAGTGTCAGGAGGATGGAGGCAGGATCTTCCCAGTGACATCCAGTGATAGGACAAGGGCAATAGGTGCAAGCTGGAACATAGGAGATTCCACTTAAATATGAGACAAAACATTTTCACAGTGAGGGTGACAGAGCCCTGGAACAGGCTGCCCAAGGTGGTTGTGGAGTTTCCTTCTCTGGAGGCTTTCAAAACCTGCCTGAACAAGTTCCCATTTGACATGATCTTGGTGTTCCTGCTCCGGCAGGGAGATTGGACCAGATGACCTTCAAGGTCCCTTCCAATCCCTAAAATTCTGTGATTCTGTGATTCTGTGATTGTCGTGGTTCCGCTCGAGTGGGCAGCCGAGCTCCACCACAGCCGCTCTCTCACTCCCCCTCCTCAGAGAGGAATGGGGAGAAAATATGTGAAAAGGGCTCAAGGGTTGAGATAAGGACGAGAAAATCACGCAATAATTATTGTAACGGGCAAAACAGACTCAGCATAAGAAGATAGTAAGATTTATTGCTCATTACTAACAAGCTAGAGAAGTGAGAAAAAAAAGGGAAAAAAAAAAAAAAACAAACAAAAGCACCTTCCCCCCCATTCACCCTCTTCCACCTCCTCCCCCCCGAGCGGCGCAGGGGAACAGGGGAATGGGGGTTATGGTCAGTCTACAGCACTTCTTCTCTGCCGCTCCTTCTCGGTCACTCTCGTCCCCTGTGCTGTGGGGTCCCACCCACGGGATGCAGTCCTTGATGAACTGATCCAGCGTGGGCTTCCCACAGGCAGCAGCTCTTCCAGAACTGCTCCAGATATGGGTCTGTACCACGGGGTCCATCCCTCAGGAGAAAACTGCTCCAACCTGGCTCCCCTACGGGCAGCAGCTCCTGCCAGGTCACCTGCTCCTGCGTGGTCTCCTCTCCACGGGCTACAGGTCTGGCCTGGAATCTACTCCGGCAGGGGTCTTCCACAGGTGGCAGCCTCCGTCAGTGCAGGGCCACCTGCTCCACCGTGGTCTCCTCCACGGGCTGCAGCATGGAACCCTGCTCCACCGTGGTACTCCATGGGCTGCAGGGGGACAGCCTGCTTCACCATGGTCCTCACCACAGGCCGCAGGGGACTTCTGCTCCGGCGCCTGCAGCACCTCTCCCCCTCCTTCTACACTGACCTTGGCGCCTGCAAGGCTGTTTTCTCACTCCTCTCACTCTCCCAGCTGCTGTGGCGCAGCATTTTTTTCCCTGTCTTAAATATGCTCTCACAGAGGCGCAAAACAAGATCGCTTATTGGCTCAGCTCTGGGAAACAATGGGGCCCTTCCCAAACATGGGGCAGCTTCTAGATCTTTCTCACAGAAACCACCCCTATCGCCCCCTGCTACCAAAACCTTGCCACATAAACCCTCTACAAGGTTTTGAAGAACCTTGATCTAAAAGGGATGTATTTCAACAGGTGATTTAGGAAAGGCTTTTTTTTTTTTTCCTTTAATGATTTGAAAACTTCTACAGAACGGAAACCTTGGTCTCCCAATATAAATATTAGCCTCCCCTTTGCAGCAGGGCAACATTTTTCAGAAGTTCTCAAGAAAACCAGCAGCAATATTTGTTTTTAGTAGAAAATTCCTCACTTTTTGAAACAATAGTGCCCTATCTGCCTGTTATCTCTAAACATTGTTTACAATGTCAAGAGAAATAAATATGTAAGTCATGGCATAAAACAACAAAATGATAAAGAGACCGTTACAGGTTGTCTGGTCCAAACTCATGCTTAACGCAGGGTCAACTTAGACTGCTGAGGGCCTCGTCCATCTGTGTTTTGAAGCATGCATAAAGGATTTGTCTAGATCATGTTATTTCTAATTGTGGTGATTTTACTCGGGTGGGCAGCCAAGCTCCTCCACAGCCAGTCTTCCACGCTCCCTCCTCAAAGAAGAAGGGAGAGAAAAATGACACAAAGGGTTCAAGGTTTTAAATAAGAATGATTTAATTAAAGGGAAAAGGAAGAGGGAAAAATAATTAAAAAAAAAAAAAAAAAAAAAAAAGGAAAAGAAAAGAAAAGACCCCGTGGAAATACAGAGAGAGTAAGGCAGTTACTCTCTACTTCCCATCAATGAGTGTTGTTTGGCCATGTCCTGAGAAGCAAGGCCTCAATACACATAGTGGTGTTCGGGAGGGGAGACACTTCCACCATGAGATCCACCTCTCCGCCTTCCCCTTTCCCACATTTTCTTGCTGAGTGTGACACCACATGGTGTGGAATACCCTTTGTTCGGTTTAGGTCAGCTGCCCTGGTGATGTCCTCTCCCCACCTCTTGCCCACTCCCAGCCTGCTGGCTCTTGGGGGCTTGGAGGAAGTCCTTATGCGGTACCAGTATTGTGCAGCAATAGACAAAACACTGGTGTGATACCAGTGCTGTTCTAGCTACAAGTGCAGAGCACAGCACTGTATGGGCTGCTGCAAGGAAAGTTAACTCCATCCTAGACAGACACAGAACACCAATGTATATATTTAACGTAAAAGTTACAGTTATTGCTACAATAATCAATCTTTGTGTATTTTTTCTCTATTTCAAAATTCCTAGTTTTTTCACAACTTGAACCTGGCAACAGACTTCAATTAACTTCACATTTTCAACTGGATTTCATAGCTTTCTGTGAAATCAATTTTTCACAGCATCATGAGCCTATGCCTTCCTTACTTTTATATGGTGTAATTAATAAAAAATTTCTGAGGAAGGAGATGAATAACAACAGAACTGTGAAGCCAGTAGAAATTAATTTCTTAGACGTATTGCTTCCAGATTAAAAACATTCTTAGAATGTACACAGTTTCTCCACATAAAAAAAAAAAAAAAAAACAAAACAAAAAAAAAAAAAAAAAAAAAAGAAACACTGACATTTCTATCAGCCATTGAAACCACTCTGTTCATAGAGTTATATTCCCAGAACTAATCTCAGCTTCTCAGCTTGTGGTGTAGATGCAGCTTCAGGATATCCTTCCTGTCCTGCAACTTGCCCAGTCCTTTTACCTAAGCAAAGAGACAACAGAACAGACTTGAGTAGGTGGGGTTGTTACACTCAGAATCTGGTCATGGGCAGAAGGCATACACCAGTAACACAGAGTTGGAAGCTGACTGTATTGGGTCATTAGTCCTGTTTACGTTGTCACAGTTAAATAATCCTAATTTTCTAACCCAAAAAAGCCTCAGTAACAAAGTGGGAGGGAGTATTGCACAAAACACACCCTCTCTTGTCTATGGGTTATTCTCACCCCTCCAATGTTCCTCTGGGAGCCAAGCTTGGAAGTTTGCACTTTCCTCAACAAGGAAGTGGTTGTGTGCAGGAGTAAAAACAGCTCCTGTGTCTTGACACTTTTGTGAAGGGCATGAGGTATCCACAGTGAGGTCTCTGCCAGTCTAGGATCTCATTATGTTCATACATTTCCTGTATGAACATATGACTATTCTTCCTATATGGCTGCTGGCTGCAGCCTGTCAGTGGCCCCCAAGCAGCAATTGGTGGTGGTGTCACCCACTGCCTAGTGGAACCATTGCAGGAGCTGAAGCTCAAGCAGGGAAGCAGCAGCCACTGGGCCTGAATGTAGAGGCTGAATCAGCAAAACCCAGCTCAGGCTAATGCCAAGCTGAGTCTCCCTCTGATAAGAGAAAAATCATATTTACTGGGCTATAATCTCTATCAGCTGTCTTGTCTATCAGGCATCATTGCAAGTGAAGCAACAGACTTCTGGCTGCCTGCTTCATGGTGAAGCAACAGACCAGGGACAAAGGTATTGACTGTAGAATGAGGGGACTGAATATTAATTACTTCATCAGTCCTCATTCATCAGCCTCCACTGCTCCTCTTACCTTTTCTTAAGAAAAAGAGTCAAGTTAAAAAAAAAGTCAATATGAAAGCACTAAGGAGGTTTAACTATCTCTCCGCTGAATATACTTTGAAGAAACTGCCATTAGCAGTGACCTAGCAAGTGTTTGTGAAAAAGAAATCCTGAAGTGTATTTCACCTATTTAGTCAATGATCTTTAGTCTTCAAGCTTACTTATATTTATCCATGTGGTTTCTGTTCATCAACAACAGGCATCTGTTTCTTGTGCTTTGCTCCACAGTTATTAACATCCATGCAGTAGAGGTTACAAAATGCTACCATTATTACTATGTAGTGTTTTACCCTCCTTAAAAGGATGTAAAGGACTATGCAAAATACAAAGTCACAGAGAAGACAATTATTCTGCCAAAAAACATTGAGATTACTCTGTACATTTTCCATAGCAGGCATTGTAATGCACAGTAGATATATCAATATAAATTTGAAAAAAAACTTCATGAAGCACATTAAAAGTGGCAGAAGATTGCATACGTGACATTAGATATATTGGACTAAGGAATGAGGGGAGCAATTAGGATAAAATATAAGCGGAGTTAAATTAATTTTTTGCATCTGTCTTCACTATCAAGGGCTATAGGGAAATCACTCTTCCAAGGGCACTTTTCATAGGAAATTATACTATGGCCTTAACAAAATGATAGCCTCCAAGGAGGAAGTTATAGAGTAACTTTAAAAAATTAAGTGTAGTAAATCACTAAAACCAGATAATATTCATCTGAGGGTTGTGAAGGAAATTAAGTGTGAAATATAGAAGTTACTGGCAAAGATATGCAATGTATCATTAAAAAAGAAACCAATCCATAGGCTAAAAAGTCACTGTGATGGTCCTTGGCTCAGGAAAAGCCTACACTTTATACAGTTTTGACATCATGATACCTAGGGGAACCCCTGAATAGCATAAGTGCTTCATAACAAATCCAGGCATGTTACCCAAGAAAGACAAGTTTTCCAAAAAAAAAAGATGAGCTCTGGGATGGGGTGACACATGAGGATGAGAAGGAAATGTTTCCTTACGATGAGTGGACTAAAGCAGTTCTTGATCACATGCTGTACACCACACACAGTCTGATAAGTTCATCTTAGTGTAAAAATAATAAACAACACGAAAATCAGAAAATCACCTAATAAAAATAATTCATTTGAAGGAAAATGTCTATCAGTAGCAAGAGAAAGATAATATCCACAACAACAAAACAACAATCCTCAAGCTTGTTTAAAATAAATTACTATTTAAGAATTCGAAACTACTAATGCACAGTTGAATCTGAATAGGCATGAGTCATTTTTTGGAGAAGTGAGTTATTCACTGAAAAATGCATTTCTATAGTCTTTGAAATATTAAAAAGCTCAGGCTGTATTTCCTGCGTGGTTTTAACAGTTTTGTTTTCTTTTGTTTTTGTCTTAGTCTCAAAAATCTTAGTTTCTAGAATTAACCCTTTCATCTGATAATTTAATTGACTGGATAATCTTTCTGGTCTTGCAAGCAGGTTCAAATTCTATTACTTTTTCTGAAACCAAAAGATTTGAATCCTACCTTTGTATGAGGTTACCCTGTGAAATCATGTGTATGGTATCATAGCATGTGTATTCTAGTCTTACAATTTGACAGACTGTATTGTACCTTCTATGTAATACCTCTGTGTTCATATCCCATGTACAGAAATCATTGAAAAAATGGAGTGATATGTCTCATGGACTTTGTGCTAATGCACTAGTGCTTGTGAAATACATTAGCACAAATAATTTTAAAACGCTTCTGAATACATTCTACTGTGGTAGCTAAAACGCTGTCCTGGCAAATACTGCTCCATGTTTCCTCAATCACAAAAGTGATTTTAAAACAAGACCAGGATTCAATCTGAGATCAAGACACACGTACAGTTGACTAATGTGTGTGTTTTATAGTCCTCTTAGAGATAGTACAGACCAAAGTTCAAGACATGAAAGTGAGACTCAACTGCTTAAACAATAATAAATAACACCTCATACGTTTTGAATTTGGTTACATTGTCCCACTTGGCTTCCACCAGTCTGTCTAGGAGGCAACCTAGAGGCTATGGAAGTCTATGGTAAATCAGACATACATGTAAAATGCTTTTTACTAGATCCCCTTTTTTAAAATAGGAATTTAAACAAGAAAGCTTTATTAAAGACACCTAAATTCACAGAATCACACAGTGGTTAAGGTTGGGAAGTAGAAAAATTAATATAGATTGAAAATTAATTATTGATTGAAAAAGGTTCTTGACACCCTTAAGAGAGCAGACATTCTCCTTCCACATACCCTTTCGTTTATAAATAAAAATAGCATATAATAAACTCCAGAACACTAATCATGTAAGTTGGCCAACACAGATCAGTTTTCTGAATGGTGAACATGTCAATGCAGGAGGCAGGGAGGCCTGAAAGAGTTTCCAAGTCTAACAGAAGAAACATAAAGAATACAGTAATTTTATTTCTAGCAATATGACTTGCATCAGCCAGGGAAAATTCCAGATTATTTTTGAGTGATAGTATATAATCTTACCCTGTTGTTTGGTTAATCAGTTTCTAAGAATTTTTTGGAGATAGAGTAGGTCAATTTTTTAGTCCTCTCTGCGAGCCAAATAAACCCTTCAGAAAATATTCTTAGCTACTTGTGATCTAAAAGGTATATACCTTTTAGATCTATAGATGCCTATACCTAAAAGGCATCTGTTCCATAGTGTTAGTTGTCATTCTCTAAAACCTAATTCACCGATATTCAGGGAATATAAGCAATGTCCCTGAGAAAAGGGGTTGAAGAGATGTTGTTTAATTTTTCTTTTCTGCTCCTTTGATTTGTAGGCTGAGCAATTTCATTAATTAAATTTGCATCACTGTTTTTTGCTGCAGGTTGACTGTCATTTTCAAATTAAGTGGTCATTGTTGAAAGTATTAACGAGGCTGGAACGTTTGGAAAGGTATTTTTAAACTAAGTGACACCTAGAAATACATTCATTAAAATGATTTATATTTTTTTTTCTCATTACATTCTTTCCTTTCTGGAGTGTCTAACAGTGCAACAGATGTTTCTCTTAATCATACTACAAATAATAAATACTTAAAAAAATAAAACATTAAAGCTCAGCTTCTGTACATTTTCCCCCAGTAAACATTCTAATTGGTTTTGTGAAGCACTAATTAAAAATGAGCCTCACATCAGATATGTGAGGTTTTTGTTGTTGTTGATGATGATGTATATAGCAGAGTAATGGATAGCTACACCCTTCAAAGACTCACTTCAGCTGACATTTAAAATAGAGGCAATTCCCATTTATGTCAACTACCATTACCAGCCATGTAGGAATAAATGCGACACTCTTGTTACTAGGCAGAAAGAATACGTTACTGTTAAAACTTCTACGCTGTAGCGCAGAAGACTGTTGGCTTCTTCATGGTGAATGCAGAAAGCAGTTTCTTATCAGCATTCAACATGTAACCACAGGGGAAAAAAATAAAAAAAATAATTAGTAATAGTAGCTTCATTGGGTTTCAGTTGCTAATGGCAGGTGTGTCCATTAGGTTTTGGGATTGCTCGAATAGTCATTAAGATATTAGTAATGTTTTAAAATATATCTATTATTCAGATGATCATATTAATGAATTACAGCGAATATCTTTTTAGTCTGTTCATCACACCTATGAAGGATATGATAGATTAACCTCAGATGTAGATGGTAGGAAATCCTGAACCTAATTACTTAATTAGAAAATCATAAAAGATATAAATACAGAAATTAATATAGAAATAGTTATAGAAAATGAGTAAATGCTAAGAAGGGATCTTTTGTTTATTTTGTTTTGTATCGCTTTTGGTGTTAGAGTTTTAATCCTTGTTTTCTTAAGGCTTATTTGCACTAATATTAATCATGAGTGTTAGTGTAACTGGACCAGCAATAACCATTTTTTGCAGTTTGATGAGATTATAAAAACAGTAACTGGTCAAAAAAAAAATTCTTAACTCAATATTATTTTTTGTTCCTTTTTGCCCATTCTGAGTGCAATGTTTTCTATAAACCTAAGAGCTGTGAATGAAAAGATAACAATTAATAATTTTGGGCCATTATTAGGTTGTCAGCAGTTACCATCCCACTTATTGTCAACATAAATTTAGAGGAAACAAGAAACTTCAGGATAGAAGAACTGCTAAAATTCTTCAGAATAGAAAGGGTTCCTTGATGTATTGAGGATATAATTTGCATTGGAGTGCAAATTATCCTACATCTAGTATAGTATTTATCTGCGGTCAAATCAAATGTTTAATCAAATATGGATTTCATATTTATATACATTTTTTGCATAAATCAATTATTTTGTTCTTTCTCCCTAAGGTTTTTCTCACCTTTTTAATTTTCAAAATTTAGTTGAATAAAAATCAATTGTATGCAGCAAACATCTGCAATTATATCATGGTATCTTCTGCCATAGGCAGGGTGCCTTCAGCAATGGAGCATTACCTGTATTAATAAGAGTTGACACAGACTACTGATTCTTGCTTTTTTTATGCTGAAAGCTATTGTGCAACTTTGTACACCAGTAGTTCTCAGTGTATCATAAAAAATATATTTAGCTACATCTGACAACTAAAAGCATAGTGGTAAATGTTGCTTTCTCAGTAACATGGAGTTAGTGTGATCAAGTTCTTATTTCTGAGCTTAGTAGGCAATAAAATAACTTCAAAAATAACTTCATGAGGACCAAGAGATGGCAAAAGTAACATGAAGATATCCTGAAGATATACCAGAATGAAGTGAAATGTAAATAGTAGGGCTGTCTCTAACCTTCTCCAAACAGTAAATCTGAGGTACATGAACCCACTTAAGGCTCACTGTAGCTGAAGAGACAAAAAAAAAAAAAAAAAAGTCACAGTTGTCCACAAATGGCAAGCAGTTATTCTTAGAACCACCACTGTCACTGGCCTTTTTCTAGGCAGTAATATTAACCTTGCGTATTCACAGGGTGGTCTTACAAAGTTTGTTGCCTACAGAAATTCGTTTTCCCATTCTTTTCCATATCAGAGAATACACATACAAATCACAAAATAGTTATTTTAATTAATAATATTGTTTCAAAACCTAATTTTTTTTTTATACTGAGAAAATTTGGGGATGATATTATATAGTATTTTAAAATCTTAAAAAAAAAAAAAAAAAAAAAAAAAAAAAAAAAAAAAGAGTTTTCATAATACTTTGACTTTCTCCCAATATAACCAAATGTGTTGATTCAAAACAAACTGTAAGTAAAGTGGTTGTTGCCAACATCAACAGTCTAGAAATTATTTAAAATCATTATTATAAATCATTTACTGGAGTACTTAATAGGAAGTTCTTTCAACTTCTTTTCACTAAAATAAATCTTTACTGGTTTTGTTCCCCAAGTCTTTTGAACAGTGTCATAAAATGATCTTTTAATGAAAAAACTAATAATGGGTTGTCCAAACTAAATTATTATAATTTCTTGTCACTATAGGCACTGTTAAACAAAATATTATTATCAAAAATTGAGAACCACAAATTTAAGAAATAACATGGGCTTTCCTTAAAACATATGCATACTTTTTTTCATATAGTCTGTACCCTGCATCTCTTGCAAGGATCTCTTACTTGCTATTGGATATCTTATAGAAAGTGGAAAAACATAATCAACAGAAAAGTATGAAAATATGCATGCATATCAGCTCTAACTTTCAATAAAGTAGATTAAGCAGTATCACTGATATTTCTGGATGCTATTTGGAAGTTGTGAACAAAACACTAAGAGATATCAGAATCTAACCAGGCTCATGCAGTGTTATCATGTGTGTTCTATTTCAGGCTATTTCAGTTTTTCAAAGGAGATGGTCACTTATTCACTAGATTATACCAAATTGTGTAATACTGTCATAGTCAATTCTGAAATAAAGGATTGTTGTGCATAGTGCTACAGGAAATGAAAGAAACAGCTGTTTAATGAAGGTTCATTTTGCAACACCTGTTTCTGAATCCTCAAAGTAAATGGAAAAAATGGGCTAATGGCTTTGTTTATCAGCCACTATCCAGTTGTTTGTGTCTGTTCTGAGGATAATGAACTTTTAAGGGACTGCTGAGACTGTATGGCATGATAGTGCAGCATATATTAGAAAAATATGGAGAAAAATATCTTGTTTTTAGACTTGTTTTCATTCAGATTACCTCCCACATCCCACATTGTATTTGCAAATTAACCATTTTACTTGAAAATTATTCACACTTTCAGAATTAATGTACTTTGATAGAAGATAATAATTGATTACAAGTAACCAAACTGACAAAAAATAGATGCAGTAAATAGAACAACAAAAGAAGTAATTATTGGCTTTGTTTTCAAGCAGTTGGATACTTTCTCCATGGATTATATAATCCTATTTTACATGAACAGTTGATTTCTCTCAACTGCCCAATTCACACTGTCAAGTCAGAATAACGAGTACTAACGAAACTGAACTTTGCAGCAAGAATCCACAGACCAAGTATGGCTCACACTTATTTCTGTCTGTGGGCAAGGAGGATCACCACAGCCCTGCAAAAATGGATCCAGGAAATCTTCCTGCATCCTACCTGTCTCTGATGTGTTTATAAACAGACCAGGAATGTTGCAGTCTGCTGCTTGGATATGAGTAGAAGGGCAGTACTGCCTCTTCTACAAGCCCTAATGGTCCTGCCAAGTTTTTTTCACTGAATTGTTTTTCTTCCAGACATAAGCTTGGTGGAAAGATCCAATGAGAGTCACAAAAAAATAAAAGTATAGGCAGATACCTACACTCGTTTTACCTTTTTTCTATCCCTAATGCAGAATAGCTGTTGGGGTTAACCTATTCATGTACACTAGTGAAGGTATTTTAATTGGGAGAACAACCATTCGATTCAACAGTAAATTTATTCACCTACAGTAGGGAATGATCTGTGTTGGGAGTATCCCATATTACGTAGACAATATCCTTGACTGAATAGGAAATGTTTCTGGAAGGAGGTGTTATAACAGCTTACTTTTACCAAATGTTTTTTTAATGCCTAAAATGTAAATGCACAGTTGATGCAAACTGACATGTTTAAGGAAGAAACTGATGTTTGCTTTAAGGAAGTAGTGACGTCCGTTATAGTTTTTCTGTTTTCCATTTTCTTACATCAGGTCTCAGATGGACATTTAAAGCAAGACTTGAGGTGTCTTTTACTATTTCTTGTTAACGTTCCCTTCAACCATAACAGCCCCATACCATTTAGGATGATGGGAATATGTTGGTCAAAAACATCAATCTATAAGTATTCATTTTGAGCTCTTATAAATAGTACTGAAACTATTTTATGATTACAATTGCTTTAAAATTCATGCTCTTTCAAATGCAGAGAAGAGTAATTCTTGTTCTCATAGCAAATATGTCTGATTCCTTTTATAACTTCACGGAATATAGTGGGTAGAGTTTTTTCCTACACAGAAATATCTGCTTTGATGATGGGTGACTCATATCCCTTCCAAAGTAACATAATATATGTTTATAGGGGTTAATTTAACTTTGAAATACTGCATGTAATTGCAGACCATCCACTGATTAAAATCATAAATAAAACAAAACAAAATTCCCAAATGCCACCACTTTTTTTTTTTTTTTTTTTTTTTTTTAACTTTTAAATCAGCATCTATATTCCAGATACATCTGGTATTCCAGAATATATAAATTTTGATTTTCAGTTCAGTTAGGAATATTTTGTGCAGTCTACTTACTAAAGCAGACATACTATAATTATGTTAAGTTTTTAAGATTCTCTGTTTTAGGGGAATGGTATCATTCATTACAGGAATACTAGGAGAAAAAACAAAAACAAAAACAACAACAAAAACAACAACAACAACAACAACAAAAACAGCCAAGAAGCTTAGCCTAACCTGTCTGTATAAGCAGTTTCCAATGCATCCTTAAGGTTTATTATATATTCCATTGCTAACAATGTATATATAATGGAATATATAGTAAGACAAGTTACAATTTTAGTACTGCTCCATAGCCCTGGTAATTTTATGCAAATTTTCCAGCTGTCTGAGAAACCTTGGCTAGTACAGTCTTCGTGTATACATTATTGTGTATACATTTTCAAGGTGCTGAGAAAACCTGTTAGGTTATTAAAGCCAACAAAAGGATTGTAGAATAATACACTGGTATCCAAAATTTTTTAAAACTGCTTTTTAATGAATACATTTGTAAAAGGGAAAATGGCAAACAAAAAATGGTAAATTAATAAATTTTCTTTTTCTGATTTTTCCCCTTTTCATTTCCTATACTTCCTTCATTTTTATTTAATGCTTTTTCCCATGGAAAATACTAAAAAGGCTTTTTTAAAAGTTAAGAAAATCTAAAAATACCAATATTACATTTCTAAAATTATGTTATTATAAAAAATCCATTTGCTCAATTTATGTTTATTTTTTACCCTTGAATCTGAAAAATATTTAAAAGACATCTTATGTAAAGTACGTAGAATCAAACAGTGAGGTTCATTCAAAATATTTTGTGTTTACACACTTAATAGAACATCACAATAGACATGAATATTTTCCTTGAAAAATCGTTTTTAAGTAACATATGAAATCAGAAAGTTCTGTGCATTAGTCACCATCTGAGTGACAAAAATTAGGAAGTATAGTGCCCAGAATAGGAAACTGCATATACAAAATATGGTGAGGTGATTTTTTCAAAGATTACAAATAAACACAATGGACAAACCTGCATCTACTGTTTAATTCTATTTTTTTCATTTTCTAATTTTCCTCTTGTGATCTACATGTGATCCGTTTGTGTATAACACAGTATTTAAGTATATAAAACACAGACCAGCTATAAAAATGCAGATGAATATGAATGTATACCAACTATCTTTCTTGTTGTTACTCAAACTAAAGAGTATTACTGATACAGAAAATAAATATATATATATATATATATAAAATTGTAATTTTGAACAAAACTTTCAGCTGCACATGGGAAAAATAAAAACAAAAGCAGTATGACCAACAACAAAAACCACCAACAACCACATTTCCAGCTGGGTCCTCTAAGAATAATACATTTTTCCAATAACCAGTTGCTATACAATAATCTCCTTCAAAGGGAAAAGCAGGCTTCATAATGTGCTAGGAATGTCATTCTGTGAGATTCTGATTGATAAACTTCTTTCCTCCTTGATGAGTTCAAAAGTTTGCTAACATTAATTATTTAAAACTCTGAACTCCTCAGTGAAATATTATCATCCTTTGCTGTTATATTAAATGTACAGAACTGATGACAGTGGAAGTAATTGGAAAATCTGAGGCTCAGAAAGGTTAAGTGACTTTTCTGAGGTCACAATCAGGATTTTTTGACCTCTTAACCTGAAGAGCCATATTTAGTTCCTTCTCCAGATTAATCTAACTGGTCTCCAGTTTAGCCCAAAGAAAAAAATATTTTCAGCCACCTGATTCCATCACATAGAATCTGAACCTGCCTTATATGCTTTGTGGGAAAAGGACATAAGTTTAGATGCAGGTTCCTTTTTATAGTATGCGGAACACAGGGGAATGATGCTGCTTTCCCACAGGAGGAAGCAACAAGCTGACAGATTATATTGTCCCCGACCTAAACAAGTGGCCTCTATGTCCACATGATGTTAAGGAAGTATCCTTAGTACTTGGGTAATTTTTCTCTCCCTCTTGAGCAGCTATAGCTATGAACATTATAATAAACTGCTTTGTGTTGGCCCTAAAATAAATGTACTGTAGCATTTGCTTTAAATATACCATCATGAGAGCCTGTCAAAATATGGTGCTTCAATCAATTTTGCATTAAATCCAACAATAAAGTGCGTAGTTCTGGCTTGCATTTACTCCACATGATTGGGTATATTGCCTACTGAGTTGCAGTTGCGGATTTTTTTTTTCATTTTCTGAACACTGTCAAGATATTAAAAATCAGGCTGATAGAGGGAAAATTTCTGTTAGTAAGGACCATAGGACTGCTTTGTCACACTACAGTTTCCAGCTTATTTTTTGAATCACATGCCTGTGTTCACTACAGAGTGTATTAAAATCACTTCATTAGTAGCATAAGTTTCTTTCTGACTGAAGATACTGCAGCAGTAGAGTAACATGATGAACACAAGTGTGGTAAAAGTGTCGAGCTGAACTCACCTGTGAGAAAAGCTCTTTCTTTGAAAAGGAACATTGTAATGTTAAGATAGAGATGAATGGCTGTGTTAAATGTTCTTGTAAAAATATGTAGATATTAGAAAGATTCCTTAATGTGCAAAATGCATTTAAATCACTTTAATTAAATACTGGTAATTTTCATGCTCATGGTACAAAAGAGGAATTTTCAAGGTAAGAGCAAAAGAAAGTTCAACATGGTCAAAGTATAGGAGCTGTAGCCAAGGTTTTGGTTTCAATTGGGACCCACCTAAACCACCATCTGAGGAAAGTCACTGGAAGCAATTGTTTTGTGCAACTGGTGGTGTCAGTGCTAGATGGATGACTGCACTAATGCTAGATTCACACAACTACAGAAAGTCAACAGTTAGCCTGAGCTTGTGCAAAACAAATTTGCATTGTAAGATTGATGTTTTTCAATGTTTATCAAAGGACAAGCCAGAAATTTTGTGTATTAGATGTTTGCATTTCTGCACTTGGAATTACTGCAGGTAGTCTTAAATAATGGGTGCACTACCATCTGATCTTTAATAACATCACTTATTTTTCTATGCAACAGTTACTTTGAACAGCATGGTGTAATGAATATTCAAACACTTGAGTGATTTTGGTTTGCTGTACAATAACCATGGATTATCACATAGGGGAGAAGAACACGATAAAATGTCATGACAAGCAATGAATGATTAATGTCAGTGAAAGTCAGTACTGGTTTGTGACTGCATAAAATGCTCTAGATTTTCTCATTTCTGTAAGCCACATAGCACTCCATATTATTTGGTGTTACACTGATGTGACTTTAGGATGATTCCAATACAGGGAAAAGGCCTGAAATGCATACGCTGACTGAGATATCAGTGCCTCTGCAGTTAGATCTTTGAGGCACAAATAGATTTGGGGCACAAAGAGATTTCTTCTAAAATTTGGATGTTTGCTGCCTTCTTAAGCCATTAAAAACTAGCTTAAATAAAGATTAAATATTATGAATGTTATGTGTTTTTTTTGTTGTTGTTTTTATGGACAGAACAACAAACAAAATTGAGAGAAGAAACTCTTTAAGTAATTTTTCACTGTTTGAAAAAAACTTCAGATTCATCCAAAGTGTGTTATTGACACATGCAAGCATTACATGCTCTGTTTCACTGAATCAAGATCCAGCAGTGTTAGTAATTCACTGTATTCCAACTGTAACTTTGATTCCTTCCATAAATAAACTATTAGAACTATCACTTTGTGAGAAACAATATTTTTCATTATGACTGGTTCCAAAGTTTGAAGGAAGAAATCTTTTTATAAAAGGACTTTCCACAGATGTTTCAGAATTAGATAGTATTTAAAAATTTACTATGCCAATTACTGAGAAAAAAATTCAATAGTCTTATTTCAGAATTAGCCTGGCTTCTTTCATCACATGTAGAAACTATTTATGCTAAAAAGCTAATAACATTTGCAGCTAGGGGAAAATTCAAAAATTAGAGCTGACATATTTATTAAACTTAGATATTAGGGAAGTGACCTTATGTATGTATTCTGAAATAGGATATCTGAGAGATATGGTTTAAGTTAATAGTAATAGTATATAATCATTACTTGGAATCACATATATAAATATTAAGACCTGACCAGATTAAATTAATAGAATACATTACTTGAAAGTTGTTTTTCATCTTGCAGTGCTAAAAATTTTAGTGTTTTACCTTTTAAAAGTCAAATATAGGTCAATGTTTAAAACTTCTATTAAACAGATTTGTAATATCTTCAAATAATGATCGTAAAAAGTTACTGTTAGTTGTTTGTTTGTTTCAATTAAAATAACCACCTTTTACACAACAATTTATACAAAAGAATGAAAAAGTGTTGTTATTTGTATGTATGTAGCAATGTATAGGAGACTTTTTTTTTTTTTTTTTTTAAATAAAGTTTATATTGATGCATTTGGCCTTTCAAGGAAAAGTCAAAGACATCAAAGAATCATTGCTGATACTTGTCTTGCAACACACATTGACTCTGTAGTGCAACCCTGGTATGAATGCCACTGTTAGAAAATTTACATCTTAATAATAATGAGCTCTATTGCTGTCAACAGCAGGCACTTAGAATAAATTTGAGCATACAATTTTGTGTTTCCAAGTGTCTTCTGTCATTCGTCTGGTTTCTTGCATTTAATGTATCTGGTGTACAGAGAGGCTGTGTATGTAGATATTATTTGGCACTGATTAAAAGTAATGAGAAGCAATGCTGTTGTATGTTGGACCAATGGAACATTAAAATCTTCATATTTGCTTAAGCAATTTATCATTAATACATTCAAAGACATTTTTCCATCAGATACCTAAGGGTCAACTATGTGATCTAAGATCTGAGAATTATATATCTCAAACTCATCTAAGCTTCAAGGATTTTAAATAACCGTTCATAGATTGCAGTTTAATTCACAACTTTGATTCATTATTCTTATCTAACTTTCTCTTTCTTTCTGTACAGCTTTCCATTTTTTATCTTTTCACATCTTCCAACTATCAGGTGTTTAGATATATTGAACAACTTTTAAATAATACTCACTTAAATAGATTGGTGTAGCAATATATAAGCATTCTGTAATAAATGTCAGATTGTTTATGATTATAGCCCTAGTAGTAGACTTTAAAAGACTGTAGTGTAAATTCAAAATCTCGTGTATGAACAAAAGACACCTTATATACACATAAAAACACAAGAACTTACTGTTAGTAATAATATCTAAGCATTAATCTTCTAATCATTATTAGCTCAGATCTAATTATTACAGAAAAAGAAAGGACAATCACAGAATCATGGAATGGCTTGTATTGGAAAGGACTTTAAAGATCCTCTAGTTCTATCCCACTGCCATAGGAAGGGACATTTTCCACTAGATCAGGATGCTCAAAGCCCAATCCAACCTGGCCTTAAACACTTCCACGGAAGGAGCACCCTGTTCTCTGAACAACCTGTTCTAGTAACTCACCACCCCTTGTGTAAAGAATTTCTTCCTAATATCTGTTCTAAATCTCCCCTCTTTTAGTTTAAAAACATTGTTCCTTGTCCTATTACTATGTTCCCTGTCAAGAGTCCCTCCCCAGATTTCTTGCATACCCCCTTTAGGTACTGGAAGGCTACTATAAGGTGTTCTTGGAGCCTTCTCTTCTCAAGGCTGAATAACCTTTCTCAACCTGAGGTGAGCTTTCTCAACCTGAGGTGAGCACAGTACTCCAGATCGAGTCTTATGAAAGCAGAAGGAGATAATCACTTCCCTTAACTTGCTGGCCATGCTTCTTTTGATGCAAACCAGGATAGTAATATAGTTAAAACAATTATATATGCACAGTTCCTAGTTTCTATCCCTTTTCCTGGTGTTAGGCTCACCTTTTTCCTTCTGTTCTGAATCCTAAAGTTGATGCTTCAGGGATATTACATTGAGTAATTTGAGTCATTATCTGGAATATGGTGTTCACATTGATGGTACGATAGTGTCTTCTTTACTGAAAGATCTACTTGAGCTTGTTTTTATATCTTTACTAATACATGTGGTTGTAACCTGCAAAGACAACAAATGTAAAATACTTTAGCAAAAACAAAACAAAGCAAACAATCAAACAAACAAACAAAAAATAAAAGGTCATCTGGAGAAAATGCTGTCAGAGCTAAATTAGGTAAAAAAAAAGCTGCAAGCAAATAAAATAAATAAATAAGTAATGTAGAGCAAGCCCGACGAACCTCAGTCCTGAGGTTCATCAGTAGAAATTCAGTAGAAAGCATATGCTGTTTTCCTAGGAAAGAAAATACTGTATTAGAGAACCACATTTAGTAACTGCTATGTGAGAGCTTTCTTCCATCTAAAGTTATCTGTAGCTAGAAAGTTTATATTTGCCTCATCAGATAACAGTACCCAGATTCATGGAAACTATTACCTAATGACTGCCCTTTTTGATTTTCAAGATAAATGTCTAATATTACAGAGACTATGTTAGTGAGAATATTAGTGAATACCATTATCAAGGTTCTAGTAAGCTCTGTTGTGGATAGCTCTTTTTCAGGGCAGTTGTTTGTGTTTGTTTTTGTTTTTGCTTTTGTTTAGATTTTTTTTTTGCATGTTTGTTTGGTTAGTTGTTTTTTCTTTCAGTGTTAGATTTGGTAAATTCCTCAGATTAATTAGGTTTAGCATCAAATATACCTGTTCTTTTTAAACTGCATTCCACACTGATCACTCACAATCACTGATAGACTATAACAACAACAAAAAGAGAAATAGAGAAATACAGTCTTTAGATGTTGCCAAAATACAAAGAAGCACTTGGGTAATGTCATTAGAGTTTTAGAGGAGGTTACTTCAAGAGATTTTTAAAGAGTTTTTGAAAATTAATATGTGTATAAATACATATATTTGGTATGGTAATATGACCAGCTAAATAGTTTCATAGCTACAAATCATTTTTCAGCAAGTGCTTTTTAAAATTGCATTGCTATTTTTTGTGAGGCTTGTTTTACAACTTTTTTTGTGTGTGTGTGTTCTGAATATCTTCTTCACATGTCAAACTCTTATCTATTTGACTGCATAAAAGAAACGTATGATATAAAACATTTAATTCTTGCTCTATTAGTAGTACATGGCTTGCTTGTGTCAGTGCCTCATTAAGAGGCAAATTGCTAGCTGGAGACTTCTCAACGTATGAAGATTAATGAAACTGGGTAAGAGTATATATAGTTCAATAACTATTCAGTTTATTGCAATATGAATTGCATTCATGGGAGAAAGAAACAGGTATGTTTAGCAGACACTCTCAATTAGAAATATTAATCTCAAACCTGGATAGATTTAAAGTTTCAAATACATGAGTATATGCTACTAAAATATATATATTTATATAATAATAATAATAATAATAATAATAATATATAATAATACAATAATGTTATAATATATAATATTAATATATATTATATAATACATATAATAATAATAATATATAATATATAATAATATATATAATAATAATATATATATATATATTTGGTGCCTACACATATGTTTGTGATAGACAAAGAAAAAAACATGCTTATGTTGTATAGGTCATAATTTTCCTTCTTATTAGTCCCTTCAAATATATTGTCTTTATTGTAAGCAATATTATAGCTGTTATTCACAATAGATATACTAACATAGTTGCATATTAATGTCCAATCTCTGGCACCTAATACCCGATCCTGCCACCTTTTTACCCTCAGAAAAGGAGAATGAGGCTAGAGAAAGTGGAATCTTTTTCAGCAAAGTCCATTCCCTCTTGGTATGTAGTACCAAGTGTTGAATTTACATGTCTATAGAACCTCACCAAAAATAAATAAGAACATCTTTTTTTCCTTGTGTTTTCCTACAGAAGAGTATGTAGCATCTAAGAGAGATTCTATTTACAATTAAATTTAAATGTAAAAAGAAAACAGGTGAGATGAGGAGTTTAGAAAAAAAAAAAGAAAAAAAACAAAAAACAAAAAAAAAAGAAACTGATTCACACAATTTTATTTAATTTTTTATTTTAAAGGCAATGAAGTGCATGTATATATCTAGGAACACAAAGGCATAACTTTTTCTTTTGAGACTGTCTGCAGGCTAAAGACTGCATGCCTGATTCTCTTTTTTGTCTATTCATCATAGTATGCTATTGAGAATAGTGGCTTAATGCTCACTTTGAAACATATCTTTTTTTTTTTTTTTTTTTCTCCCCTATTTCTTTTTTATGGAATACCTTGGAATACCTTTTCTGGAAGCATTTCTTCTTAGGTCTTCTGGCATCTCTTCTGACGAAGAAAGTAGATTTGGGTGAATGGCATGCAAACTCAGATGCAAATTTCCCTCAGAATCCTGTGCTTTGACTTTGACAGTGTCGAGCTTGTTTTTTATACAAGACCTCTGAGAGCTCTCTTTGGCTTTGAAGAAAGAAAATTACACTCCCCTCACACACACCTTTCACCAAAGACATAGTCTTCTTCCTCTCATTTTGCACTAGTCAATAACTTAACACAGAAAACCTAAGAAGGTAACAATAAGAGTTGTGGGTGGGAATATATTAGAAGGTGGCAGAGAGTAGGTTGAGATGATGTAGTGTGGTAGGAGTTTTGAAAAGGGAGATAATGCTAGGGAAAGAAATTAAGTTTACTGCTGTTTTCAAAGCTCTGTTTTCTTACTAGAAGTGAAAAGTAAAGAAATGAGAAATTGAAGAAAAGAAAAAGTGATTTTGAAGAAATTTTGATCTTTTGGTGATTTTCATATACATCAGAAGTGATGTTTAATATGCCCTTTTTCTCATCACTCTCATTCCCTCTCCATACAAGTTACACAGGATTGAATTTAACATCAGTTTGTATCCCATCTGACTAGTGCAGGACATGAGGTCTAGGTTTATCAGCCACCAACAGGCATCCAATTAAAGAGCGCAGTGGCTTGTGGCAACAAAATCATTGGAATAAGGGAACATAAAAGTGCATGATACAGTCTGTGCAGGTCCTTCAGCTACTGGTGGATAAGCTTTCATGGTTTCACATGATCTACCAGAGTAAAATCCCATACATCAACAGGAGAGCATTCTGTCCCTTTGGGGAATGATGCCAAGAATCACACTAGAGGAAAGAAGCCTATGTTCATCTTACTTGGAATAAATGTAGTTCCAAACCTGCTCAGGTGACCTTAAAAACCTCAAACATTTGAAAATCCCATAAAAGTCAGTGAGATTAATGTAAAGCAGGGGTTCTGAATAGTTACTAGCATTTACATAACAAGCAATTCTGTTTTTTGCCCAAAGAGGTTGCTGAGTCTCCTTCTCTGGAGATATTCAAAATCCACCTGGATGCAAGCCTGTGCAATCTGCACTAGGTGACCCTGCTTGGCAGGGATTTGGACTCAGTGATCTCCAAAGGTCCCTTCCAGTCTCAACCATTCTATGTCCATGTCATTCTGTGTGATTTTAAAGGAGGAAAAAGCTAGGCTTGTTTTATGATTGTTGTTATTGCTTAGGCTTTTTTTTTTTTTCTTTTTTTTTTTTCCCTGTCAGTAAAACTACTGCAAAGCTATTTTAATGACTTGTGTGACATAAATGTTTTGTACTGTCTGTGAAAAATCGGGCATGAAGCACAACTGTCATTGTTCTCAGTATCAATAATGAATGAAATGAGAAAGAATCAATAGCCTGATTCATTCTTTATTAGAGAAGTAACAAAATGAAGATTTTTTTTTTTTTTGTCATGAATCAAACAGAATTGGAACCCCAGAAGGATATTGTATTTGTCTTGTTAAGAGGCTGTAATCAGAAATTCCCTAACATATATAAGACATTTTTTATCAAGTTTGAAAATTTTTGAAAAAATGAACTTTTTGAAAGAAAAATATGCCACTTACCCTTGGAAATGGATATAAAAGCATGTTTTATAAGCAGTGTTATATAGTGTTCAATAAAATGTAATAAAACCCTTCCTGTATAACATGACAAAACTATGCTGGTGAATAATTATTACAATCTCATGTGAGTACATCTTGGAAATGTTGGTCCTGAAATCTCAAAAGAGAGCATTATGTATGTATCACAGTTTACTGTACAATTTATTGAAACAAAAATTTGTTTGTTTGTTTTTGTACTGGATATCACACTGGATGTACTGGATGTAATGAATTTGTAGATCTTGGTTACCTTTCTTAGAGAATCTTTAAATATGTTAACTGTTGCTTTCTTTGAGGGTGCTGTACTTAGCACTAGCATTTTTAGGTTCTACCACAAATCAAGGATATAAAAAAGTTATACAAATTTATTCCAAAACGATTTTGATTTCATTCATTTTAAAACTAACTGAAATTACTATTCCATACTGTTCATGTATCCCAAAAATGCATTATCTGGAACTCTTGCCAAAAAGTTGTCTATTTTTCCACATTCCCTTTACATCATTTTATATCTGAAACTCCATCTAAAGACTTGATGAATGTTATCTCTGATAAATTATTCCCATTCAGTAAATAAGCCTCAACCATAATGAACTTACACTGAGCCACACCAGAATTATAACTATAGACACAATATGTATGTTTAGATGGTTTGCTGAAGATCCTTATCTGATAAAAGCAAACAAACAAACAAACAAACAAAAAACACTGCTGCAGATGCAGAAATGTTCACATAGGCACACACTTAAGATAGCCAAGAGATGTTGTGTTTTTATATAGTTTTAAGACCATGGTCTGGATGATCTTAAGGGACCAGAGGACAGCTGGGCATGAGATCTCAGCGGAAGGTTTGGGGAGACTCTCCTGGGCCAGCTGGAGATGGTGTTGCCATGTTCACTGCAACGGAGACTCCAATCAACTTCCAAATCAGGATAGAACATTGTCTTCTAAAGACTTGATTCCACACATGAATATCCCTTTTGCAAAAACAACAACAAAATAAATAAATAAATAAAGTTCGCCACAATTTCCATGAGTGTCTAAGCAACACAGTCCTAGAAGACCCAAATCCCTCCAGGGATCTTTTTTCTTCACTTAAGGTTAACATCTATGCACATTATCATTGAATGTCATTATCTGTGTAGCATCATTTAGGAAAATTCCCACTGAGAATAAACTTTGTACTCACTTTTTTGTTTTTCTTTACTAAATGCAGCCACAAATTGTCCTCAGAATAAAAGTATGCTTTCTTGGCTTACACAGGATATTGTTATTTCTGATGCTTTGACTCCTTTTAGATGTACTGTTTTACAAAATGCTGTAAAACATTTGTAAAACAGCACATACAGTTCTGTAGCTACTAAGTATTCTGTTACGCTTTGTATATCCTACTGAAATTGAATCCCACAATTTCTAAATCAGATGAGCTTAAGAACAGAAATATTCATTCCACAGCCAAAGGTGTTCCAAAGGGCCCCAAAATTGGATCATCATGACCCTAAATCTTCAGCAATAATGTCATCTTCATACAGACAGCAGACACACAGGCTGACTCTCTTGTGGGGTGCATCAAACACAGTATTGCTAGCAGGTCAAGGGAAGTGATAGTCCTGCTCTGTTCTGCACTGGTGTGGCCTCACCTCAAGTACTGTGTGCAGTTTTGAGTGCCACCATATAAAATGGACATAAAACTGTTAGAGAGTGTCCAAAGTCCTACAAAGAAGGGAAAGCGTCTAGAGGGCAAGATGTATGAGGAGCAGCTGAAATCACTTGGTTTGTTCAGTCTACAGAAGAGGAGACCTCATGGCAGCCTATAGCTTTCTCACAAGGGCCAGTGGAGGAGCAAGCAGGTGCTGATCTCTTCTCTCTGGTGACCACTAATAGGACCTGAGGGAATGGCATGAAGTTGTGACAGGGCAGAGTCAGCCTGGATGTTAGGAAAAGGTTCTTCACTGAGAGCGTGTTTGGGCACTGGAACAGGCTCCCTAGGGATGTGGTCATGGAACCAAGCATGCCAGAGTTAATGAAGCATTTGGGCAATGCTCTCATACATATGGTCTGATCTTTGAGTGGTCCTGAGTGGAGCCAAGAGTTGGAATCAATGATGTATGTGAATTTCTTCCAACTCAGGATATTCTGTGATTCTATGATGTGATGTAATTAAAACAAAATCTCTTTTTTTTTATTCTAAATATTCTTTTCTCACTGTTCATTGGTTATTAGATCTGTGAGTTCAATAATCATTCTGGACATGAGGTAACTGAGACAGATAATGCACTGAACAACTATTCTAGTATAATAAAATCACCAGCTATTGCAGATCCATTCCAGACTTTCTGTATCCGTAACTATCACAGTAATATGCTAAAGGTATAGCTTTGAATAATCTAGACTTTCTAATAGTCTCTGATTTCCATGCATTTTTCTTCTTCTTTCCACCATTTCATGAATAGCACCTTTTTTCTCCTTTTCCCATTTCTCACTCTTCTCTCATTTGATTACATTCATTCCTATTGCTCCCCTTCACAACCTCAGACTGTTCTCCAGGACCTTTCAAAGATGACAAAGAGCGGTTTGGCGATCATATCTGACAACTTGTTCAGCACACATGGATACATCCCATTGGGACCCATGGATTTGTATGCGTTGAGCCCACTCAGACGCTCCCGAACCACTCCCTTGTGAACAAGGGGGGAGATCTCCACTTCACAGACTCTTTCTCCTCCCTCCAGGGTCAAGGAGTCCTGAGGGGGGGGCAGTCCTTGAAGCAAAGACTGAAGCAAAGAAAGCATTCAGTATCTCTGCCTTCTCGGTGTCTCCCATTACCAGGACACCCCCCTCGTTCAGCAAGGGACCCATATTATCCCTAGTCATCCTTTCATTGTTTACATACTTAAAACAAACAAACAAACAAACAAACAAAAACAAACAAACAAAAACTTCTTATTATCTTTTATCTCTTTTGCAAGCCTCATCTCTAGGTGGGCTTTAGCCTTCCTTGTCGCATCTCTGCAGGCCCTGACAACGCTTGTATACTCCTCCCAAGAGGACAGGGCCTTTTTCCACATTTCATAGACCATCCTCTTCCTTTTGATCTTATCGATGAGCTCCTTGCTCATCCACACAGGTTTCCTGCCCCCCTTCCCCAATTTCCGACTCTTAAGGATGCACCAATCCTGAGCTTGGAAGAAGTGCTGTTTAAATGCAGCCCAGCTCTCACATGCACCCTTGTCTTCTAGCAGCCTAGCCTATGAGATACTCCCAAGCAGGTCCCAGAAGAGGTTGAAGTTGGGTCTCTGAAAGTCCAGGGTAGCGATCCTGCTTCTAGCCTTACTTCTTCCATCAAGTTCCATCTTGAACTCCACCATCTCATGGTCACTGCATCCCAAGTTGCCCCCAACCTTTACATCCCTAACAAGTCCATCCCTGCCGGTAAGGACAAGGTCCAGTAGTACCCCCCTTCTCATCAGCTCCTCCACCACCTGCATCAGAAAATTATCTTCTACACATTGTAGGAACCGTTTGGACTGCGCATGCCTGGCCGAGTTGCTTACCCAACAGATGTCCAGAAAATTGAAGTCCCCCATGAGAACCAGCGCCCATGATCCTGAGGCTACTAGCAGCTGCTTGTAGAAGGCTTCATTGACCTCCACCTCCTGATCTGGTGATCTGTAGTATACCCCCACAGCAGTGTCCCGCATACCAGTCCACCCCTTAATTCTCACCCACAAGCTCTCCACTTGTCCATCACCCTCCCCCAGGTGTTTTGAACTGTCTTCAAAACATATCGGAACAACTTTTACATGTACTGTAGGATTCTCAATTTATTCTCTACTGGAGATAACCAGTGAAGAAAGGAATGTTTCTCATTGAGTTCCTTGAGTTTCCACTGTGACTAAAAGACTATGAAAATGTTGTCATGTATGTAGCACTATATATTCTTTTTTACAGATGACAATGACAGAAAACAAACAAACAAAAAAGCATTCTTCATTATATTTAAGACCCTAGCCCAAGCCAGAACTGTATGTGAAAAAACATACACAACTCTCTCGTATTACAGTATGAAAATATTCTCTAAGCAACTAGTCTTTCAAGTGAATAAATGCACAGCTTTACTAAATTATTAAATTAATGTGCAAACAAATCAGTCAAGATGAGCTTTTCATTGTTTATTTTAGTAATTTGTAAGACTGAAATTATTTCCTCAGAGACAGAAAGATTATCAAACAGCTGTGGCTATTTCTGTATATTCCAGATACAGATACGTTGGGATTCTCATATTTCATTGGTTCTTCTGTCTTTAATGATTGTTGCTAATCTGTGCAATGGACAAGTAAAAGACTGACATGATGGGCTGTCTGTACTGCTTTCAAGTAAATTTAATAACAGCTTATGAATACTTGATAGGCAAATCACAGACCTTACATCTTATAATGATATAATTAATGAACATAGTAGTACTCCAGTTGTGACTGTGTTGCCAAGGAAATGATTTACTAGAAAAGTAAGTCAGACTCACATGGCTGCCATCCCCCATGACTTTGAACCCATCTCATATAATATCTAATTATTATAATAATTATAATAATTATTCATAATAAAATTGATAACAATAATATAGTAATTAATAGTGATAATTACAAAACTAATAATTGTAATTACATCTAAGAACAGTTGTCTGCCATTTGTTCTTTTATTGGTGATGGTGGTAGTGGTGGTTTTTTTTGTTTGTTTTTTTTGTTTGTTTGTTTTCTGTTTATGTGTTTCTTTGTTTGTTTGTTTGTTTTAATGCTTGATCCTTTTCTCCTTTTAGTGTCCACAGTGTTAGACCTAACCTATGCTATACTTGTAACTGAGAGCCAAAATGGATAAGGTTGGTTCTAACTGACAAATATCCAACTGTAGTTCAGTTAAATTTTAGAGATAGACTTGTTGTTTAGACTTGTTGTCCCATTTAACCTCATTTCTTGCTCCATTTGGCTAGGAAAGGTCTGTTATCCTAGCATAACTTAGGATATTGTTGTACTGGGAAGCAGTATTACATTACTCATGAAACTTGATTGAGGTTTGTTTTTGCCTCCTGAAACAATGTAAAACAGATACATTTAATTCAAAGTAAATAATGCACTATATCTCACCTCTCAGACACCGTTTCTGTGCAGAGACTGAAGTCAGATTCTTGAATGCAGTGCAACCATTGATGTCAATTTTCATACTGTTTGTAGATCTCTCATTCTCAGACAGAACAAGTTTTTCTCATGAGTCTCTGTCACTTCTTGTTTGAGAGTTTGCTAGATCAAAAAAGTGGAAAGATGCCTGCACTGTGTGGATGTGGCCTTGAAATGGGTTTATTTGAAGTACCTAAACAAGGTGCTTAAGTTTAATTTTGTAACAAGCACCACTAACTTGTACAGTGAATTTACCATTAAACAGATGCTTAAAAGATTGACTAAACTGAATGAGCTAATGAATCAGGCCTGTAAAATTTGTGATGGTGCTCTCAAAATATTTATAGTATTGTGGCATAATTTTGCAGTTGAAAAGTAAATTTGGTACTGGTTCAGTCTGTGGAGTTTTTATTATTGCTACTATATTTTAGATGAATGAGTTTGTAGCAAAAATAAAAGGTTATGGATTATACATGCATTAACTAGAACATAATTGAATATAAGTGTAATAAAACAGTATAAACAGAACTATTATATAAACAATAGTATATAAGTATTCATTAACACTGTTGTGGCATAGCTAGAAGCAATGTATGAAACTTTCTCTTAAGTACCTGATCTGTGTCTCTGAAAGAGACACCCCTGAAAGAGGTAAAACAATAACAGTCATCAGAAGTCTTCAACTTTTATTGTAAAAGCAAAAAGACTTGACATTCACACTTAATATATGAAATTATTTTGCTACTGAGGTCACTACCTGAAAACTTTGGAAATTCACTATTTTGCTTCCCCTCCTCCCTCAATATTTTTTTTTTCCATTTGGTTTATTGGTTTTGGTTTTGACTCTTTCTACATCACTTCTCATGTACTCATGTATAAGGAGCAGCTGAGGTCACTTGGCCTGTTCTGCGTGGAGAAGAGGAGGCTGAGGGGAGACCTCATCACAGTCTACAGGTTCCTCGTGAGGGGGAATGGAGGGGCAGGAGCCAATGTATTCTCTTTATGACCAGCAATAGAACCCAAGGGAATGGTGTCAAGCTGCAACAGGGGATGTTCAGGCTGGATATCATGAAGACGTTCTTCACTGAGAGGGTTGTTGTGCATTAGAACAGGCTCCCCAGGGAGTCAGAGTTTAAAAAGCATTTGCACTGTGATCTTAGTCATAATTTTTGGGTAGACCTGTGTGGTGCCAGGAGTTGGACTTGATGATCCCTGTGGGTCCCTTACAACTTGGGATATTCTAAGATTCTATGATTCTGTGAAAAAAGTACGTATAGTCCATCTTGCTGTCACTTCCAATCTATTCCTATGTTTATCTTCCAGCTGTCATTTCCATGCTTGTTGAGCATCAATGTCACAAAACATTTTGTTCACAGACACTAAGACCAAACAACCCCTTTTCCATACACAATAAGATTCCTTTTGACTTCAGTGACAGTTATACTCACATAAGGAACAGAGTTTAAATGAATTTCTCTTAAATTTGTCAGTGCCACTGAAGAAAGTCTATGATTTTTCTTTTGTGTTTTTATTTTAATTTTTATTCTTGATACAGAAACACAGTGCTACCAAGACAGAAACAAACAAAAAAATAACCTAGGGTTATTTGTCTTCAATTTCTGCTTGCTGCATTTACAAAAACATATCACACACTCCAAAATGATTCCTTTTCTTTCTCAGTTATCAGAGGTATATGAAATATTGTATTTGAATTATGAAATAAGACTATTTGAAACATAATGTGATCATGGAATGGCTCTGGTTGAAAGGGACCATAAAGATCATTTATTTCCACCATCCCTGATGTAGGCAAGGGTACTACCTACTTCATTATGCTTCCCAGGGCCCCATCCAACCTGGCCTTCAACATCTCCAGGGATGGGACATCCACAACTTTTCTGGGCAGCCTTATTCCAATGCCTCATCACCCTCTGGGTGAAGAATTTCCTTCTACTATCTGATCCAAATCTCTCCTCTTTTAGTTTTAAACCATCCCCTTTTGTCCTATCACTACCTGTCCATGTAAAAATTTGCTCTCCATCTTTTTTATGTCATTTTTAAGTACTGAAAGGCTTACATGGAGCCGTCTTTTGTCCAGGCTAAACATCCCCATCTGTCTCAGTCTTTCTTCAGGTGCTCCTGACCTCTTTGTTGTACTGTATTTATATGTGCTGCACTGTATTTATATTTTTCTGGCAATTCAATGGAATGGAAGATGAAGGTTCTTACACTTTGCATCATCTTCAGTATATTTCAATTGTGAATTGATATATATTTTAGAGATAAATAAATAAATATATGTATGAATTAAAACTAAGATTGAAGACTTACTCTTAGAAAATTTTGACAGCAGAAAACAGCCTGAAAAATATCCTACTTTTTACCAGAACCACAGTAATGGTAAGTAATTATGGAGTCCACAAATCTACAATTCAGTTATTCAGCTAGAGTTACTCTAAATTAAAGAGAACAAAAAGACAGATCTGATGTAATTATTGTTTATAAGCTTGAAAAAAAAATAATCCTGAAAAAAAGTGGATAGGTGAAGATAAAATTTTGGTTGAAATACTCATTATTCTGTTTATTGTTATTATTTACAAAGGAAATAAATTATTGAATAACCTGCATATTATAAACTAATATAAGTTCAGATTATAAAATAATGATAAATGTTTCCCTTACCATTTAGGATAATACTTTCCCACATTTTAAACTTTCTAAAGAAAAGTGTGGCACACACTAAATACTTCAAAGAAAGTATGAGAAGTTTCAAAAAACTTTAATTACTTCGACTAATTTTTTAAAGATTAATATTCTTGGACCAGTATTCTACATTCATCAGCTTCTCCATGATTAGATTTCATACATCTGTACAATTGAAAGTCATGCTCAAGCATCCATAGAAACTCATCTCTCTCTTTTCTATTCATACCTGTTGAGAAAAATGTTCTGAATACCATTGTCTTAGCCTTTTTCTTTGGCTCACATTGCTTTTCATGCATTCCACCAGAACTTCTTTTTCATTATACTAAAATAATATTTGTTGGCCCATTTTTGGCTCTTCAAAATTTATTCACTATAACTTGCTATAGAGAGCACTTTCATAAAGCATTTTAAGATTTGGAATGAACTGAAGCACCATCCAAAGGAGTCTATTTCTCTTCATCAATTTTATACAGATCCTTAGGCATAAAAATTCTCAACTTTGTACATTATTTATACACTCAAAATTAGATAGGATGAATATAGGGCTCTGTATTCTTTTTCATTATCCTCTGTCCGGTACTCCTTGTCTATTTCAGTTGTTGGGCTAGAAACTCCATGACAAATTATATTTCTTCTCTGCTTTTGTTTGTTTGTTTGTTTGTTTTTTCTTCATACTTGATCCTTACTCCATAGTTTTTTCTTGTTCATCAAACACAACTTTATAAATTTTATTCAGTGTGAAAATCTGTGCTTTCTTTGCTCTCAAAAGCAATGTTTACTTTGTTTAGAAATGATCAACTGATAAAATTTTGTTATGTTATATTTCATCTAAATGCAGTCATTTAATAAATGTTATATGTAATTAAATATTTTGGAAGGAGTGATATAATAGTACCTTGATTTTTTAATTTCATTATTATTATTTAAAATGAACAGATTCTCAGGTAGAACCTTCACAAAAATGAAAGCTTCCTTGGTTGTCTACATAAACAACTTGAAATATCGACATTTAGTCAGTTGGACTTCATTTTTAAATCCCTTCCAAATTAACTGTTTAATATTTTCATTCTATTTATCTCTAGACATTTCCTAAAAGGAATGGCAGACTTGAAAAGGTTCATTCCGTGTTATGTGGCAGGTTGATAACATCCAATAAGTATAAGAAAAGTATAGGATATTCTTCCATTTAATTTTATTTTCTTCTAATCAAAGAGGTCAAGAATAAGAGTATGAATCAATAAGCTAACTTCTTAATTATACATATTTGTTAGGGAGTACCAAAATTCTGCAAAACTTTTGCAGAAAAGCAAGAGAATTATTTGAAGAAGTCATTTTTCTGACTCTAACCATTTTGAATTATAATATTTAAGACCATGCAGTTTTGCTTTTAAGTGAACGTTGTTTCATAGTAACTTTGTTTTGCTGTTCTTTAACTTTCTCATTACAAGGAAACAATGTATAGCAGCTCAATTTCCTTTCCCTTCAGCCCATTCACATTCTAGAATTCTCCCTTTTTGTTTGCCCCATTAAGTAATTGGATAGTTGTCACTGTATTTCTCTCTACAGCACTGTCACTTTTAAGCCTTAAGGATATCATTCCAAAGCTCTTCAATCTATTTTTTCAGCAAGTTTACATGGCTTTCATTCATGGAATGGAAATTTTATGTCACAAAGGAAATAAAACTGTTTGATAGCACCTGTTCTATCTATTTTATCTCTGAAATAGTCTCTAGCTCAGTGCCAAAGCATTTGGAAAGCATATGAAAGTTACTGTTGCATAGACCCTAACTTCTGTTTGGACTGCTAGAACTTTCACATAGGAAAGATTTAGATATATTTTCAGATTAGGCCAAATCCTCAAAGGCAAAAGGCAAACACAGTTGTTTAGCACTTTTCTGTGGAAAAATAATGAATTTTTCAAATCTAGATGGAATAAAATGCTTTAAAAACAATATGGGAATATAAGAACATGGGAAAAAAGGTAGGTGACTCTTACTCTCTTTGCCAATGAAAGTCTTGGAAAATTGGTCTTTTCAAATTGGTTTTATTCTGATATAGTTTCTGCAGCCACGTTTTTTTATTCTTTCATCATCACGTGCATGTTGCATAAATATAAGCATACTTACACTTCAAATCAGATTCATTTTAATCACCAAGACTAAAGCACTAGCAGGACTGTAACAATCTGATAATGAATTTTGAGCCAAGGCACACAGTATACAACAATACAGGTGGTAGGTTGTTTGTTTGGCATGTATGGTGTTTTTTTGTTTGGTTGGTTTGTTTTATTTTGTCATTGTTGTAGATTTTTTGTTTGTTTGTTTCTGTTGGTGTCTTACATGGTCTTCTGTGTAATTTTCTGTATGTCCCACATAGAATGACAGAGGATTGGAAGGTCACCTAGTCAACCTTCCAGCTCTAAAGCAGTATGTTTTATCTATGAATCCCATAATAGATGTTTACTTAACTTTTTAAGGGCATACACAGTCTCCCCATATTAACCAATTCCAGTATTTCATTATTGCTATCATTTTATGATATCATTTTGTGATATTCAGCAATATCATATTGCTGAATCTCCCCTGTGCTAACTGAAATCCACTTCTGAATATGGACATTGAATAAAGGAGATTGTTCTCTTCCCCTTAGCAGAAGCCTTTGATGTACTTGGACAGCATTTGCATTTCCATACTCAGTCTTTAGTTTTAGAATGTAAACAAGTTCCTTTCTAGATTTGTCTTGTGCACTCTTTTCTGTACAGCTGCTAGTTTACATTACTCTCATTTTAGTATTGAGAGCTGATGTCTTTCAGGAAGTGCAGTGTTCAAATAATACAGTTCCCCAGCATAGGCCTCAGCAATGAGGTAGAAGATTCCCTTTTCATTCCTTGTAGACAGGGTTTTCAAAGTTATTGATGAGTACATATTCTGCCTTTTTCAGTAGCAGAATAGAAGTTCGATGCATGTGCTGCTTGATTATCCCCATATTTGTCTGTACTAAACTAGCATTTATCCTCAGACTGCATTTATGTTCATAACCATTCTTAGTTACACAACGAATCTTTTTTTTTTTCCCTGCTGAATTATAGTTTATATTTTTCAGATTACTTCTCCAACTTCTCAAATTTTAATCCTCATTTACAAAAAAAAAGAAAAAAAGAAAAAAAAAAGTCAGTTCGGCGTTGTTTGCATATTTACTCTATTCCATCATCTGAATGATTAATGAAAATCCTAACACTAGATTCAAGACAGGCCTCTAAGGAACCTTACTTGCTGTTTCATTTCAGTAATGAAGCTTTAACGGTTAATATCTAACTTTTATGGTTAAAGACTTCATTATTTTTTCTTTATTTTTTTGTAGTTTCTGCACATGTCCTTTAGCAGACTCGTGAAAATATGACTTGTAGCACTACTGACATAAATCACCATAATAAAAGAAAATCATAAGCAAGAAAAACAAATCTCCATATTTTTGTTTGTGAGAACAATTTAACCTTACCTAGCTTTATTGTATCTTCATCACAAAGCCAATCAAAATAAAGTGAATATAATCAAAGGTGAGCTTCAGAGTAGTTTAAAGTAGTGTGATACTCCGGAAATCTTTTAACATTCATCTTTTTGAAATATTGACCACAGAAATGTGTGAAGAGTACAATTAGGACTACAGAATGCAATTGATCATACAAAAAGTTATGGTTTATATCAAAATTTCAAACAATCTGCAATGAAGATGAATAATATATTTCTCTATATAGACATTATTTATTTGTTTGTTTGTTTTGTTTCCCCTAATGAGAAGACCAACCTACTTTCCAGATATTTAACTCAGGTCACTGACCTGTTACCTAAAACTGATGAAAAAGTAAATTCTTTATTGACAACTGTGCCTCCTTCAGGACATTTTATCGTTAAACAGATGTCCACTGTCTCAAACCCAAATATCTGCCAAGCATACATAGGAAAGAAGCAGCTTTCTTAGTCTTTCTTCAATAAGGACTAAAAAATAACAGGGTGTTTTATATTTTAATGTCTGTTGAGGTTTTAAATCACCTATTACTATCATGAAAAAGAAAGTGTTTATGATCCTTCCCCCAAATTTAGAGTGAATGGCACAAATGTGTTATTTCTTAAGATCAACATTTATTGTCAATTATAAATCAACTGGATTCTGTGTTCAAGGCCAGAGGTTGTTTTCAAATTTATTTCTTAGAGTCACTGCTTTAACAACAAGGGTTTTAAGAGAGGGAAAAATAAACATGTAAGCCTAGGTGGATCTGACCTTCCAGCATTACCCAGCTTAACTCTTGTCAATCATCGATCCATGAAGTTAGCTGAGAATTCAACCACTGTAAGATTTTAAAAAGTAAACACCCTTCTTTTTGGTCATAAGATACAGACTGACTCATTTTTATCTGCATAAAATAAACAAAGTTGCATAGCCCCAGGCATCTGTGACACAAGTTTTACAATACAAGTTGTACGTTTTATTGTGAGAATGAATGAATAGAGCCTCTGGCTATGGAGTTCAGATGAAATATTTGAAGACCGTATTGGCAGATTCTTTCTACTTTTTGAAGTGAAATTCTAAGAAAATTCATCCTAGTATTACATCATCCACTACTTTAATTCCTATTTTGATAGCATCGGACTTTCTTCATGTCAGAACAAATTTTCTACTTTGTGCATGATCAGCTGAAACAGATTTAAGCCAGACATGAAATTAACAAAGAGTAGAAATAATGAGAATGAAGGAACAAGGATTCTGTATTGAAGAATCAGAACTGTTTTGTTTAATTCTGCTTACATAGACACTGAGAAAGGCATGTCATAAATCACAGGCACTGCCAGTTACTGACATTTATGCAAAGGAATAGTTATGTTTACTGAAAGTACTTGCAACATATTCTCTGCAATAATAAAATATGCAAAAGCAGATCAGATTTAACATTTGCTACCAATCTTTAGAGTCAATAATCCAACAAGTGTCTTTGTAGAGAAAAATATGTGAACAGAAACTAAATTTGAACATACGTCTTAAACGGTAACAAAATAAACCTCACTTACTCCTCAGCCAATATGATTCAGTTCTGAGTGAAAGTAGGTGGCCTGTATTTAAAAAATGGAAAATGGGCATTTACACTTACAGCATTTTTGGGGTTATAAAATTTTGCTAGATCATTCATGCTATATGTGGTTTCATATTCACACTTCTTTAGAATAGAATAGTTCAGTTGGAAGAGACTTTTCAAGATCATTTAGCCCAACTGCCATTTCCTAGCTTTCTTTTCTGGATTTTGACAACTTTGGTACTATTTTCTTCTATCAGCTATGAGCTGTCTGCTATGAGTTAAACTGAAAACTCAGTTACACTGAATACCTTATTGAAAAGCATTAGTGATATATTTGGTATTGTAATATAGTATGCTTTTGATTATCTGAATTCAATAAATATTAGTTTAATACTAGTTTAGTATTGTTTGAATGTATTTTAAACTTTAAATATACCATTATAAGTTTTATCTGTCTTACTATAGTGAATAAAATATTCATCAATTACATACTGTATAATATAAAAGTAATTAAGTTCTTTGTGTTTATCTGGTACTCTGTGGTTTAAGGGAAGTTGAGTTACTAATGAAATTTAAACAGAATATCAACAATCTTAAACATTAAAAGACAAATAGTCATCTGCTGTATTTTAATGTGTTTTTTATTTTGGTTTGGAAACCAGTAAAATTTAAGATAATTTAATAAGACATAATAGGTAGAAAATTAATATACTACTGGAAGTATTAAAGGCTTAATGGCCAGCAGGTATACTGATCAAGAGCAAAATACATTAATTTAATTCTCTGCTTGGCCCTTATCTAATTTAAGGGGGTGTTTCAATGTTTGTTTCTTTTTTTTTTTTTTTCTTTTCCTTAACCATTGTGACAGTTCAATATTACTCTGACCTTGTAAATTCTGTTAATGTCTTCAAAGTGCTATACAAGATATATTTGCACCTCTCAGGAAATTATACTATAAACTGAATCTGATGTAGTCTGTGAATTTATGCAATATTTCTAAGAGATTGTCCTATGTAAATTAAATGATCTTTAAAGCTAAGATTCATGAAAAATACAGATATCCTTGTGGTGGTTTTACTCAGGTGGGCAGCCAAGCTCCACCACAACCGCTCTCTCACTCCCCCTCTTCTCAAAGAGGAAGGGGGAGAAAATACAACACAGAGAACGTGAGGTTGGAGATGAGAAAGGTTTAATTAAAGGGAAAGAGAATGGGGAGGAAAAAAAGAAACAAAAGAAACAATAAGTCCATGCGGAAGCACAGAGAGAGGGAAAAAAATTATTCTCTACTTCCCATCAACGAGCGGTGTTCGGCCACGTCCTGGGAAGCAGGGCCTCAAAACACGTAGTGGTTGTTCAGGAGGAACAGCCCCCTCCCCCACGAGAGCCCCCCTTTTTATTGCTGAGTGTGACATCAGGTGGTATGGAATATCCCTTTGGTTGGTTTAGGTCAGCTGCCCCGGTAATGTCCCCTCCCCATCACTTGCCCACCCCCAGCCTGCTGGCTCCTGGGGGCTCAGAAGGAGTCCTGATGCTGTGCCAGCACTATGCAGCAATAGACACAACACTGGAGTGATATCAGTGCTGTTCCAGCTACGAGTGTAGAGCACAGCACTGTGTGGTCTGCTGCAGGGAAAAGGTGACTCCAGCTCAGACAGACCCAACACAATCCTAAAAATAACAGAGAAATCCATTTGAAATACAATTATAATTGTAATCTTTAGAGTTTTGTAGATAGTAGAAATTTAAATACAAAACTAATAAAGCAGTAAAGTAAAAGTTACTTACAATGTTTGCTATGTCCATACAGTATAATATATCCTAATTCTCTAGGGATTCATAGTTTAAATTTGCTGTGTAGAAGAAAATGTGGCTTTTTTTTTTTTTTTTTTTCAAATGAAACCCTTCAGAAAATTATGTTTTAAATTGTATTTTAAAAGAAAGGTTTATACGCAACTACCTGTTACTTGTTGCTTCTTAATAAATATTTGTTCTGCATTACTCATAAAGTTTTAGATCCACATTCTCAATTTATATAAATATCGTCAGTGAAATGAAATGATCAAAGCCAATGTACAATTAAGACAGCTGTGTTCATGACAGTATAGACTATAAATTAAAAAAGTTTAGTATTAAACAGCTGCTGCATAAGCAGTAATAAAAAAGACCACAATGTCCCATACAGAAAGCTAGTAAGACTAAATGATGGAATGACAACTTCAGGGAGAGAAGTACATACGAAGAATTAACTTAAGACCTGTGAATACTGGAATGTATCAAAAACCAGCATCCAGAAATACGTGAGTACAAGGACACCAATGGAAGGAATGTAACTGTGCTGAGATAGCTTCAGTTTCTCAGTAAACTTTCTGCTTTCTACTCAAATTTGGTGTAAAAGATTATGCATTTGCAAAGTGTCCTGCTCAAAATCATCTCAATCTTGTCTGTTTTTCTCAATCTTGTTCTATTTCTACTAATTGTACTATTAAGTATAGCTCAGTCAGTTCACAGCTGACAACATAAAAAAAAAAAAATAATCCTCCAGTAATGGGCCTGTTAAATAGAAAGCCCCAATCTTCCTTTGCTGCCTGTATCAGACATTAATAAAGAAACATTATTATTGAGATGGGCTGAAATCATTGATTAGATTTTTGCATACACTGGAAAGTAAACAGAAACATGAATTTTATTTTTAAAGTCCATTAGGAATTTGAGAGTGAAACAAAAGTGGTGCCTGCAGAATACAAGTGGAGTTTTTTTTTAAACAGAATAGCAGACATTTATTTTGTGTTTTTTAAGGGAAACTTCCAGAATAGTAAAAATTTCTTAAAAAAAAAAATAAATAAAAATGTGGAGGTTGGGAGGAAGACAATTTCCCCCACAAAATGTCTATGAGATTCAAAAATATATATTTTTGATTGATTACATATTACAGGAAAGGAGACTAAAAATAAATAAATAAATAAACAAACAACAACAACAAACATTAAAAGTACATCAAATCAATCATTTTAAGGTATCACTGACATGTCACACTCTGATGATTTAAATCAAAGAAATTATGTTAAAAAGGTAAACCTTAACTGTGAGCAAAGTCCTGGCTCCATTGAAACTAGTTTCAGTTTTGTTATTCAATGAAAATAGGACAACTTTGTACATTTTATGGTATTCCCATATTCTGGTTTTATGCTAGCTGTATATGATTCAGGTCTAGATCCTTGACTAACATGAATCATGTCTTATCTGAGATCAATGAAGTCAAAGTAAGTGAAAGAAAATACAGATTATAAAATAAAAATAAAAGAGTGGATATAGACAGATCCTACTGTGACTTGTGTAATAGGGATATTTATATATATATATATATATATAATTAAATATTAAAGTTCTAAGTTTTCTACAGCATCAGGAGGTTCTTTGGTTGTAGATATTGATAATGTTCAATGTTGATATAAATGTTGTTTGTCTCTCAGGTTCTGATAATGATCTTGCCCAATCCACTTTATCCAAAAACTTTTGCCAGATACCTTTCATGTGCTTATATCAATAGCCCTCCTCCTTTTATGTTATATTTTTTCCTTACAATGTCAAATGATTAATTTTTGAATTTGACAATATATTGGCACAGGTTCCTTCTATATTTCTCATTTTGACTTTTTTTTTTTTTTTCCTTAAACTGTCTTTTATTCTTCTTTTTACCTTATCTTAATGTCTTTCAAAAAAAAAAAAAATCCCTTGTGATTCCTTCTCTTTTATGTGGGTAACCTTGCCAAAATATTTTCTGTTTCTCACTTCATCTAAACTTTCTGAAAACATTCTCTCTTTTTGTTGCTGTTTCTTCTTCAAATAGTATAGGGATTACATGATCACACAGCATCTTTTGGATCTTTGCATAGTATGTAACACAGTCCTTCCAGTTACTCCTCATGTTGTCAGATACATAAGGAATCTTGCACATCTCAGATAGAATTTAAATATATATATTTATATAAATTGTGAATTCAAAACACTTGAAGTCAACATAGTTAAAAAATAATAGTTCTGATTATTTTGAATATAGTTCAAAGTAAAGATTAATTTTATTAATATAAATTGATTAGACAACATGAAAGAAAGAAGTGTTCATAGTGGCAAAGAGAAGGAGGACATGGCAATGAGGTTGGTAATAAAATTTGTGATATTATATATGTTTTACGTAGTAATAGTGTGAACCACTGACAATTTGGCAGGAAATACAGTTGTGAACAATGATGATAAATCTAATTCTCTACTGAATCCTTTCTAATTTCAAATAGAGTTGCTCATTTAGTTTTGTCTTTCTGATTCTGTGTCTTTTTTGAGGAGTGGGACACAGAGATCAGAGGGACAGTGCTTGAGTGACTGTGGTTATTTTTGCCATTTTTTTTGCCATTTTTTTCATTCTGGTTGTTGAGTTTCATATATTTTCTCCTTTTTCAAGGAGGTTGATGAGAATAACTAGAAAGCACATCAAAGAGAACACATACAGTCCTAGGAATAGGATCTGATATTTCTGCTATTTGTGCATTGGGGCAGCCAAGTAGATGTGAGAGTGAGTAGCCTTCTGTCCTCATGCAGCTATGATCTCATGATTATTGATCTCATTTTTCACTCATAGAATATCTGAGTTGGAAGGTTAGTCAAGGATAATGTTGGTACCTGGGCCTCCAAAGGACCATCCTCCTCCCCACCTTTCCCCCACATGCTGCCCCCCCCCCCCCAATAAATAAATAAATAAATAAAATAATTAAATAAATAAATAAATAATAGATCTTGTGTCTGAGAGCATTGTCCCAACAATTCTTGAACTCTGGCAGGCTCAGTGCCATCCATTTCCCTGGGGAGCCTGCTTCAGTGCCCAGACACCTTCTCAGTGTTTTTTTTTTTTTTCTTAACACCCAGCCTGACCCAGCCCTGTCACAACTTTAAGCTGTTCTCTCAGTAAGTTTTGTCATACAACTTTGTATATTTTCTGGGGAAGTATGCCCTCTTTGGGGTGCTTACTGCATTTAGAGTATTCAAAAAAATGTAATATGATAGTAGCTTTAAAGGAACGTTAACCTCAAGCTTGTATTTATGTGAACGTTCGTGAAACTCAGTACTCTAAGAGTAATTCCTCTTCCACTCTCCTCCCCTCTCCTCTTTTCTTTTCTTAAATGTTTATGCTGAAGTATCAAGCCTGACGGTTCTTGAAGCTGTAGTACAAGATGGTGTATTTCTGCTGGATTGATAATGTCAGAGAATCCATCACACAGAGAAAAAGAAAATGGTGAATTATTCATTAGGATTCAGAATTCTGATGATGGTGTGAAAACAACTTTGATGACTTAGCAAATTAAATTCAAAACATTAGAATTCCAGTTACACATTTGGACCTCAGAGTGGTGTGCTAGCTTCATGCTGTCAGTGAACCTAATATTTGTGCCAATGTTTATGGTACTTTCTTAAAAAATGTTATTAAGACATAAAAACAGTGTTAAAACTTCTGCAGAAACCATCTCATTTGTAGAATTTGTTAACTCCACTGGATGGCAATTAGAGGACCCAACAACTCTTTGGAGTTTCTTCTAGGGAGCTTGAAAATCTCCGAGACTACTTGGTGAAAGAAGGAAGATAATTCCTTCCTTTTTAAGGAGCAGACAACTCAAAGATGGGAAATTTAAGCAATATTTATTCATCTATGTAATTGGCTTCCTGTGTAAAGATTTCAGTTTCTGTTTTTCAGCACCCAAAACTCATTTACCCTTACAGTACTAAATCGTTCTTCATTGGGGAGCCCACACTTGGGCATAAAGTATGCCAGGTGACAAAAATGTTTCACATATTTTGTGATACTGGTAATTATTCTACATAAGTTATCCAAAAAGATCTTGGTCAAACAGGAAATGTATTCATGTTCTTCCTTTGTTTTTCTTATCATTTACTCCATAACTAGATGTTTGTATTCATTTTCCAATGATTCTTCAATTTTAAGACATATGTGTTCCAATTACAGTTTTCATCAGTTATAGTTTTCATCAGTTACCAAAGTGACCTTATTCTCTGGCAAACAGGTCAGATGTCTACTTGTCAGTCATGAGATCTGGAATATCCACTAGGGTGATAACCTCTAAAAATTAAACAGAATATTCTGAAGTGCATTCTGTGCAAAATATAACATCTCTTCATCAGTTAATATCTAGCTAGAAAAATATGATCATTCAGTATTAATATTTGACAATATTTGGAAGAACCTGTAAGAGAGTTATATCTTCAAATGTTTAAATTTTACTACTCTTTCCTCTAATCCAACAATAGGTCTTTGTTGATTTTGTTAAAGTACCTGATTTGTAAGTTATTAAAACAGTTCCACTGTCACTGTGATATCAGATCCTCTAAAATTCTATATTCTCTATTTGTGTTAAATCTGATACCAAAGGACTATGAATTTTTATTTATTTATTTATTTTGATTTGGCTTGGTTTTGGTTTTGGTACACATACAACTGGTTGGTAGTTTAAAACTTTAGGGGAAAATACTTTCAGCAACTGAATATTTTCTAGAACTTTATCATAGTGTACAACTAACCGTTAGCCTGTATGGATAAAGAATATCAGCCTTCTATGCTAGGTTATTAACTCTGTAAAGGGAAAAGGACAACAGAATTATTTCTTTAAGTAAGTGATTAAATATATAGTATTAATATAAAAGATCTAATTGATATGAGAGAAGAACTAGAGCAATCCCTCAAGGTATTCTTTTTCTCTGAGATGGCAGTAAGAAGGAAGAGTTTCCATTTCACAGAGTATATTTAGAAAACTGAAACATTTTCAGCAAATATTACCTAGGTCATGTACTGCCACAGTTGATTCAAAAGTAGGTGAAAATTAAACTTACTTATCACAAAGGTTTCATATTTCTTATGATTTAATTCCCATTTCTTGCAAACTGAATTTGTCAGAATCAAGAGTCAAACCCATTGCTGTGCTAGCCTATGTTATGTGCTCATGGGAATCATTTATTAAAACAGCAAAGTAGGTTAGCATAATTTCTCGCCTCCTTTTGGAACTCATGTTGTTTCTGTGTCATAGAAATTGTCATTGTTTACAAAAAAAAAAAAAAAAAAAAAAGAAAAAAGGCAGCTGGTCATAGACAGGAAACAGTCTCTCCATATTAAATAGTAATTGAGAACTGCTAGAGATAGTCTGGAAGAGTCTTGAAAATAAGTCTTTTATTTGGATGTCAGAAAAGTAGACAACACAACAATGAAGAATTTAAGTGACAGACTAGGAAAATATCTCTGCATTTGCTTTTTGGCTGGCTTATCATGATAGTAAGTAGAAAACATTTTATAAAATCAAGAGATGGTGTGCAAGGTTACCATAGACTATAATGTACTATATGTACTATATATATATATATACATATATCTACCTATACTATATACTGATAGGAAAGATCTCTTTGAGGCATTATGCAAAATAATGCCTGAATTTGAGTACATTGGGTGTGATAATATAGAGAAAGGTGCAAGCACACATTGATACATAACTAAAGGCCAGACTTACGATAATGCTATACAAAATTATTAATAAGGAAAGCAGGCATTTTTTTCTGTAGTAGAAAATCTGGTTGAATACAAGCAAATAAAAACAAATAAATGAATAAATATTGCACCTTATAAGACAACAAAAGTTATGATAAGACTGATTTCCAAATGAAGCACGTGGAAGACAGCAGGTTATTGAACTGAAAAACCTAAATTCTCTCCTTACTGTTGCATTGATTTCTTCATAATTTAAGAGCAGTTTTTAGAATATATTTAAAGTATTTTTTATATGGATTGATGCAGCCTTGATGTTCATTCAGCTTGAGGTTTCACTGGGTTGGAAATTATAAAATAATTGAATAGTCTGGTTAGTTCTTTTTATTTGTGTGGGAAGAGATTGTACAAGCAGTCACACCTGGCTGTCAGAATGAGTTCACAGAAGAAGGATGAAGGTGAGAAACAGACTGACAAATATATTTGGTCTCCCTGAAGAGATCACAGCTGTAGTATGAGAGCAGAATGAAAAAGATACAGATCATTAATTTTCAGATCTTGGGCAGTTTTCTGTGGATTTTCCCTTTCATAAATGGCTGCTTTTGAAGTTTTAAGGATTATGTACAGTGAAGTTTTAAGGGTTAGTGAACAGAGCAGTACAGGTTGCCGATCTGTACCCCCTAGTCCCATAATATCCTCAAAGGGCTCCATTGTTTGATAGCACAGGTAGTTCTACATCTGTCAATTTCATTATTAATATTATCATTATATTTATTTTTTAATGAGTATATGTGTATTTATTTGTGAATTCATTTTTGGCAGATACATCCTACTAAAATGCCTGAAGAAATTATAAACATGTGGAAGATGGACTAAGACATAGGGCTCATGAAACATTACACTAAATTCAATGTCCATAGAGCTAGGAAGCAATAGCCAGTCTACAGCAAAGTTTTTAAAGGGATTGTCATGATAACCCAACCGTTGCTACTGTCTTTGTACTAAAAATAAATTAATAGATAAATAAATAAATCAGTATTTAACAAGGCATATCCTAGAGCAGAGATATCACTTTTCCACCAGATTTCAAGAATTACTTTCTTCTCTTATGACCTCCTAAAATGCATTTAATATTTTTAGGTTTTAATTAGATGTAAATTATTACAAAAGCTTGTCCAAGGCTCTAGGCACCCTGACATAATTAATCATACAATAAATGCAATTAAATTAAATCTCAGAAGATTAAAACTGATTTCACAAGAATGAGATTAGTAAATCAATCAGATACCAACACCCTCTATTGATTAGGAACTAAACCGGTACCATTCCACAGAGACCTCATCACATAGATCTTTATTTTAGTAAGCCTGGGAAATCATTTAATTTGGTCTCTTTTTTTCTGAATCTGTGCAAAGATCCCTTTCTCATATTGCCCTGTTTTCTTCTCGTTAACATGGGTGATTTAGTATAAGCTTGAAATATTCTGTGTGATACAAAATATTTGCTTTTGTCATAAATTGAAATTAAATAATAAGTTTGTCCAATTTAAAAGCTAAATAATTATATGGTTTGTGGTATTGCATTTGTGGGTTTACAATGACTCTGTAGATGAATTCCATATATGAAAAATTTGATTTAAAAAAAAAAAAAAGCAAAACAACCAACCAACCAAACAAACAAGGGAACCTTTTTTTTTATGTAGAAAAAAAAGGCTTTTTTCAACTAAAAAAGCCCTCTCCAGGGATTTTGTTTGTGTTTGTCAATGGAAAATTAATACTTCCAAAGTCTGAAGGTATTCTAAAACTAAGAACAAAAGGGACAACAAAAAGATCACTTTAGTTCAACATTTCTTCTCTTAATTTTTTGAGGGGAAATTAACATAATCTCTCTTTTGGTCAAGATCACATAGCCCAGTATTGGTACACTTGTAAACTGAGATAAAAATTTATTTATATACATCCAATTGGATACATATATAAGTCCACGGGACTCAGTAGGATTAATCCCACAATACACAAAGAGCTGGCTTATATCATTGCAAGACCTCTCTCAATTATTTTTCAATGGTCTTGGAAATTTGAATTTTGGTCCCAATTAACTGGAAGCTTGTAAATACCTCAATTTTCAAGAAGGGCAAAAAAGACCCTTGTAATTACCTGTCAGTATCACTTCAGTGTCTTGCAAAACTGTGGGGAAGATTATTTGGGAAGTTATCAAAAAACATTTGAAAGGCTATGAAGTCAATGTTCACAGACAGCATGGGTTCACACGGTGAAAGTCTTGCTTAACTCACTTAATTTCCTTTTTACAACAGGGTCACCCACCTAGTTGACTTGCAGAGGGCAGCTGATGTAATTTTTTGGATTTCAGAAAAACTTTCAATGTTGTATCTCACAGCATTCCTCTGGGCAAAATCTCCACCATACAGTTAGATAAATATGAAATATGATGGGTGAACAACTAGCTGATGGATTGGGCTCAAAAAGTTATAGTAAAGGGGTTAATAACTCAGGCTGGCTGCCAGCCACAAATGGGTTTCCCCAGGGAATCCATTTCAGGTCCAGTTCTCTTCAATGTTTTCATAAATGATTTGGATGCAGGATTCAAATGCATACTAAGTTAACAGATGAGACTGAACTGGGAATAACTGTTGACTCCCTCGAGCCTTGCAGAGAGATGTTTAAAACTTATAACTGCTGTTAAAGATAACAAAAAATGTTTTTGTAAACACATCAGTACAAAAAGGAGGACTAAAGACAATCTCCATCCTTTACTGGATGCAGGGGAAAACTTAGTTACAAGAGATGAGGAAAAGGCTGAGGTGTTTATTGCCTTCTTTGCCTCAGTCTTTAGCGGCAAGAGCAGTTGTTCTCTGGATACCCAGCACCCTGAGCTGGTGGAAGGGGATGGGGAGCAGAACATGGCCCTCATAATCCACTAGAAAATGGTTGGCAACCTGCTACAACACTTGGATGTACGGAAGTCAATGGGGCCAGATTGGATCCACCAGAGGATACTGAGAGACGTGGCGGAGGAGCTGGCCAAGCCACTTACCATCATTTATCAACAGTCCTGGCTATTGGGCGAGGTCCCAGTCGACTGGAGGCTAGCAAAAATGATGCCCATCTTCAAAAAGGGCCAGAGGGTAGACCCAGGGAACTATAGGCCTGTCAGTTTGACCTCAGTGCCAAGGAAGCTCATGGAGCAGATTATCTTGAGTGTCATCATGCGGCACTTGCAGAGCAACCAGGTGAACCAGGTTTAGGTTGGATATTAGGAAGAACTTCTTTGCTGAAAGGGTTGTCAGGCATTGGAACGGGCTGCCCAGGGAAGTGGTTGAGTCACCATCTCTGGAGGTCTTTAAAAGACATTTAGATGTAGAGCTTAGGGATATGGTTTAGTGGGGACTGTTAGTGTTAGGTCAGAGGTTGGACTCGATGATCTTGAGGTCTCTTCCAACCTAGAAATTCTGTGATTGTGTGATTCTGTGATTTTTTTTTTCAACATTTCAGTTTCAGAAGCAATTTAATTTCACACATACTCTGAGTTCACTGTGAAGGTTTCCAGCACAATAGCTTCCTCGGTTTCTTCCACAAAGAAACAAAGTGGCAAAGAATACATTTAATGATTTGATTTATTATTATTATTATTATTATTACTATTTTACTCTGAACATCTTAAGGCCCTATAAACTTTCTGGGAGAACACTTCTGATATATTTGAAGAAAGTGTTTAAATTTATGATTCTGGTGTAACATTATTTGTGTATCAGCAGAATTCTGACATAAGGGAGGAAGTAGGCAGCTAAAATTAAAATTAATCATTTATTCCTAAAATGTAAATATCACTTGTAACCAGGATTTGTCACTTTTACAGCTCTAACACCTCCATGGAGATTACTGGATTACTGATTTCCTCTATTGTATCAGGATATGATTTCTGCTTATGTAAACCATCCAAATACTCTATATGATAAATTTATTTGCTCCCTGAATTTCAATTTTTGTGCATCCATTTTTTAAGTTTAACTGCAAATTAGTGTGCAAAAAGCGCACTTAAAAAAAAAAAAAAAAAAAAAAAAAAAAGTAAAGAAAAAGTTGCCATCAAAAGTAGGAAAGCTTATGAAAGCCTGCACTGATCAAAGATTTAACCAATACAATATGCCTTTAGCAGATGTTTCAAGAAAGAGGATAAGAAAAATGTAGCTATACAATATTTTCTTCCTTGCTTCCTTGCTTCCCTGCTATTTTAACTGTTGTAATCTGAAACCAAGCCTGATATAATTTATTATCTTTATGTGAAATAAACAGGCTTGTTTTCAAAACACAAGATTGATAAAATAACAAGCTTGAAAATTATTCTTTTTAGATTAAGGAGCATTATTTGAGTGGAAGTTGAAAAATGCATGGGAACTTCTGTGAAATTCTAGTCAACTTCAGAAAGTATTTCACATTAATGGCTTGATAGCATTCATCAGAGGGGGGATTTGTTTTACTTCTGTGATTTAATATTATATTCAGACTTTTTATAAACCACTCAAAAGATGCAAATATTAGATGATTTAAAAAATAAAATAAATCTAATTTTATTGCATGTCAGGTAAGAGGACCAAATTCATCTTAACTAACTGAAAGAAGAGGTAAATAACTTTCTTTTTTTTTTTTTTCCCAAAAAATCTGTTGATGCAGTCAAACCAGGAGAACTTAGCTGAGTGCTTTATGTTCCAGCAAAGCTTTTTCCAGGAAGGATGGAATATTTTTCTGGAGCTCTGCTTCACAGAAGCTAAGATTGAGGGAAGTACTCTCCAATGAATAAGAAAAAAAATATTGTAGATCAGAAGACAGAAATCCTAGTTCTTCTTTTATATGCAGTGCTACAAATCAGAAAGAGGCAAAATAAATTGACTTTTTTCCCTCAGCTGGGCCATATAGCCCACCTTTTTCCCTGACCTGCCATATAGCCCTGTGTAGTCTCATCACCCTTAGTCCACACTCTCGTAAACTAATCTATGCTGTTTATCCATGTGGAGATTCTGCAGGTTAAAAACATTAAGTATTTTTGTTATTAAGATGATTTTTAGGTTTCTGTTTTGCTCTAAAATAGCTTCAAAAAGAATTATAGGAATATATAAAAATAAACAGTATAGAGTTCATAGGAGGAAACAGAATTTCTAATATTTTTATCTCCTTTTCTCAGTACTTTTCTTTTATGAGGAAAAACTGTTTTATACCAGGGAGTTTAGTGTTAGTGCATTTAGATTACTTTGGTAATGAGACAGTAAAGTTAATTTATTTTACTCTTCTTTACTTTTGTATTCTGTTTAAATTTTATTTTGTGCATCCAAGAATTTTAACTAAACACAAGAAGGTGGGTTTATATTTATGATTTTACCTATATACAAATTCACCTACCATCAATATTGATATCGTGTGGATTTTCAATATTCATTTCCAGATAGGGATATATTATTCAAAATTGTCAGGTGTAAAAATAAGGGATAATCTTTATCTGACCAAACATTTTTTTTTCTGAAAATTCAAACAATGTAAATAATATTATTACTGAGAACAGATTCTTACATCTTGTGGAAACTATTTCTACCTCATTACCATGCAAATATTCCTTTTTCCTGAGAGGGTGAGTGGGTTGCTCTGAAAAAGAAAGGAAATTCTACTCAACAATTTAATAAGTGAAGAGAATTTTTAAGATTATCTTTCTGCTGACACTGATATTAAATCTGAGTGATTTTCATATCATGAAGGTGATGTCTTTTAACCACATTCCAATCTCAGAGATTCCCTCAAAAACTGGCTAGTTTGTTACAGGAAACCTTTCCAAGATCCTTTGGGTGAGGAAAGGCTTATCCTTGGAAGAATTGCTTATCACTGAAAAAGTACTCTCTGATCTAAAGCTCTGGTTTGCTACTTTATAACAAGTAGCTAATAAAAATAAGTTACTTGAAACTTGAACGTTTTCCTTAGATTCTGATCATCTAAGACCCATGAGAAATTATTTATCTTAACTCTCATTACAAATTAGGATGCCACAAGAGTTTAATTAATTAAACATTAAAAGTTATTCTTTTTCATTGAGCATACATTATATTGTCTATGAATATTTTATGTGATGATTATGGATTAGGATCAATGCTCTCTCAAGGTATGTTCTCACCTTAGTAAAAATTATTGTTTTATATCTTTACTGTTTTTTTTTTGTTGTTGTTGTTGTTTTTTTTACTTGAAAATATACTCCAAGCACTTACCCACATGTACAATATTAATATCTATATATTTTTTTTCTGTATATATTGAAAGGACTTACATTCTCATGTTTTCCTAAGAAACTTCTAGTTTCTTACAGTAACCCAAGTATGTAAATATTTACTCTTTATTTAGATTCCTATCTAATTTTAAGTGTTCTGAATGCATTTTCTCCTGTGAGGGTATTTTCTCTCTATTTTTGGTAACGTTGTTATTTTTATGCTTATATTATATTTTTTCTACTTTTGGTTTCATTCAACATTAAACATTCTCAATTCAAAGACAGTTATAAACTACCTATTCCCAGGAACTGTCATTAACACAGGTATGTTTGTTACAAAGAAAAAAGATCTTGTTAAAAACATCTGATGATGTCTTCAGAAGACACTCACTGTGCCTACTAGATCAGAAATATATACATGTACATATATATATATTATCCTAGAAATGTTTCAGAGATTTTCCATTTTTTTTACTTGAGAAAGAGAGAAAGAGAGAGAGAAGGAAAGAAAAAGAAAGAGAGAATGGGAGAGAGAGGGGGAGAGGGAGAGGGAGAGGGAGAGGGAGAGGGAGAGGGAGAGGGAGAGGGAGAGGGAGAGGGAGGGAGGGAGGGAGGGAGGGAGGGAGGAAGGAAGGAAGGAAGGAAGGAAGGAAGGAAGGAAGGAAGGAAGGAAGGAAGGAAGGAAGGAAGGAAGGAAGGAAGGAAGGAAGGAAGGAAGGAAGGAAGGAAGGAAGGAAGGAAGGAAGGAAGGAAATTTTATTTTTATTGCAAAGTGAAGAAAAGGCCAATGACCAATACTGGTGTTTCAGTGTTTTCCCTTCACAACACTTCCATGAGTCAAACAAATACTGTACTGTCAAGTGTGTTTTGCAGATTGAGAATTGAAGAACCTTAGCATTTCTTATAGCTAATCTTAGCATTTCTTATACCTAAGCAAGTTATTGGAGAATAACAATTAATTCCAAGACAGTTGTTCTGTTTTTTCCAGAGTAAATGTATGTGTTCTTGCTTGGTAATTCAGGTAGTTTACAGGAAGATACCTCATGTTGCTCTCCAAGCTTTCTTCCTGTGCTCTCCAGCAGCAGGAGTCAGAAGAAAGCCAATCCTCTTCCCAGATTTAACTTTTTAATTGCAATCTGGATGGTAGGTAAGAAATTCAGTACTAAGAAGCAGTTAGCAAGCAAATATGATGTTCTAAATAAGCAGTTTCTTAAACTGTCAGCTGTAATAATAGCTAATTTTAGTGAAGCATCAGAGAAATCATGTATTACTGCACGATGTTTTCAGCTAGCAACTCTGACCTTACATGGAAAATGTTTAAGAAATTTAAGCAAGTAGAAAACATGCCAGACCTGATGGCTGGTCTCTGATTGAGTCCAGCTGTGTCTTAGATCAAAACTGTGGTGGTTTTGCTTTCCATAGTTATGTGCAATTTTTTTTTTTTTAATTTGATTTGCACTAGATTTGAATTATGTGGATGAACAATAAACCACCCTCTTTTCAGAGAAATAATCATTTCAGTCTCCTTAAGCACATACTTCTCCAAGCAAGATTTTTCTTCAGCTGATGCCTCTTCCTGTGAGAATCGCAGGCTTCCAAACTAGGTCTGGAAGTAAATCTCCATTCCTTGACTGGAGAAGGATTTCTTGACAGGATTTAGTGTATTTGTAACTCTTTGGTGCTCCTCTTACTAAACAAATACATTTTATCCTACACCTACCTGAGCTTTGGTGAGGTGTATTATTATTATTTTTTTTTTTTTGAAAAAAAAAAAATAATAGTAATACACAAAATTTCTCTCTGGCTCTCACCATTTCCTCTTTTTTATGCACAAAAAAAAAAAAAAAAAAAAAAAAAAAAAAAAAGTGATAAAAATGTCCAATTTATAAATTTCTTTACACTACAAGTATTCTAACCAAATTGAATGAATAAATGAGTAAAATACACCCCCAAAATAAAAATCAGATATCAATAAAGATTTTCTTCAAATTAATTAATATAAAGTTAACTTTACATCATCATCGTTATCATTATGATACTATCTTTATATAAAACAGTATACTTTTCCTAATATTATTTTTATAAAATAAAGGAAATTAAGTGTGTGCTTATTGAAAAAAAAAATAAGTTAAAATGTGCGGAAAATATAAGTTAATAAGAATAAATGGAACAGTAATCTCTTTCTCTTATGTCAATATGAGAATGTAAATACCATAAAAATTGTTTTGTTCCTGGGTCAAAAAATAAATATATCTAGAATGGTTCATATGACCATGTCTCTATATCTCTCTAGAAAGTTTTTGTCTAATGGCTGTTAAAAGCTAACTTCTATTTTACATATACTTTCTCAATTCGAACCTCTTTATACTTCTAGTGTTTGTCTTACTCTTTTCTGGGTATTACTTACAAATTTGAAAAGCATAATTGTATATAGTATTCAGTTAATGAAGTACCATCAATAAGCATAATGATATAATATTATTCGATGTACTCTTTCCACTTAGTAGACAATACTTTTTGTACAATGTGTAGAGTGCAAGAGATCTTACACATTTTTGAGAGCCACTTTAATTTGTGAATTTAGTATATGAGAAGAAGTTGTAAACTTAAACACAAACATTGTAGAGTCTTTCAAATGTGTTTCTTATACTATGCTCTATGACTGCTTATAACAAGCATGACATAAGTCAGATTAAAATGATTCATAATGTTATACTTTACAGATCTGAGCAAAAGATTTGAATAATCTTTTGTTAACTCAGCATGCCCAGGTTGTCAAGGATCTTGACCTGAAGGATCTTGAATCTCTCACTTTCCATGACCTTAAAGCAAAGTTATATTGAGACATGTTTATGCAATTAAAAATAAATAAATAGAGTCTGATTTGTAAACACATGCATAATATTTAGGAAGAATATTCTTTACTCCAGTGCACAGCAGTTTCCTCTAGAAACAATTTTTTTTTTTCCTTTGGCTCAGTCAATAAGAAAGGAATAAGAAATATTTTAATTATGGTATTCAAAAACTATTTTAGTGTTCTGCAGATTAGATATTTCCATAATGTGTATATACCTATGACAATAAATGCAATGAGATAATTTTAAGCTCTCATTTGCTTTTACAGCTGCTTCAAAGTTTATCTTTATCTTGCTTTACTAACAAGTATGCTTACAGCTAGAAAAATGCCGAACCTTGGACTTAAGTACATCCACAGTCAACAGAAATTCAATTTAAATTGAAAAAGTGATATATTTTCTGAAGTTGTTCATGTTTATAAATAAGAAATAAAATAAGTAATCTTTCTAGCAGAAAAGAAGCACACATTTAAAATTACCCAAATGGAAATAATATTTGCTGAAAAGATCACAAAAGTGAAGTGATATTTCTCATGTGGTCTTTAATTCCATGAACCTAGACCAGCAAATCTACACAATCTGAAAACAATTGTTACCATTTTCCTCTATTGGTTCTAATAAAACAAACATATATTATCTAACTGGGCTTAAGCAGGAACGTGAATTAATTAGGAATGTGAGTTGATTTACATGCATATCTTGCTTTTCTGGCCAAAATACAGGACAGATGCTGGAGGTTTACAGTTGAACGGTGGGCCTGGCAGCCACAGCAAGTAAGAGATATCTGGGGTGGGGTAGAAGCCTCACAGCCCAATGTTGTTTCAAGTGAAGCCAGGAATGCAACCTATCCTTGTACCGAATGTTGGCTTCACCCCCTTCTCATTTATTCTTGAGAAAATAATGTAATCTTCTTGAAAGCTATTTGTCTCACCATGAATGACTTAGTCCCACCTCACCAAAAGTATAAAGCTGGTATGCAGAAACCGCTATTTTGAGGACAGAACTAAAATTCTTGGCTGGGTCAACAGTCCTGGACCTCAGGACTTCAGAGAGACTGTAGTACTTCACTGGGAAAGATGGTGTCTGCTCCACCGTGGAACACTTTGTCCTCTAAATCTGGAATTCTCTCTGTTATTTCTCACTCTTTTTTTGTTCTGACCTCTTCTCTCCATATGACATTTTCTCCTCTTTCTTGAATACATTTTCCAAGAGGTGCCACCAGCTGGCCAGATTTACTCATTTGTGTCCTGTGGCGAGTCTTTTGGAACTGGCTGTAAACAGCTATGTTCAGCACTGGGCAGACTTTGGCCTTTTCTCACAGTGGCCACATCTGCAGCCAACAATACCTTGGCATGTAAATGCAGTACAGCTCGGGAAAGATACACTGCAATTACTTCTACACTCAACTGTCCAACAGTATCACAGATATTTTCCCATTCAGGCAAGTTCCATGACAAAAATTAATAGCCATTTGTGAATGTCATCTATGTACTTCCTACTTGTTTTGCTTCCATCTTGAGGTACCCTTTCAGATGACTTTGAAGTCTCTTATGTTGCAGTAATTTGCAATTAGGCTAAACAAGAAGAGCAGAGAATACCTGACTCTAAACCTTTCCAAACTTTGTGGCTTGTATGAATTTACCCTGGTTCTAAAGAAACTACTGGTCAACCAGAAGGTGATTTAGCTTAAAAGTAATAAAAGTAGCTGTATAAATGTGTTATGTTTTCCATTATATTCCCTATATCTGTATCTGTTTGGGTCCTACCCATTATTATTAGATGTTCATTTTGTGCTTGAAGACTATACTAAATTAAATAATCTCTGTACTAAATGACAGTCTGCTCCAAGGAACAACAGCTTTGTATAATTTCATCACAATTTAGGTGAAAATACACATATTTTCTAAGGGCTGCACTTTAGACCAATACCATTCTTAGTGCAACTTCAGCTCAATTGAAAACCTTGTACAAGTTATGAATGAAACAAAACAAATGAAATTGAAATTCAAGATTAAGGATACAGGCTCAGCAGTTACACTTTTCAAATAGAAGTAAATTTAATAGGGGTATGAGTGGGGCAAACCAATGTGAAGCACCACATGTCATTTGTATTTGTTTCCCTGGTGAATGTGCTGCTGCACCTCTTGTGGACTTTTATAACCACTGCTTCCCCCAACTAAAGGAGAATTAAGCCTCTTGGGAGAAGCAAACATATTTTGGTTAGATCTTAGTTTAAAGACAGGCACAATAATATTACACTGTCCTGTGCCTTTCATCCTATCCTTTCCCCTTCACTAGAACAGAGGCTTTTAAGTGCTGCCATGGTGCCATGGGATTCATACCAAGAATTCCTTTGTTTCATGTCTTAACACCTACCTCACACAGCTTTTCTTTGTTAGGATGGGGAGTTGTAACAGCCAGTGGATCAAAAGAGAGCACAGAAGCAGCTGCTGCATTTTTTTTTGGATGAAAAGTCTCAGGGTCAAACTAAGATGTGATTTTAGCAAAGAGAAACTTGTGTGTCCTTAGCAGAAGACTTTTAATTTTTAAATTACAAAACACTCTTGTGTTTTGTAATTTAATGAATAGAAAATATAATCAAACTAGTGATGTTTTGCTCTATCAGGTTATTAAAATATACCCTTTTCTTTGTTTCAATATTAAACTATATTCTTTTAATTACAATTGAGATAAAAATGTCCTACTTCAGTTTATGTTTCTTTAGTTAGTTATATTGATTTACTTGAAATATTTCATTTTCCTTTATTGTCCAGATCTGGATTACTCTCTCATCTTTTCTGATGTGATTTTTGTAAGATTTTTAAGCTTTTGATTGGATATTTTGTCTCTTATGTCTGTCCAGGGATATATAGAAAAAAAGAAATAAAGAATATATTACATATACATATGATTACAGAAATGAGATGAAACACCATTTGGGAACAATTATTTTCTGAACAGACAGTTGATAATTGAAGCTTTTTGTTTGTTGTTGTTGTTTTAATAAAAATAATGATTGTGATGATTAATTAATTATTAATGATTAACTACATTAATCATTAATAATGATTGATTAATTAATAATGATTAAAGAACTTCCTTACAAACCAAGCTTATTTTTACTCAGGCAAATTGTTTTCAGAAACAGAATTTAGTTTTCACACATTTTAGTGTGTCAAATCTCATATACTGCTGGCTTCAGCCAAACTAAGTAGAATCCTATTCCTCTTCACAACTTCTATTTGGTTAACTATTCAAGAATATTTTGATTTCCTTGTACTGGAAAATGCAGCCCTATTTCTATGTGTGTTTTAAGAATTATTCTCATCTAAGAACTAGAAAAAAATCCTTATTTTCCACTCTTACTATATATACTTAGAATCCTTATATGAAATACTACTAATAATGCAGTTATAATTAAATAAAACCATGTACCCTTTCATCATTCCAAATTAGCTTAATCAGATAGAAGCTGTCTACAGAAGATAGACTCACCACAATATATTTAGTATTTTTGCACAATATAACATAATCTTCTTTCACCAATATATATATTCCATCTCACTGCTTTTTGATCTCCGAACACAGGGAGATTTTATTAATATTTACTGATATTTCTAAAAAATTGGTAAAGCCAATGTGCTAGGAATATCTTAGCTACAGCTAATTCTGTCCTTTAATTCTGTAAAATTTGTTTATATGATACCCCATGATCCTTTCCAGGTCTACTTTGTGTATTTGGTATCACTGTACATTCTGAGGTAATCATATCCACTTTTTTAAGACAGTGTTGGAAAACAATTAGAAAGGATCAATGCAAAGTAGGACACACAGCAGTATCAGTTACATTGTCTGGCCCTCAGTTTAGCATGTGTTGGCATGGATTTCTGAAAATCTTTACATTCTTCATTTAGGCTGTTGCTACTATTGCTACTATAACTTGTTACAGAGCCACATGATTCTTGGGCTGAGATGATATGATAATGACAAAAACCAAAACCAAAACCAAAACCACACACACACACACACACACACACAAAAAAAAAAAAAAAAAAAAAAAAAAAAAAAAAAAAGCGTATCTGTTTGTTGTAGTTTGAGGAAGTTATAATAAAAAAAAAAAAAAAAACAAAAAAAACTTGCAGAAACTGTAATTGTTTTTCAGACAATGGATATTCAGACATTCAGTCTCCCTGAGAAGTAAACCATGGTGTTTGTTGTTGTTGTTGTTGTTGTTGTTTCTCCTCTCCTCTCCTCTCCTCTCCTCTCCTCTCCTCTCCTCTCCTCTCCTCTCCTCTCCTCTCCTCTCCTCTCCTCTCCTCTCCTCTCCTCTCCTCTCCTCTCCTCTCCTCTCCTCTCCTCTCCTCTCCTCTCCTCTCCTCTCCTCTCCTCTCCTCTCCTCTCCTCTCCTCTCCTCTCTTTTCAGCCCAAGTACATACACTGTTTACTCAGATAAAATGTCTAATATTACAGAACAAGTGCTATAAATCCTGAACAGTTTGAGAGTTCCTCATTACTTAAACTGTAATTTCAGCTGCTTTGACAAAAATTATGTCTATGAAAGACAATTTTTTGTGAGTTACACTACCATAAATCTTCATATTCTAATATATTCCAGATTTCTTCAGGGGAATCAAATTTGAAGTATCAAATGTGGCTTCAAAATACTACCAAATGAACTGAAGAGTGTATTTCAGAAACAAGCCTGCCACAAACAGCTAGTATGTATAATCATTCTATGATTTTACTGGTATTATAGTAGCCTACATTCATGAGATTAAACCAGAGAGCAGTATTACTGACAATGTTTCTAGAAGTAACTTTTCATAGTTGATTAAAAATAATAACCTTTACAATCAAAACTTTTGTTTATAGTCATTCAGATTGATACCACACAACTCAAGGATACTGCTAAATATAGTAACTATTAGTTTACTTAATTTATACTTCTTTCATACTTAGTTTAACTACATATAAATTTTTTGCTATTCCAAAAATCGTTATTTATTGTTTCAGACATTCATTAGCATAACACATCATTAATTCCAGACTGATAGGTATGCTCCCATATTATTTTAATTATGCAATGTGAGTTTGTAATGGACTGTCACTTCAAATGGAATAATTTTTATTTTACACACAATGTGAATACTTTTAGTAAAAAAACTAAGTGCTCAATCTCAAGGGAAGCTTGGATAACCAAAATGGACATAACAGAAACAATAGGGTACTTTTGTAAAAGTTGTCTACAATATTTCTGGGATTCATTTTCAGGAAAACATCTTTCACTAAACATGTCCTTGTACTTTTCTCATAGTTAAAAAGCTTTTTCATATTATATGGGTTTCTTCCCCTCAGAAAACACTACACTTGTGACATTAGAGTGTCTTTGTAACAAAACCAACAACTTCAAAAGAATGCTTGTACCATTCTCTTTCCTCACTGAGAAAAGAGAAGATCCTCCACATTAAGAAGTTTAGCATATTTTTTTAGCAAAAACACAAGTTGTTGGAAGGACCATTTTAAAAAGTACACCTAATTCTACTTCTAAATTGACATACTTGTTGTCTATGTACTAATCACATAGATTTGGTCATACTTTAACTGATCTGGACTGAAGTATTCCAAAGTAATGAGCTTTTTTTTTAAAAAAAAAAAAAAAAGTATACAAAAAAAAGGTATACAAACGTAAGCTTCTTGGCAGCAGTAGGGCAATTTCTGAGATAAATGGGTTGTTTTCTTTTCTTAAGCTATTAACAGGTAAGACTAGTATTTGATTCATTTTTATTTTGTATGCCTCTGAGATATACTGTGATTACAAGCCTCTCTTTTGCTATCCCACCAGCACAAATAAAATCTGTGCTCTAGGATGAAGTTATAGTCTACCACTTTTCCTATAAAAGTTTACCTCTTTTCCTTTTCCCCCTGTAGAAAGGGGGGATACTTGGTGGGTGGTTCACTGAATGGTTGTTGTTGCTTAAAGGTGGGGAGCTAGGAAAAGCTACTCCCAGTAGCACGCACCATCCCTACTTCACATATGCAGAAAGTAGTCTTCCCTCATGTGTTTCTTGGGCTTTCAAGCTCCAGCTGCACTGCACAGAATAACCACACATCCAGTCTGTGCCTTTCTTTCAGACTGCTGGAGCATTTAGTGAGCTAGCTGACTTTGTTCCTTTGCTGCTTTGCCCTTAACAGCAGCCATCCCACCCAGGCAGATAAAGGGGGAGGAGTCCAGCATCAAATTCTGCATGGAAATGGGGAAGAACGGGGTGGCTTCCTGCAGTGTACACAAGTGGTGCTATTTTCCTGGAAGCTGCATGCTGCTTGTGTACTACAGGTACATGGAAGCTCAAAAAGAATGGTGTTGGGGCAGGGGCCTCAAAATTAAAATCTTTCTTGGATTGCTGTATTTAATACTATATAATATTTGTATTCTGTAGTCACCAGAAAGGTTATTTAATGTAGGCATGTAAAATTTCTTTTACTTCAGATAAAACTAGGAGATTGACCAAGGGTCTCTGAAAAAAACATTAACATTTTAGGTTCCATAGAAAGGTTTTTCCCCTTGGGTTTAATCCCACTTAGTCCCACAGCGACAAAAATAAATAAATAAATAAATAACGATTCAAGAGCTCTACCAGCAGAAGTAATTTTTCTCTGTAAAGTAGCCTATGCATAGATTTTCTACCTCTGCATATTATGGTTATGAAATTTTCAAATTTGTAACAAATGCTTCACTGAGACACACAAAGTTTCAGCCTGTTATTGTTTAAAATGCTGTCATAATGATTCATTACTGTGCTGGTGGCTCTGATACAGCAAATCCCTGGAGGAGATTCCTGATCTGCTGTCACTGTATCATTATCTTTTTGTAAAGAGAGTGATCAGAGCTTAACAATTTGAAAAGCCAGTCCAATATTTAGTTTTGTAATTGGCAGCATTTTCAACATGCCCAAGGGTTCCAGGTTCTTTTGCTTCAAAATTTATTAATTGATTTCTTAGTTTCTGATGCACAGTTCAACAGTAAGTCTTAAATGCAATATTCATAGATATTTTTAAGATATTCTGAGATAATTTAAGATATTCTGAGCAAGTTACTTACAGGTACCATTCTATTTTAAGAGTTGTGCTAGAATGTATCTCTTCCTGTTTTGTCTTCCATGGCATGAATAACAGGACAGAAGGATAAAATTTAAATGAGTTAGACAAATAATGCAGTATGAAAATGTGAGTATTAAACCACTAACAAATTTCTTCACAAAGCAAGACAATTCATTTTCCTTTAATATTTGAACTAAATGAAATTTATTTCTGGTTCATCCATTTGAAATATAGATGAAAATAAAATGCTGAAAATGATAAATGTTTTCCTCTGCTAAAATAAACACACCACTAATTATTTTTAAAAGGAGCTTTCAATTGCTGCAAAGTTTATTTCTCATTATGATAAATTTATCTGTGCATACTTTCAAGCTCACATTTTATCTGGTATGTAAAACACATTTTAAAATAACCAGGATAAATACAAAAGGAAAGGGGAAAAAAAAAATAGATTAAAAAAAAAAAAACTCTTAACAGTGACATAATTTCAGTATACAATAAAAAGAGGTATTAGGATTAAAGTGTAAGACATTCAAAATATAGAGGCAATCTGAGCACGTGAACAGTAATAAACAGTATAAGAAGTACACAAAGTACTTAATTTATATTTGAGTGCTCAGTCTTTCAAAGAACTGTTATTTAATTACACAATTGTGTTTAAATAACTATTTATTCTACTGTGCTATTTTTGCTTAGTTGGAATTCTTTCAGATTTCACTGCAAGGTTTTCAGAACTGCAGCTGCTGTAGCTTGGCATAAGCTTAATGAAATTCGTTAACTACGCTTCCTTATCTTCATGAGCTGTTTTTTGAATCCAGATCCACACCAGAGACAACTCCCATTACATTTTGGTTTCAAAGATATAGGCTACATATCAAGCCTTCCTGAACTATTATATAGTTCAGCAGTTCTTCTAGGTGAGATAATATATATGGCATAGTGTGTATTCTCAGTAGCAGAATGGTAGGAAACTTATTTGTTTCACTTCCAAAATGGTATTCAGAAGCTGAATGGACCCTTCCATTGCATTTCACTTGTTGGAAAGGTTTAATTATAGGAGGACACTTTGGTTATATTGTATGTAAGAAATAAAAATGCTGCACTCCCTGTTTATGTTTAGAATACTTTTCCTTAATTGATTCATACTTCAAGTTATTTACTCTGTGTACAATATGACTTCCTTTGCATAAGTGAAATCTTTCTTTTTGTATTGTCTTTACAGACCTACATATTTAAGAATCACATACATATAAGAAAATAAATGAATTTTGAAAAATGTAAATTTTATTTAACTTCTGCAGCTGATCACAGATAATCTTGTATGTTCAGATTTTGACTTTTGATTGTATGTATGTATGTACGTTTTTTGATGTGGTTCTCTTGCACAGGGAAGGCGAAGTAAGAGTCTAGAGAATGAAAATAAATTATAAATGAAAAGCACCTGGAATTATTTATCATTTTACAGGAATGTAATATACTATGACACAGAATTATTAATTAAGCTTTCAATTTTACTAAATAAGCTCTGTCGGTAAATAATAACAGCAGTAATAATGACAGTAAGAACAGTATTCTTATTAGTAGCTATTAGGCTAAAATACTTATTAGCACAAGGTTCAGAATTAGGCTGGGTTTGCAGAGAGCCTTGGGAGTCAAAACCACAGAGAATCCATTTTTCAGCATCATATTTCTTGAGCATATGGTGAAAAGGATGAGGTAAAGTGCACTGTCATATGAAGCAGATGAAACAAAGCACTAACCATGTGATGTTTGCTGCAGGTGTTCTGCCTGCAGGATGCTGATGCAGAGACAATGCCTGCAGGAATATTAGAAGAGTGTGGTCAGGAGCAACCATTACTTTACACTTTCAAATGGAAGCAGCATAAACCTGTCAGGTTTCAGAAGATAAAAATTGCAAAATTGAAGCAGCACAACAATACTTAATCTAGAGCCAATTTCTGTGGAAATATGCTTCCAAATGACTCATAAACAAAGGTTAGTCTTAATTACAACTATATTAAATGACCTTAGAGGTAACTAAATCTTAATACTAGGAGTTTCTGAGATACTCCAAAAGTAACCTACAAAAGTAATTACAATACAGAACAAGAAGGTTTGGTTTGCAGCAACCTGGGTAGTGGGATAAGCAACACAGATAGTGGGACTGTGTGCAGCCTCAGCAAGTTTGCAGTTGACACCAAGCTACATATAAGTTGATACAACAGAAGGAAGGGAAGTCATCCATTCAAAGGGACCTGGACAAGCTTGAGAATTGGGCCAATGTGAACCTAATGAGGTTCAACAAGTCCAAGTGCAAGGTGCTGCACCTGGGTCAGGGCAGTCCTAGACAGCTGTACAGACTGGGAGAATAATTTTTTGAGAGAAGCCCTACAGAGAAAAACTTGAGGGTTCTGGTAGACAAAAAGCTTGACATGAGCCAGCATTGAGAGCTTGGAGTCCAGAAAGCCAACTGCATCCTGGGCTGCACCAACAGAGGAGTGGCCAGCAGGTCAAGGGAGGTGATTGTTCCCCTCTAACCTTGCGAGTTCACACTTGGAGTGCTGCATGCAGGTCTGGGGCCCCCAGCACAAGAAGGATGTGGATTTGTTAGAATGGGTCCAGAGAAAGATCATGAAGTTGATTGTAGGGCTGGAATACCTCTCCTATGAAGAAAGGATGAGAAAGCTGGGGATGTTTGGCCTGGAGAAAATATAGCTCCAGGGAGGCCTCATTGCAGCTTTTCAGTACTTAAAGGGGGCTTACAAAAAGGATAGGGAGCAACTTTTTGCTCAATCAGATAATGACAGGACAAGGGGGAATGGTTTAAAAATAAAAGAGGGGAAATTTAGATTAAATGTCAGGTGGAAATTCTTCACTCAGAATGGTGAGGCACCGGCACAGAGAAGCTGTGGATGTCCCATCCCTGGAGGTTTTCAAAACCAGGTTGGATGAGACCCTGAGCAACCTGATCTAATGTCCCTTCCAACCTGTGCCATTCTATGATTCTATAGTTCTATGAATACTTTGCTATCACAAATGAATGCAATGTCAAAATTTGCAAAATTGTATCTTATTTTGCAGATATAAAAATATTTCCAGAATTCCTCTACTAGCAAAACCCTCTACCCACTCTACCATCTCTTACCCACATGAGAAACATCAGGACCTTCAAGCTGCCTGAGAATTTATCCTAACCATTCCTGAGCAGTCCTGGAATTTCTCGTGTGTCTGACATCATGTCCTTGGGTCCTATCGGTGTCCTGTGCAGTCTTCCAGCCAGCAGGAATCTCTAAATCTCAGTTCACTATACAACCACACTCATAAGTCTGGAAACTGAGGTCCATGTTTTGAGGCTTTTAACAAGTTCAGACTAGAAAGGAAGTTGAATGCTAGCCTCTGGAGTGAGGAAGGAGTGAACCTCTCCAGTGCTAGCTGATCAGGGGAAGTGATTGTCTTTTTCTATTCTGCACTGGTGCAGCCTCACCTTGAGTACTGCATACAGTTTGGGGCACTACCATATAAGAAAGACATAAAACTAATAGAATCTGTCCAAAAGACAGCTACAAAGATGGTGAGGGAAGGGTCTACAAGGGAAGACATATTAGGAGCAGCTGGGTACCCTTGGTTTGTTCAGCAAAGAGAAGAGACTGAGGGGAGGCCTCATGGCAGCCTGCAGTTTCATCAAGAGGGGATTGGAGGGGCAGGAGCTGAGCTCTGCTCTCTGCCCAATACTATTCAACATTACTGATAGATTTTCTTCAGAGCATACTGCATTATACTAACAAATGGTACATATTCTTGTCTTCCTTTAACATTTCTCTATATTAATATAATAATAAAGCCTAAAAAGTTACATAATATAGTGTGTTTTTCTCAGAGGGTAATAGCAAGTTGATATATGAAGATCCCTACTGCATCTTAACACTTCATGCATCCTTGAAATGCAGCCACTTTAGGTAAAACTCAGCACCTGTTTAACAATGCATTGCAAACCTCACATAATATTTTACTAGAAGAATAAGATATACAGTGTCCAAATAAAATGCAGGGGGATTTACTGGCATAGTGTAATTACTTGTGTTGGAATTTGTCCAGGGCACTAGGGTTAATGCTCCTACTGTTACGAAAAATCCCACTAGCTATTTAACAGCTCCAAATAGTAGAGGCTGGAGTATGGTTTGATGTCTGATATAAAGTATTAGATGAGAATCTTTGAAAGGTCTCCGTGTTTGAGTCTGTTCTCAGTCCAGCTTGTAGGTAGCATAGCATTGACTCTGCTGTGTAGTTATCAGTGATCTAAATTAGTAAGAAAATGTTGTGCTTTCAAAAAATGTCATGATTCCCTAAAAGGCTGATATTCATGATATTAGGCTTGCATAATATTGATAGAGTATGGACTATTAAAGGTCATGATTCAAAACACCATAATCAATATGTGATGTTGCTCAGAGACAATGTGGATGCCCCATCCCTGGAGGTGTTCATGACCAGATTAGATGAGGCCCTAGGCTATCTTATCTAATGGGTGACATCCCAGGGGAGTTGGAGTTAGATGATCTTTAGGGTCTCTTCCAACCCGAGCCATTCTATGATTCTATATAAATTCATCAGGAAATAAGTAACACGTTAGGGGTTGTATTTCTAATATAGTTAACAGTTTCTGCATTATTCCAAGCTGAAGAGATAGCTCTATAAACAGGATTTCTCTACACAAGATATAATCCCAAAATGTTATTAGAGAAGAAACACATTATATGTGGGAAAGAAGAGCTGGTAAGCAACATGTGAAAAATGTATTGATTTTCAACTTATGAGAGAACTCACATGTACTTAAGTCCAGATAGAAATATATATATATATTACTCTGATGTTTATGCCTTAATGATTTATCTAATTAAAAAATAAATAAAACAATTAATTTATTTTGAAGAAATTTGCCTAAGTACTGAAAATATTATTTATGTTAATGCTGTTTTGTCATGGAAAACAATTAATTTTTAAGAAAAAGGCAGCTTCCATTGAACAGAGGAGCTAACAACACAAAGGCATATACCAATAGAAAGGTAAGTTTTACCAGGTAACTACAGATTTATGTGTGTTTGTGTGCACATGAGAAGTTTTTGTTTTTTTTTAATGTTTGTTTGGTTTTTATCAGATTTGAAATTATTTTTCTTTGATTTCACAAGATGTGAATGTCACAATACGTTCTAACCATACTCCTACTGTTGAAAAAAATACAGACTTTGACAGAACACAGTAGTTTTGCAAATCAACTCTTGTTAAATTGCTTATAGAAATCATTCAAAGGTCTTTAAAAAAAAAAAAAAGTAAATAAAAGCTTTTTTTGTTTGTTTGTTTTTTCCTGATACTTGACAGCCTATGCAATTATAAGCATATGCAAGCCACAATGGGAAAGAAAGATCTGGTGTGTAAACTTTATTTGAATGATCGTTACCCAGATCACTATTGTTTCTATTTTAGCTACTTCAAGGCATATCTAATCTAATTTTGTTGTTTTGACCGCCAGCATTCTCAAAGTAGAGAAATAGAAACTGACTCTTTATTTTTTATCAAGGATAAATAGGTGAAACTGCCCTCCAGTGACTAAGGAAGGAGACAGACAGTTACTTTAAGAGATGAAATGCACCAAAATCTTGGAATTTATAGTTTCCACATTGCAACAAAAAAGTGTCCCTGGAAATCAAAAAGTTCCCTTGAAAATCTCATAAAATAGTAAAATGTTTTTAATTCTGAGAAATGTGCCTTCAGATTTACATTCTGTACCATACAGAAATGTCTTTAAAAATACACATAAAATAAAGCATGAGATCACTTTTGAAAATAACAATTATAGTCCTAATGCACTCTCATCCTTCTGAAAGTTCTATCTTTTAATCTTTGCTATACAGTGAACAAGAAGAATAGCTCTTACATTTCAGCAATTAGGAGGCTGAGTTTTAAACACTATGTATGGCTTTATAATCCAAAACTCTTTTCCTCCTTGGGTTACTGATGGAAAAGATAAGAGACATAATTCATAAGTCTCTGTTACAATTTTATGTTATTGTTTTCTTTCATCTTTTCTCTCAGCATTAAAGTCAGTTTTACACAATTGTGGTTATTCTTTCCATTGACAAGCACTGCATTTTATAGAAGTCAATAGTATTGAACTAATAACTTATAATAACATAGCATGGTAGTTCTCAAACTATTACAACTAAATATAAAAGATCTTTAGGACTGTCCATAGCTTCCTGATTAAAATACTTTAAAAGTTTAAACCCTCTGGTTAGACACATTAATATTTAAACCATGTTCAATTAAAAATAAAAGATTAAAAAATGTACTATGAGGAGGGGAGGGGAGGCGAGGCGAGGCGAGGCGAGGCGAAATGATGAAACAAACAGGTAGGAAACTGTTTTCCTGCCCACCACCTCTTCTCCCACTTTTCTCAGTCCTTCATTTCTTTGTTTTCAGTGTACATGATGCTAAATTCCTTCCAAACCATTTGGTGAGGCAACATCAAGAACAAGAGCTTGGAGTTACTGTCTAGTGGCTACTTTCTGCTGTTTTGTCCTTACTCATTTTCCTTCTCTGCCCCATGCTTCCTAGTGTTCCTTTGTTCTGACCTGTGCTGTTCCATGGGCTGCAAACTCTTAGGGGTGTTTCTGCCCCAGTGTAGGCCACCCACAACCACAGTCTTCTCAGAATCATTTGTCCTCTGGCATGATGCTCCTCTTTCAAAGAGTGTGACTGCAGTTTTGTCCCCATCAGTTCCTCTGCTTCCTCCTCTGTTTTATCCAAAATCTCACCTCTTCACAGTTCTCTGGTGTCCACTTTTGTTTGTGCTTCCAAATCTTCTTTCACGTCTCTTTCTGGTGTCTCCTCACATCTCTTCTTTTGTGTCTCTCGTGTTCCCACATATTTCCTCAGCTGAGTCCCTGTATTCTGTCTCTAACAGCCTTCACCCTTTCTTAATTATGCCTGAGGAGCAATGCCATGCGTTCCTCTGACTGGCTGCAGTTTTGGGGTCCAGTGGGGTTTCTAACCACTGCTATACTCATGGGTTTGTCCCACACAGGGTACCCTGAAGCCCTGTCTACACACCCCTTAGCAGCTATGATGAATAAAGAAGATAAATTAATTAATCAATTTAAGTTTGGTGGAAGTTATCATTTTCAGAGCAAAACAAGAAAGGAAAATAAATAAATAAATAAAAATAGAAGAACATATTCCAAGCCTATGTCCTAAATGTCTTAAAGAGAGCCTGGGAAAGGTATATATACAGTTGCAATGTTGTCTGTTTGTGTGTGTGTGCTTTTTTGTTTGTTTGTTTGCTTGCTTGTTTGTTTTGTTTTGTTTTTTTCCATGTGCTTTTTAAAGTGTCACAAGACAGATTTTTGAATCATTATTTCGTCACCATTTTCTTTTACTATTCTATGTCCATTAAAAATTGAATTGTAATCTCCTAGCTCCCACAGGTTTGAAGTTCTGGAATAAATGGGGCTGTAATCTGCCTCTAGCATTGGTGTTAGTCTAAGGTACAAGAGCAGATAAAGTGCACACATACATTTCTGAGAAAAGATAACAGACAGAAAGGTGACAGAAAGGAGCAGTATGCTGTCCATTCAAACCTTCGGAATCATAGGAATATAGAGCTGTAATATGCTAAGATCCGAATGCAGCGATGCGTGAGAACAGCATGGGCTGAGCTTTACCAGAGCCACATTTTCCATTAATTATTGCTTATGAGAAAAAACAGAAACACATAAACAGATAGTACTTGATTTAATTTTTTGTGAAAGGAGGAGTATGAAAATAGATGCCATTAAGATCATAAATCACTTTATGAACCAGATACACATAAAGAAGTTATATAGGCTGTGTAATGAAACTCATTTTTTAAAACATGAAATACTTATTTTACAGAGAAACTGCAGCATATATATTTAAAAATGCACATTAAAATACTATACTTATACTATAATATAAGAGATACACCAGGTGGATAATCTTCAAATAAAATATGCAGTTAGTCTCGAAGCATATTATATTAATATATATATACATATCACTTTAAATATTTTTCTTACGAAAATGGCAATACTGAAAATCAGGAATTCATTCAGTTTCATTGTGTAGGCTTAGCCATTTCATATGTATGATAACCTCAGTTTATGGATCAGCAGTGCATACTTTATTATGGTTATTAGCACAGACCGGTGTTTGATCAATCCTGAGTTGCAAACAGTAGTAGTATACCATTAATTCTTCTGATGCAACTCAACTACAAGATGCATTCCAGATTGTTCTGAAAGATAACATGTGCTTTGGAGAGAAGAAGTTCAACATTTTTGAGGAAAATATAAATTTGGAAAGATGCTTATTATAGCTTCATAAAGTGAAATACTGACCCTGTCAATATGAAGTCCATGCAGAAAGTTCAAGTGAAGTTTAAATATGATTTTGCTGTTTCAAAATGTGTTTCAAAAACACATATGAAGAGAAAACTCTGAAAGAACTGAGTAACATATAAATAACTTCTTGAGGAGAAAACATACTAATTGAGGAAGGGTAAAACCAGCAGAAGTAGGATGTCCTCAAAGTGTTTAAGGCCGTGTTGGATGTAGCTTTGAGCAACCTTGTCTAGTGGAAGGTGTCCCTGCCACATGGCAGGTGGGTTGGAATTAGATGATCTTTATAGTCCCTTCCAACCCAAACCATTCTATGATTCTATGATTCTAAGTACCAAAATAATATTCTGACACTAGAAGACACCAACATCCCAAATCATTGAGCCTGTCAAATAAACCTTATACACTGTTATCTATTAACATGAAAGAGAAATAAGGATTACCTGCTTATTTTAATAAGAATCATTGAATCATATAATATCTTGAGTTGGAAGGGACCCCCAACAATCATCAAGTCCAACTCCCGACTCCAGACAGGAACATCTGAAAATCAAACAGTCTGAGTGTGTTGTCCAAATGTTTCTCAAACTCTTGACAGGCATGTTGCCATGACCACTTCCTTGGGGAGCCTGTTCCAGTGCCCAGACACCCCCTTGGTGAAGAATCTTTTCCTAACATCCAGCCTGAAATCCCCTGTTGAAGTTTCATGCTGTTTCCTCTGGTCCTATTTCTGTCCCCAGAGAACAGAGATCCATGCCTGCCCCTTCGCTCCCCTCGTGAGGAAGCTGCAGGCCACCATGAGGTCTCCCCTCAGTCTCCTCTTCACTGGGCTGAATAAATCAAGTGACTAAAGCTGCTACTCATGTCTTCCCCTCTAAACCCTTCACTTCACCATGTAGCCCTCCTTTGCACACAGACTTTAATAGGTTGTGTGCTGTTTTTTTTTTGTTTGTTTGTTTGTTTGTTTTCTTTTTTCCTAATATGTCTTTCTTATATTGTGGTGCCCAAAACTGTAAGCTGTACTTGAGTTGAGACCACAGCAGTGCAGAGTAGAGCAGGAAAATCACTTCACTTGACCAGCTAGCAACACCATGCTTGATGTACCCCAGGATACAGCTGGTCCTTTTGGCTGCCAGTGTTGACTCATATTCATCTTGCTATCAAGAATGGATCTGTGTGTTGTAGATTCATCAGTTACAAATTTCCAACTAAATGAACAGACCAGGTGATGCATATGTATTAGCTACTGGGAGGTTACTGCATATTATTTCCCCAGTTGTGTCTCAACACTGTCTGGGTGAGTTTCATTTGGTTTGAAGGAAATCCATCCCAGGTATCATATTAACAATTACATAAATGGAAAGTCATGGACAAGAGCTCAATCCCATGACCTTCCCCTATTTATTACCTAGTATGGAGGTAGAAGTAAATTTCATGGTAAAAAAAAAAATTGTATAATCCACTGTTTCTTTTTGATTAATGCTGGTCTTTATGTAACAAGCAAGCAGTTCATTATTCTCATTTTTTACTAGTACTCTATTACATATGTCTTCAAATGGTATTGAGATGAAAAACAACAAAAAAAAAGTAAATAATTATTCTTTCCAATACTTCACAGGATCATGAAGCCTTGATTGGCCTTGATTGTCAAGTGCTTTATAGTTTTTTACTCTTAAACTGTGATTTCCAGTTCAGATTTTTTTAGATTAATTTTACACACTTTATATCTTGCTATTGCTTGTATATTCGATGCTGAAAAATCCTCTCTCAGATGCATTCTCCCTTTACATATTTTAGATTATAATTCACGGAATCACAGAATCACAGAATCATTTAGGTTGGAAAAGACCTCCAAGAGTCCAACCTCTGACCTAACACTAACAAGTCCTCCACTAAACCATACCACTAAGCTCAACATCTAAACATCTTTTAAAGACCTCCAGGGATGGTGACTCCACCACTTCCCTGGGCAGCCCATTCCAATGCCTTACAACCCTTTCAGTAAAGAAGTTCTTCCTAATACCAACCTAAACCTCCCTTGGTGCAACTTTAGCCCATTCTCCCTCTTCCTGTCACCAGGCACATGGGAGAACAGACCAATCCCCACCTTGCTACAGCCTCCTTTAATGTACCTATAGAGAGATATAAGGTCGCCCCTGAGCCTCCTTTTCTCCAGGCTGAACAAGCCCAGCTCCCTCAGCTGCTCCTCATAGGACTTGTTCTCCAGACTCCTCACCAGCTTTGTCGCCCTTCTCTGGACTCGCTCAAGCACCTCCATGTCCTTCTTGTAGCAAGGGGCCCAAAACTGAACACAGTATTCAAGTTGCGGCCTCACCAGAGCCGAGTACAGGGGGACAATCACTTCCCTAGCCCTGCTGGCCACACTGTTTCTCACACAAGCCAGGATGCTGCTGGCCTTCTTGGACACCTGAGCACACTGCTGGCTCATATTCAGCCGACTGTCCACCAATACTCCCAGGTCCTTCTCCGCCATGCAGCTTTCCAACCACTCATCTCCCAATCGGTAGCTCTGTTATTGTGCCCCAGGTGCAGGACCCAGCACTTGACCTTGTTGAACTTCATGCAGTTGACCTCAGCCCATTGGTGCAGACTATACAGATCCTCCTGCAGAGCCTTCCTACCCTCGAGCAGATCGACACATGCACCTAACTTGGTGTCATCTTCAAATTTACTGAGGGTGCACTCAATCCCCTCTTCCAGATCATTGATAAAGATATTAAAGAGGACCGTCCCCAGTACTGAGCCCTGGGGAATGACACTAGGGACTGGCCTCCAGCTTGATTTGACTCCATTCACCAGAACTCTTTGGGCCCAGCTATCCAGCCAGTTTTTAACCCAACGAAGCGTACGCCAGTCCAAGCCACGAGCAGCCAGTTTCTTGAGGAGAATGTTGTGGGAAACAGTGCCAAAAGCCTTGCTGAAGTCAAGGTAGACCACATCCAGAGCCTTTCCCTCATCCACCCAGTGCGTCACTTTGTCATAGAAGGAGATCAGGTTCGTCAAGCAGGACGTGCCTTTCATAAAGCCATGCTGACTGGGCCTGATCACCTGGTTGCCCTGTAAGTGCTGCGTGATGACACTCAAGATAATCTGCTCCATGAGTTTCCCTGGCACTGAGGTCAAACTGACAGGCCTATAGTTCCCTGGGTCTGCCCTCTGGCCCTTTTTGAAGATGGGCGTCCTGTTTGCTAGCCACCAGTCGACTGGGTGTGTTGGGTCTGTCTGAGCTGGAGTCACCTTTTCCCTGCAGCAGACCACACAGTGCTGTGTTCTGCATTCGTAGCTGGAACAGCACTGATATCACTCCAGTGTTGTGTCTATTGCTGCGTAGTGCTGGCACAGCATCAGGACTCCTTCTGAGCCCCCAAGAGCCAGCAGGCTGGGGGTGGGCAAGTGATGGGGAGGGGACATTGCCAGGGCAGCTGACCTAAACCAACCAAAGGGATATTCCATACCACCTGATGTCACACTCAGCAATAAAAAGGGGGGCTCTCGTGGGGGAGGGGGCTGTTCCTCCTGAACAACCACTACGTGTTTTGAGGCCCTGCTTCCCAGGACGTGGCATAACACCGCTCGTTGATGGGAAGTAGAGAATAATTTTTTTCCCTCTCTCTGTGCTTCCGCATGGACTTATTGTTTCTTTTGTTTCTTTTTTTCCTCCCCATTCTCTTTCCCTTTAATTAAACCTTTCTCATCTCCAACCTCACGTTCTCTGTGTTGTATTTTCTCCCCCTTCCTCTTTGAGAAGAGGGGGAGTGAGAGAGCGGTTGTGGTGGAGCTCAGCTGCCCACCTGAGTAAAACCACCACACTGGGACCTCCCCCGATAGCCAGGACTGCTGATAAATGATGGAAAGTGGCTTGGCCAGCTCCTCTGCCAGTTCTCTCAGTATTCTCGAGTGGATCCCATCTGGCCCCATTGACTTGCGTACATCCAAGTGCTGTAGCAGGTCACCAACCATTTTCTGGTGGATTATGAGGGCCATGTTCTGCTCCCCATCCCCTTCCACCAGCTCAGGGTGCTGGGTATCCAGAGAACAACTGCTCTTGCCGCTAAAGACTGAGGCAAAGAAGGCATTAAGCACCTCAGCCTTTTCCTCATCTCTTGTAACTAAGTTTTCCCCTGCATCCAGTAAAGGATGGAGATTGTCCTTAGTGTTCCATTTAGCATTGATGTATTTGTAAAAACATTTTTTGTTGTCTTTAATGGCAGTAGCCAGATTGAGCTCCAGATGAGCTTTGGCCTTTCTAATTTTGTCCCTGCACAGCCTCGCAACATCCTTATAGTCCTCCCGAGTGGCCCACCCTGTTTTCCAAAGATCATAAACCCTCTTTTTTCTCCTAAGCTCATCCCATAACTCTCTGTTCATCCAGTCCAGTCTTCTTCCACACCAGCTTGTCTTTGGCACATGGGGACAGACCGCTCCTGAGCCATTAAGATTTCCTTCTTGAAGAGTGGCCAGCCTTCCTGGACCCCTCTGTCCTTCAGAACCACCTCCAAAGGGACTCTAACAACCAGTGTCCTGAACAGCTCAGAGTCAACCCTATGGAAGTCCAAGACTGCAGTTTTATTGATCCCGGCCATCAGGCCGGGTGCTGAGTAAAGCGCCCCATGGTGAAAAAAAAAACACTAAATTTCTGTGTTGGCACCAGCCTCTGAGCCATGTGTTTATCAGGTGGGCTTTCTGTGTCCTCTCTGTACCCCTCCCTGCCACCATAGGGATGGATGAAAACACCACCTGTATTCCCGCTCCATCCACTACCTGTCCCAGTCCCCTAAAATCCTGTTCGACAGCCTTCAGGCTTCTCTCTTCAATATTATCACTGCCAGCCTGGACTATCAAAAAAGGATAGTAATCAGAAGAGCAAACCTCTTTGGATTTTTGATCTTTTGATTTTCATCAAAAAATCCAAAACACAACATCACACAAGCATCTATGAAGAAAATTAACTCTATCCTCACCAAACCAGTACACTTCTAAACAAGAGATTTTTGCAAAAAAAAAAAAAAATCAACCATCAAGAAAAAACAAAACAAAACAAAAAATTCAAATTCAAAGAAAACACAGCTAGAGTTTTTGTTGTCTAGATTTATTAAATACATATATTCTAATAGTAGTTTTATGCCTCCAGCAAACACTTCAGCCTCATGAGAACATATGGATAGATTTTGCTCTTTAGAACTTAAAGGTAAACCTCAATGTCTGTTTCAGTAGACTTAAACAGAGGAGAAAGTTATTTATATGATGAAAGATACTGTCAATAAAATGCGGCTTTAAAGCATGTTGTAAGAATGGAGAGTAATTTAAAAAATCAATTAATTGTTCAGCTCCTAATGAACAGAAATAAAATTTTATTTTTTCTTTTTCCCCCCATAGGTCTGTTTATAGAACTAGCCTGCCATGTTGTAAATGCAGCATGACAAAAACCTCTCTGCAAATCCATCTTTACCTTTTCTTGTAACCATTATATATGTCTAAGTAGTGTAATCAATCAAGAAGGGTCATAAGACTATCAGTTGCCTAAATGGCTGGAGATATATGTGCCTACTATAACACAAAATATACATTTCAGCTATTGTTATTAATCTTCAGTCTGGGTAGAGCAAAACCTGATGACTTAGATTTTGCTATTTGTGAATTAAAAATATTGCAGCAGACAAAAAGAAAGGAAGCAAATTGCAGCCTACAACTTAAGAGTTTAATGCATACTTCTCAAAAAACAGACATGCAAAACAACTCTGCGTGTGATACTTCTGGTCTTTTGCTAGACTTTGAGAACTGGAATCTCTGAATGTGCCAAAATATTTTTCATTAAAAGTTTCAAAGAAAAGACTACTATCTAGTATCATTAAATTTTCTAAAAAAGATAAAATACTTAAACTGCTGGATCATTAGATGTTAGCCTTTAATATTAGAGGCTGTAAATCATCTATTTTCAGACAGTGACAGCAAGGTTTTATGTATCATGTAATCCCATTTAAATTCTGCAGTGAGGAGCTAATTGAGACTTAAGTGATGTGTCATCCCTGTGCAGGCCATCTGCACAGGCTGAATCACATTCAGAGGCAGCCTGTGAGAAACTACAGAGTACCCAATTACTTCTTGTTTGGGGAAAAAAAAAAAAAAAAAAAAGGTACAAATTTGTCTCCATCTCAATTAATATGGTAAAATGAATTACAGGCTATTATAATATAGTCCAGACTCTTGTATTTCTATATCAGTCGATCAGGTTCAGATCAGAGATTCAGATTCCACCATGTCAAAACAAGTTCACTTATTACTCATTTTGACTTTATAATTTGGCAATGTGAGGAACCAAGTTTCTGGACCAGAGTCCATATCCTCTATGTTTTGTATGCACAGACACAAACAAAGTAACGCATCCTGAAGTTTTCAATACATTACCTAAAGAACCTTCATCTTCCTCCACTTCTAAAATAAATAAATGAATAAATAAACCAATCTATTTTCCTAAAACTCCATAATCAAAGTGAGGGTGACAGTGGCAAAGAAGCAAGGAAAGAATCACAGAATTACAAAATATTTGAGGTTGGAAGGGACCTCTGGAGGGCATCTGGTCCATTCCTACTCCTTAACCCCTCCTCTGCTCAAGCAGGGACACCTAGAGATGGTTCCCTAGAAACATGTCTGGGAAGCTTTTAGAAGATCTTCAACCAGGAAGACTCTACAACCTCCACAACTCTACAACTGGGCAACCTATTCCAGTGCTCAGTTGTGCCCACTGTAAAATAAATAAATAAATAAAATAAAATAAAGTAATTAAAAAAAAAAGTTTGTTTGTTTGTTTGTTTTTTTATGTTTAGACAAAACCTCTTATGTTCCATTTTGTGCCTTTTTGCCTCTTGTCCAGACAGTGGGCACCACTGAAAAGAACCTTGCTCCATTTTCTTTACACCCTCCCTTCAGTTATTTGTACCCATTGGTGAGATGCCCCCAAGCCTTCTCTCCTCTAGGCTGAACAGTCCAAACCTTGTCAATGTCTCCTCCCAGGAGATATGCTAGAGTCCCTTGATCATCTTGGTGGCCCTTTGCTGGTCTCTCTCCAGTAGCTGCATGTATCTCTTGCACAGGAAAGCACAGAACAGGACACAGTACGTCAGGTATGGCTTCACTGATGCTGAGTTGAGGAGAAGGATCACCTCCCTCCACCTGCTGGCAACGTTCCATAAATGCAACCATGCAACCTAAGATAGTTAAAAGTATTTCTTTGCAATTAAGGCACATTACTGGCTCTGTTCAGCTTTGTGTATATCAGGACCCCCAAGTCCTTCTTTGTAGGCCTGCTTTCAAGTGTGTTAGCTCCCAGCATATACTACTTCTTGGGGTTATTTGTCCCCAGGTGCAGGAATTTACACTTTCCTTATTGAACTTCATAAGGTTCCTATCAGCTCATTTTTCCAGCCTGTCCACATCCCTCTGGTGAATCAACCACTCCTCAAAGTTTTGTGCCATCAGCAGATTTGCAGAGGGTATACTCTGCTTCATAATCCATGTTGTTAATGAAGATGTCGAACAGGACTGGAACCAGTATTGACTCCAGGAGTTCTCTATTCATTACTGAACTCCAATTAGACTCTACACCAATGATCATCACCCTCTGGCCTTGGCCATTCAGCCAGTTTTTGATCCACCTCACTATCTGCCCATCCAGTCCATACATCAATAGCTTGTCTCTGAGGATATGATGTGAGACAGTGTCAATGGCTGTACTTAAGTCCATGAAGACAATATCCACTGTTCTCCCCTCATCTACCAGGTTATTCTCTTAATCATAGAAGCTTATCTGGTTGGTCAAGCATAACTTAGTCTTGGTGAATTTATGCTGATTACTCCTGACGATTTTCTTGCCCTTCAGAAGCCTGGAAATGCTTCAACACCTTCCCAAGCATCAAAGTGAAGCTGACCAATCTGTAGTTCCCCAGATCCTTCTTCTTGTCCTTCTTGAAGATAGGAGTGACATTTACTTCCATCCAGTCTTCAGGCAGTTCTCCCAGTTGCCACAATCTAGCAAAGATTATAGGGTGGCCTTGCAATCACATCTGCCAGCTCTCTCAGCACTCATGGGTGCATCCCACCAGGGCTCATGGACTTCTGTATGTCCAGTTTGCTTAAGTATTCCTTGACCTGATCCTTTTCCACCAAGGGTACATCTTCCTTGCTCCAGCCTTTCCCCCAGGGATTTCCCCCAGATTCTGAGTTCTGGGATTCTTGAAGGTCAGTCTTGGAAAGAAGGCACTCACTACCTCAGCCTTTTCCCTATCCTGTGTCACTAGGTCCCCTGCCTTACTCAGCAATGGGCTCACATTTTCCTTTGTCTTCCTTTTGTTACCTAACCACTTATAGAAGCCATTCTTCTTGTCTTTGACATCCCTGGCTACCTTCATTTCTACCTGGACTTTGTCTTCCCTAACTTCATTGCTGGATGATCAGTCTCTGTATTCCTCTCAGACTATCCATCCTTGCTTTTACATCTGTATGCTTCTTTTTTTGTATTTGAGTTTGGCCAGGAGCTCCTTGTTCAGTATGAATACAGACTGTGTCCAAACCCATAAGAGTCATCTGATACATAAATATCATATTTTTATAAACTTTATTTTTGTCCATCTAAAGACATCTAATTTATGTTTTCAGTATATCATCATTCAGTCCAGTCTATACTTTGGACAGCAAATGATAGGTTTGACCTCAACCTCTTTCTCTTCTTCCACTTTCTTAACTACATTGGAATGCATAAAAAAGAGGCAAACTACCCTGTTATCTTGACTTGGAATACTAAACTAAGTGACTTGCTCTTCTGATCACAGTAATAACTATTGCTGAGCAATAAAATTAGAAACTACCAAGTGAGGAGAATCCTTTTCTAAAAGAGGATCTATGTGAAAAATGGGCAATGTCATCATACTCTTTCTGGTGACATATATATCCGTACATATAGAAAAGGATATATGAAGAACATGGCCAAATAAATAAGCAACATAGCACAACAGTGAAATTTCTTTGACTGATTACAGACTGTCAGTGTTTGAGCAAATGCAAATAGCATACCCAAGGTATGTATTAATTACATCTACTATACATTTTGCATTGAGGGATTATGATGTTAAAATATGCCTGGAAGAGTAACACTATTGCAGGCTAAAGTGACTTTAAATATTACAGTGATATGTGGGGTACCTATGGACTATACTTGCCATTTTACTATTAGAAATAACTTCTAGCTTTTTCATTTTTTTCAGGTAATATTAAAACTGAATTAAACAAATCTCATTTCCCTACCTGAACATGGAAAGTGTTTTTTGAACTGAAAGAGAGATGGTCAGGTCCTCAGATGAGGGGTAAGAGCTTGTGTTCAAACTTCCATGTGCTTTTACTAAAATTTCCTTTTCCCTACCATCATTTTATCACTTAAGGTAGAAGCAGGCATGTACATAGAATTAAGAAGGAGCTTCTGGCTTAGAGATGTTTTTTCTTTGACTGATACTATTGTATTTGATATCGTAATATCAAATATTGTCTTAATGTATTCCTTCCCCTCATAGCAAAAATACAAGAGGATCAGATATGGGCTGAGTGTTGGGAGGCTGTATACCCTCAAGTGTTAGCTATACAGATTGGGGATATTTCATCTCAATATTAATAAAATACCTATATGGTAAAAGAATGATGCATAGAGAAGCCATCTTTCATGTTAAGCAGATACAGTTTACTATCTCCATCTTGATATACATTTGTTCCTAGACATATTAAAGGAAGAGATTATTGAACATGCTATTTTCAGATTGTTTCCTTTGAGATGAAAATGCTTCCTGGAATAAGAAAAAAAAAAAAAAAAAAAAAAAAAAAAGCGGATGACAGGTAATTTTAAATTCACTCTTCATACTTTTTTTTTTTTTTCCCAGCTGAACATATTAAGATATTGCATCTTTCTCATCTCCATAAAAGGGGGATAAAAGGGGATTTCATTTGACTTCCATGGGAAAAGCATCAGGACATATTAAGTAGCAGCTCTCAAAACACTTCCATCAACAAAATGTTTACATAAAGAGAATCAGGTACTTAGGGTTTGAATGGACATTTCAAAGTAGGAAGAAATTTTGCAAAGCAAATCAACTTTTCAATGAAAAATGAAGCTTCACACCATTAAATCCTTTTAGTAATAGGATTTTAGTGAAGCTGGAAAACCACAGAGGAGAATGGCAATCTAAGGCATTCAGTTTAGAATTCTTCTGAAGTATGACAGCAATACTACCAAACTGATATTTTTAGAGATCTCAGACAAAAATATTTGTTTCTCAGTTTTCATTTCTGAAATGAAAGTTCTTTCTTCTTTTCTAAAATAGTTATTCAAAAGCTCAGTTTTCTGTTAAAAATAAACAAACAACAGAAAATAATTCTGAAGGAATAACTTCAACAGTTCCTTTTCTTTTTCAAAGCCAAAATTGCATCTGTGATTAAAATACACGCTAAAATGCATGACTTAATGAGGTTTTGAAGTCATGAGATCTTGAAGTTTAACTGCATTTATAGAGGAATATCCCTGTGCAGTAAGCCAGTGAATTGTTACGTATTATTCTAGATATATCCACATGGAAAACATGAAAAGCATTTGCAGCCATTAGATGATATCTAATCATCTGTTGCTTCTAAAAGTATTGAGAGATATAGTGATCATTAGAAACTAGGCATTTATATTTGAATAGTCCATTCACAGTGAACAAAGCCGGATAAGCAGATGAGGAATTTGCTTCGTAAAATATTCACAAGAACATAACCAAGTTTACATATTCATATTTTTCTGTCACTTCCATTTTTGCCTTATCTGTTGCTAAAACCACGCCAGCTTTCCAAGTCTTTTTTAGCTACATATTCATGTAACTTTAGTTACGTATTCATGTTCACTACCAAATATTAATAGCAACAAAGATATTATTTTTTTTTCTGCTACAATTTAGAAATCCAGCTGAAATCGGGACTCCCTTTTTCAGAAGGTGTATAAGAATACTTGAGTGGCAAGGGAACTAAAATGAAGTAGTTTCCGCTAGCTAGCCAAAACCTGGGAAAATAACTTTGATCTTCTGACATTTAGTTATATGAATCTCTGAATTACATGCTACAGTGTGAGCTCACTTAAATTTCAGATGAATGTATCATCAACCAGACGTCTGTATATTTGCACCCTGTGAATTTATGAAAATATATTCCACTGAGAGAAATAAAAGATTTAGCTTCTACTCTCTGCTTGTTGCATAAATACATTTAAAATTAATGTTAATGGGACTTATGTGGACTTGCAGGATCTGATATGAAAGCAGAATTATGAAGTATTGGAAAAGGTATTGAAGCCAAGCTAAAAGAGATATAAACTTCTTACAGTGCCTAGTATGTTTAAAAACTAAGACTAATAAGCAAAAAATTAAAACTTTAACATGAGATATCTTATTAATCTGAACTTTCAAAATTACAGACTGCAGAGTTTTTGCAAGTGTTTTTTTAAAGCAGAAATTAAAGTATGGATAGAACTAGTATGTCAGGACAATTTAAAAATGATATATTTTGTACAACTCATTAAATGACAAAGCACATAAAAAGATGTTTTTTGTTTTTTAGTACTTTATTATAAGTGAACTACTAGTGGATTTTAAGATAACTTTATAAAAAAGGTCCTAGATTATGATATTGCAGCCTATTGTGACCTCATATCTTTATATAAGTAAATATCCTTAAGGTAAAATACTTTCTCCTCTGTGTTAAAAGCTAAATTAAAAAATGTAACCATTTGTATCAGTGGATGAACTGTATCTTCTGGTGTAGAGCTTTAAATATATCTTCATTTTCTGACATTTTATTATATTTCACCATTCTTGGCAAGTAGCCCAAGACCACTAGCCAGAGCAATGCTTCCAAGTGATAAAAATGAAAAAGAGAAAATGAGGTAGAGTTATACCTGTCCTTCCAAAACAATGGGGAGCTGTTCAAGGTTGAATCACTATAATGGCAGTCACTCAAGTCCCCTCACAGTTGGAATCCAATCCAGAGGTTTGATTTGCAAAGAGAGAATAATCTCCTTGATAGGAAATAGGAGATAGGTCACTCTTTTATGTGATACATAAAGTGTCCTTTTACATTGCTACCCTCACATGTTGAAATTGATATTCAAGCATATATTGCTTGAAATTTTCTTGTGAATACAGTATTTAAGCAATGGTAGCAGCTACATTTCAAAATATATTGTATTATATATCTTTTTTTCATCTAGCAAAAATAGCATTTGTATTTTTCTTTTATTTTATATAAAGTCATAAATTAACTAGCAGAAGAGAAAAAAAAAAAATGAACAAAAGGGGGAAAATAGCAAGATGTTTGTTTCTTAATATTAATGCCTTAATACAAAATATAACTCTAACCAGAAGAAATCATATTATATAGCTATATTTTACATCATAGAACTAGAGAAAAGCGATAGAGAAGGCACTTAGAAAATAACATTTGCTCTTTCAGGGTTTTTTAACATTTTGAAATGATTGTGGTTGAAGGGATAATCGTATGAATTCATCCCAAGTGAAGCTGAGCTTAGCAGAAAAATGGGGATACAGGAAAAGTAAATTGTAAGTTCAGCCAAGCTCAGCTGATTAGCCTGAAACCTGCATTAATTCTGGTGTGGAACATTTGACCACTAACATTGGCTAAGATGCAAAACCACATCTGTATAAGATTGTTCAAGAGAAGACTTTCAAACTGTTAGGAGTACAAAGTCATATAGAGCAGGCTGTGTTTTTCCAACACCTAGAATAGATCAACACTTTTTCTTTCTCAAACATTAAGAGAAACAATTTCTGTGCATAAAATTTTCCCATGAGGAGAACTTTCTCTTGAATTGAAAGACATTTGAGAATACACAAGCTTCTCAAACATCTCATTTAAGTAAATACTTGAAGCCAACCTCTTACTTTTACAGATTAACAGTCTGTAAGTTTAAAGAATAAAAAGATTAAAGAATAGCATAGTCTGAGCTGCTAAGTGACTATGATGGGAAAGTATCAAGGGGAACATCATTATTTATTGTTATCACACTTTCAGGAAACAGATGTTAATTTTAATCTCTGCATTTTGTCAGTATTTCATAGAATCATAGAATACTTTGAGTTGGAAGAGACTTTAAAGATCATCTACTTCCAACCCCTCTGACATAAGCAGGGACACCTACTACTAGACAAGGTTGCTCAAAGCACCATCCAACCTGGCCTTAAACATTTCCAGGGATGGGGCATCCACATCTTCTCTTGGCAACTTGTTCTAGTGCCTCACCACCCTCAGAGTAAAGAATTGCTTCCTAATATTTAATATAAATCTATCCTCATTTAGTTTAAAATTGTTATGGTTCTTTTCCTACCTCCCTGATAAAAGAGTCTCTTCCCAGCTTTCCTGTAGGTCCCATTCAGGTACCGGAAGGCCACTCTAAGGTCTTCCCAAAGCCTTCTCTTCTCTAGGCAACCCCAACAACCCCAACTTTCTTGTCCTGTCTTCATAGGAGAGGTGCTCCAGCCTTTTGATGATCTTTTTTTATGGCCCTCCTCTGGACTAAATCCAACAGGTCCATGTCCTGATACTGGGGGCCCTAGAGCCCACTCTCTCGGTGAAGTCTCATAGAAGTGGAGTAGAGGCAGAGAATCACCTCCTTTGACCTGCTGGCGATGCTTCTTTTGATGCAGCCCCAGATACAGTTGACTTTCTGATCTGCAAGTGCACATTGCTATCTCAATTTGAGTTTCTCCTCAAACAACACCCCCAGGTCCTTCTAAGGGCTGCTCTCAATCCATTCTCCAACCACTCTGTATATTATTTTAGGATTGCCCTAGCTCAGATGCAGGACTTTGAACTTGGCCTTGTGGAACTTTACTCTCAAGCCCTGTGAAGGTCCCTCTGGATGGCATCCCTTCACTCCAGCATGTTAACCACACCACACAGCTTGGTATCACTAGAAAACTTGCTAATTACTGATTGCTCATTTAATCCCACTGTCCATGTCACTGACAAAGATGTTAAATAGCACTAGTCCTAGTACTGAACCTTGAGGAACACCACTCATCAATGGTCTCCACCTGGACATCAAGAAATTGACTGAAACATTTTGAGTGCAGCCATCCACCTAGTTCCTTATTCATAAAGTTGTCTATCCATCAAAAAATCTCCAATTTAGAGACAAGGAGACTGTGTGGGACAGTGTCAAATGCTTTTCACAAGTCATTTCATAATAAGTAGATGAGTTTCAAGATTTTTTGTTATGGGATGCCCACTCCCTGGAAGTGTTCCAGGCCAGTTTGGATAGGACAACCTGATGATATTTATCCACAGTGGGGAGTAAGGTGTGGTTGGGAAGGGAATTAAATGACTTTTAGAGGTTCTTTGCAAGCCAAACCATTCTGTTGTTCTAAGATTCTAAGTCTCATTGAAAATTATCCTGAGCAGGAGACAATAGTCCCACATTGTAAGTATGCTGAGTTCTTGGCTACTGAATGTGAGAAGACATCACTGGCTGCTTGTTATGTTTTGTATGAGATAATATATATTCAAAGCATACTCAGACTGAATCTTGTAGGTAAGGAAAGTATTGAAACATTCATTTTATAAATTTTGTTTGATCTTAGGTGTAGTAAGGGCACAAACTAGTGACTGGTGTTTCTGGCATAGCTTTTTGTGACCTTCTAATGGAAAAAAAAAAAAAAAGAGATGAAATAAGGGAAGAGTTTTTACATAGTCTCTCTCATTATAAAAACAAATATTTGATGTATATATATTGAAGTACACCAATTAAAAAATATAAAATTTGCCATCACTGTCCAGGGTTCAGTTAGGATAGAGTTAATTTTGCTCCTAGTAGCTGGTATGGTACTTTGGGATTTAGGATGAGAATAATGTTGATATCACACTGATGCTTTAATTCTTGCAGAGCAGTGCTTACACTAAGCCAAGGACTTAATGTAAGCTTCTCACACTGTCCTGCCAGAGGGCAGGCTGGATGTGCAGCAGGAGCTGGGAGGGCACAGATGCAGGACATCTGACCCAAACTGGCCAAAGGGGTATTCCATATCATCTGATGTCATGCTGAACAATTAATATGGTGGGGCTTGCCGCGGTGGGGAGTCCAGCTGCTCGGGGATAGGCTGGGCATCGGTCAGTGGGTGGTGAACAGTGCAGCATTGTGCAATTGTGGTTTGTACACATTTTTACTATTATTATTATTGTTATTGTTATCCTTTCTTTTCTGTCCTAATAAACTGTCTTTATCTCATCCCACAGGCTTTCATTTCTTTCTGATTCTCTCCCCCATCCCAGAGACAGAGGGGGGAGGGTGAGCGTGTGTGGTGTTTAGCTGTCAGCTGGGTTAAACCACAACAATCACTTAACATAAGAAGTTATTTACTAAAAATCATCTGAAAATGAAAATCTGACAAGCTAGATTCCCTACAGAAATGCAAATGGTGTTCATTTATTTTTCCAACATTATTCAAGGACTTTTGGAAAGCAACATTAAAATCTTTCTTAATACCTTGGTACAGAGATCTTGATACCTTAATACCAAAGTCTTAACTGCTTATTATTCATGAGAAAGAAGAGAAGGGAGAGAGGGAGAGAGGGAGAGAGGGAGAGAGGGAGAGAGGAAGAAAGAAAGAAAGAAGGAAGGAAAGAAGGAAGGAAGGAAGGAAGGAAGGAAGGAAGGAAGGAAGGAAGGAAGGAAGGAAGGAAGGAAGGAAGGAAGGAAGGAAGGAAGGAAGGAAGGAAGGAAGGAAGGAAAACAGTCCATGTTCTTAACAATGGTTCCCATATTCTACTTGAAAAAAAAAATCAATTTTGAAACTACATTCACATCTTTTTAACAATCTAAATATATATATATTAATTAATAGCTACTGTACTCCACTTCCCAGAAAACTACAGGATGGCTCTGGGGAGACCATCTACTTTCCTTTGAGTAAGGTTTATTCTGCATTACTAAACTGAGCAATAGTAGACCTTGTTCTCTGGTCCTGCAGTCATGCATCCAGCTGTGATGTGGTCATATCTACAATATTAAAAAAATTTGCTTATAAAACCATAAAGATGGCTGCAACCAGAATGTGTGCTGGAAAAAGTCTGTATCTCATGTTTGAAACATGCTCATGAATTATCTAGGAGATAACTAATGGGACAAAGTCATGCCAGAGATGATTTTAAGTATTTAATCAGTTAGCTGAAGAATTTGTAATGATGGTTCAGTTCTTGGGCCTTTTCCTCATGAATGTTCAATTTACTCTTGAACATTTAGTATGCGTACTATGTAAACATAGCAGATTGGGCACTGCAATCACTAGGAGTAGTCAGCAAAACTGAAGTATTTCAGTGTTTAATCTGATATAAAAAAAAAAAAAATGCTTTATCAATATTGAACAACTTTTTAAAATGTTATGCAAAACAGTATTATTTTTCTTGACTGCATCATATAAAACCTAGAAAATCTCTTGTAATATTTATATTTCTGCCTTATATTGATGTGTTTAAGCTACAAAATCCTCTTCCAACCAAGGTTTTTTTCCTGATATATGCCTCTTTCTGCTGGAGTAATGATATTCTGACTTCATGAAAACTAAAGAAAGTACATCCTCACCTTAACACAGCAAAATCCCAAACTAACTATTCATTTAGACTTATCATCCACATCAATGGCCATTAGCTTCAGCAATGTGCCTCTGAACCTTTAAATATACCCTTGATTTATTAATATTGCAAATATAGAAATGGAGTGATAATAAAGTCCTTGTATCTTGATAGATGCCTTACTAGATGTTTGCCAGTGGGTCTTTCAAAGTTCGTTAGGGCCTCAGGGCTTCAGGGGTGTTCCACATTGCATTGCATTACTTGTGAGAAAGCCTTATAATTTGCAAAATATGATGCTTGTAATATCTCAGCAGACACCACCCACAGCCTTTGGACTATGACGGGAGGAAGAAAATGTAGACAGAACACATTCTTTAATTAAATCTATAAACATAATCATTTTGATTATGAGATTACAAACAATTTCTCCAGCTCTTGCTGGCATAGGAAAGTAAGGTGTAAGCAAAAGCTCAGTTTTGTGACATGCTGAATGTCTGGTTAAGGATAATCCACATTTCTTTCATGATTATTCATGCTCAGTCCTGAAAACTGAGATCCCAACAAAAAAAACTTGTGCTTCCATTTTATATATCTATATAGATATATATGCTATATCTTATGTCTCATATCTATTTTATATATCTATATCTACATTCACTGCTTCGTTCCACATCCATGTCATATTGTACACTTCTCTCTTTCACATTTTCCTGCTTCACTGTTTAGCCAAGACCTCAATCTGCTTCCATTATTTGTTTATTTGATTTGTCCAATGGATTCAGGACAAGGGTGCAGGTGAAGGAACTGATCTGGTTCCTGCAGGGCATTCAGGGAATGTAGACTGGAAAATCAGAACCTGCTTCTGCATAAACCAATATTTGTCACTGATTTGCATATCAAAGTTAAGTGTTTAGATAGTGTGATATGATTAAGACATATTTAATTAGTTTCCTTCAAATAATATCTGTTTGAGTTGAGATGCGTAGATGAAGGTTATGAGAAAAAGTAGATCAGAAAATGGAAAAAAATACTTTTTAAAAAATTATTATTTATTTAGTGAACTAGTATAGTTATGTTCAAGGAAATTTCTGTTGAAAGTTGTTGAGAAAAAAAAAAAAAAATGACCATAGGAAAGTGTGTTTTATAAAGGTATGTTTTAAATGATAGAGATATGTATTTCTGTAAAAACAAACTGTAGTCTGGTGATGAGACATACTTTCCAGTGAGTAAATACTTTTGTTTTTCCAGCCTTTTTATCCCAGACTTTACATAAAAATGTATGACTCTATTAGCTGTACAAAAACTAAGCTAGTATCTGGTCATTAGATCTTCAGACACAGGAAATAAAAGATGAAAATGTCAATCACTGTGCTATATATGCTATATATATTTTATACAATGTCTGAGCTGTGGGTATGACAAAATGAAATTAGAAACAAAACAAGATGCCTAGAAATGCTTATTTTATTATTAGGCTTCATATATACATATATATACTGGAGGGCTGAGATGAGGTGAACATCTACACTGATAAAGAGCTGTCTGCTCTAAGGTACTACCAACTACAAATCTATAGATAGTTGGGAACTAATGGCTGTTCCCACTTTGTTTCCAATAATATTTCCTTGCAATCTTGCCAGATTTATGTTCTGGTAAGATAGAGTTCAGAATTACTTACTATTGCCCATTAGTTAAAATTTTAATGTAGCTTCAAATATGTCCATTTAACAATGGAGAAAATATATGGTCCTTGCTCAAAAGAGACTAGTTCTTGCAATGAAACAGACATGATGCACACAGTTAAAGTGAGAATAAAATTACTTTTAAGTAATTTCTTATACGGTCTATTATTCATTCTTAAAGAAATAAGGAAGTTCCAAAGGGCAGAGAATGGCAGAAGGAATTTATCCATTGTAAACCACAGGAGTGACAACTTGAACTGCAATTCTGACAAGCAGATAGAATTTGTGTGTTCTTCCTGATATGACTCCTCACATAGATAATGCTATTAAAATGGAACTCAGAGCCAAAAGAAGAGCTTTTCTATTTGAGTTAACTGAGTAACTACTAAGAGGTAACTTATTCAGAGGTGAACTTATTCAGAGGTAACTTATTTGGGAAGTTAGATAAAACATACTCACCAATGATTTCTAACTGATGTTGGACTAGATGTATAATGAATTATGTGGTATACTAATGGAAAGTTAGAATTACAGCTTTCTCTTACTTGGATTTCTGCATGATTATCGGTGGCAAACCTGAAACATATCACTCACTCATTGATCCTTGTGAGGGCAGTAGCTTCTTTTGACATATAACCAAATTGTGGAACTCTTTGGCACTTATATGGCTCAAAGGCAGATGGTTTATGTACATGTGTACGGGAAGGAAAAGCCACACTGTACATATCATACTTAAGCTTTGGTCTAGTACCAAAGGCTGAACAGGCTTTTGGTACTAGACAGCCTTACAGGCTGAAAGCTGGAAAACACTGATTACTTCTAAACACCATTTTTGTAACATTGAAAAAGTAGACCGACAGACTCAGAAAAAAATGGATAAACATGAGACTATGTAGATCTTATGTATCTCCCCACTCCAACCACAAGATCTAAAACTCAGACAAAAATAAGTTAAATAAATAAATAAATAAATAAATTGATGTTTCTTTAATATATCCATGCATTAGACATAGGAATTATGCCTGCAGATTGCAAAGGTTTATTTGAAACTGTATGTATATATGTGTGCTTTAACCAGTTTTCAGACTTGATATAAGTAGTTTGTATACACATGCACAACTATATTTTAATGTCCGTTAGAGGCCATAGTATCTAGAACAGAATAAATGACCTAAACACTAGAGAGAGCACTGGCTGTGAGTTTCAACTACCAGAAGACTATTAATTATAAATGTCTGCTTTACTGCACTCTATGCATTTGTCTGTGCTCATGCAACTGAATCACATAAACCAAAATCAAGTTAAATTTCTGGAACAGAACATTTGTCTTATTCACTAAATATTGTATCCAAGCCTTGAAATATCTGAATTATATTGCTTATCCTGGGAGTTTGATTATACCTCTATTAGTTTCATACTTTACATTAATAATCTATAGTCATATAGCCATGCTTTACTAGCTGTGAATTTTTATATTGCCTAAACAAGAGAATTTTTGGATTGACCGGAAATTTCCTAATGATAATAATTCATGAGGTTAAAAATTAATACAATTTCCTAAGAGGACACTATTGACATGAGCCTCAGACAGACTGGAGTATCTTGGTAAATTAAGCTGCATGTATGGATAATTTGCTACAGCCCTGTTTTTCCAAGATATGATCAGTTCGTTGCATGGTCAGAAAATCAGATTGACATTGTTGAGCAGCTTGGGGAACAGCTAAATTGAGCATTCATTGAGCATTCATTGTTGAGCAGCTAAAATATGGGGAACTTTTTTAGAAAGTTAAAAGATAATTAATTTGTCAAATGTTAACGTCATTTTAACAGTTCAAAAAGAAGTTCTGAACTTTTCTGTTCAAAATATTCTTCATTTAAAAGTAAATCTAAATTTTCTAAAGACATTTTTGAAAGTTTTTTTTAAAAAAAGGTTCCAAGTGTTTAATCCAAGTTTATTTATATTGATCCCAAATGAATAATATAATAATAAGTAACATATAAATATATTAATATTTTATTAAGTATGTAAGTAGATATATATAAGGGTATACATACATTAATATATTTGAAGTATATAAAATTATAAATTATATACATTATATATTAATGCATGAGAGAAAATATAAAATAAAAATCAATTTTAAAGTTAATGATTTGTATGAATGCTTAATGCTTAATACTTAATACTTAATATATTGAACTGATAATGCATTGATTATATATTACCAGCATGTATTATTATTATTATTATTATTATTAATTATTATTATTTCTACTCATTTATGTTACCATTATTTGGTTTTTGATTGTTGAATGCAACCCTACTCTTTATCTCCTCCTGACCTTATTCAAACCTCTTAACTTTTGCTCAAAATTTAAAAGGGAAAAAAAAAAATGACTTGATCCATTTTTTCATTAAGGTTTAACTTGACCAAGGATCAACAGTAAACAATTTTTCCAGTATTATTGAAGACCCAAAAAGTAAATATTCCCAGGTCAAGAGATTTCCTTAAGCTAGCTTTTTGCTGTTGTTGTTATTAGGACAGTGAGTAGAGCTATTTCTTGGACCTACCATTGACATAATCAGAAATTCCCTTTGATGGTAATGGTGAGGTTCACTGATGGTGTTATCTTCAGGTTTAAAACACCTTTAGTATCCTGGAGACAGAGACTTAAATCCAGTATGACTGAATCAATCTTTAAACATCAAAGCCAGATAAATCAATTACTCCTGTGTGATGTTTGGTATAGACCTTAGAAATGGCTGTCCTTTCTGCTCTGTGTGGAGAGTAAAGTTGCAGCAACTTTATTTCTGAAATAAAGGAGTTGCTTTTGTGAATACAGTAAACAGCAAACTAAATTTCCAGAATTACGCAGTGGTTTGGGACATGGAAATTTTTTTTAAAATACCTTGGAATGAAAGATAATTAGATACAAAATATTCAGTGTATTTACATAATCTTCCTGATTAACTAATAACCTGGAGCTCAGATATACTAACAAACATAAGACATATTTGATGTTTGAATCATTTCTATTCATTTTCAGCCAATACTTATTCCTTATATTATATACTTATATTATATATATTATATACTTAAATACTTATATTTCAGCCAATATTTATTCATCTGATAATGATCAGCTAACTAAGTAGAAAGAAGTTAAACTCTGAATGATCAATGAAGTGCAAAAAGACTTCATTAGAGAAAATTTTAAATGGATATGTGTCCATCTATGTTCTGACAGATGGTGCTTTCCCCTTACGCTGTCTGTGTTCAGAAATATATATATTTTTTAATACTACTTTAAATTTCACTTCACAAAATAAAAATATTTACAAATCAAAATGAATGGCTGATTATGTAATAAATCCCTGAACCTGATTAGTTCCAGGACTTCATGAGTCTGGAACATATTGGAAATTTTTAAATTTCAAAATCTCTTTCAAAATTAAAAAAGAGATTCAAAATCTATTTCTAACAATATTTAATGAACTTAAATACAAGAACTTAAAAATTGTCTTCATTTTCATAATCTGTCAGTTCAAAGACAAAGATTTTGAGAAGCAAAATATAACTTCCTCAAATGAAATGTGAAATGCACTATTGATTTTCTAAACTTTATACATCAAGTAAAGGTTTTAGGAAGATTAGTTACCTGCCTAGACAGCTTCCAGACAGATTATGTTTCATTTGTATATATTTTTCAAACATTAATATAGTGTTGTTGGTTTTTTTAATATCTATTACCAAATTAATATATTTGAGGAAATGAAAGGATTTTATTGGTAAAATGAATTGAAAGTATTTGTTATTAATTCTTTCTCTTTATCAGCAGGACTGCTGTCTAGTCTCTCAAGCAGACAATCTCCAGTACAATACCATCTGATGCTGTCATTAAATCCTCAGCGTCAGGTTTCTGTAGCAACAGAAGAGCTCTCCCTGCTCCACTGTCTACATCTGAAATCCGGAACAAAAACAGTTAATATTTTTCTGTTCTTCTACTGTTTTTGACAGGCTAAGTCTGAGAACTTCTGTATCTGGAAAGAAGTGGTAAGTAGCAGTTAAAGTTTGTGATTATTGAATTATTATTAAAGTTTGTGATTATTGAGCTGTATGTTAGTTGTTGATGTACATGCACACCAGATGGTGGCCTGCTGCACTCTCCACCAGATTAGACAGATAAAGCCTGGGCTATATGTAGGCCTATACATGTAAACCATAAGAGGTTACAGGGCTTATTTAAGACAGCAGATCTTGAAAAGCTTTACTTTCATTTGGCTATAAATTTTACAGGATGAACATATTACCAAGGTGTTTAAAGTTAACTTCAGTGCTATTGTTTTCACACTGTTATCCCTCTCTGGGCTGACAATAACAAGCAGCATATAAGTAATGTAGAGCATAACAGGTTTAGGAGTTGTTTGCAAAATTGGCAACTCTACATGACTCAAAATACATGATAATAATTATAAATACTAACCAGAACTGAGATATAATTTTCAGAAAAACTGTGAAATAGTTCTGAATGGGATTTAAAGACTCATTTTTTTGTACTCATTAATATACTCTACATAAAAGCTTTTTTTTTTCAGATGAATAAAACTGAAGAAGCCACCTCCTAAAATCAGGGGGGTTGTTTGTTTTCTAAAAAATCGTTTTTTCCTAAAGCCAGTGTAAAGCCCATGCAGTTAGCTTGGACAGTTCATAGATCAGTAGAGTTCTGAGTTTTATTTTAGTAGTTACCTATTCTTCTTCACATTTTTATGATCTTATTCTGTTGTTGTTATCGATAACATGGATTACACTTTAAAGGAATTTGACTTAGGTACAGCATTCATTTATTTGGATCAATATCTATGCAAAGTTCTGCAGACATTTAAAAACATGATAAATAAGCCTGAAGTACAGTTACTGGTATACAAAATTTAGTTATGCTAATAAGGAAAGTTATTGTTGTTACCAGTTGTGATTGTGGTTTTATTGCCTAAATTAAACCAAGAGGTTGTGTATGCTTCTGAAAACTGGAAGAAAGACAGTAACATTTATATATCATAACCATTGTTGATAATGCATTTATGAAACTGTGTTTTGACATTTTATTAATGAGACAGGACATCACAAAGAGGAAGAAATACTGTAGTATCAAGAACTTTTACAGAATCTGTATTTTTGCCCTTTTATCAGGTATCTCCAGTGCTCACTTCTAGAGAAATTTAATCATTTTACCATAAAATTATATCTTTATGTGCAATACTAATTTTTAAATAACTGTGAAAGTTGTTAAACTCATGAATAGAATATCCTATTTCATTTTTTAAGTAATTTGCTCTTTAATTATAGTGATTACTAAGAAGTCTTTAGGAGATTTCATTAAAAAACAATGGTCATATAATCAAGGGTTAAACCTCTTTGCTGAAGTAACCAGAACATATAGTCATTGTCTATGGGCCTTTTCCAAGAAATATCAGTGATAGCTGGCCTTTGCTAAAGAACAGTGTGATATTAGAGAGAGCATATTCATCTGAAAGGCATGCAAATATTTACTGACAATATGTCATAAATATTTAATATTATTTTAATATGACAAATTTAAATGATTTTAATATAGGAAGTTAAATACACCTTTATACATTTTAGGTTCATGGCATTGCACAACTGAAATGTCACTTGGTACTTACATGTCTGTGAAGGGCAGTTGAATAAACCTCTGAGGAGTCTGTGTGTTTGAGGTGTCTACTTGGTACAATTTACAACAAGAAAGAGGGTAGGAAATAGGCAGACCCTTGACCACACAGTATGATGCTAGTAGCAGTATTGAACTGATTTGATGATGAATGTGGAATGGAAAAAATCCATACTTGGAACTTTGACACAGTCATCCCTTTTGCAAAGATATGAGGATAGTAAAAGGATAGAGCATTAGAGAATCAAAAACAAACAAAAACAGACATCTTGACCACACATTACAAACAGCACATAAGGTTTACTCAACCTCAACCTTGCAAAGGTCCATTGTATATCCACACTGTGCACGACAGTGCTCTGGACCGACCGTGGAAACAGAAACAGCTGTAGAACTTGAACTGTGTTTTTAATGATTTTCAGCAATTTTCTTAGTCTACCTTTAATTTTAAATAAACTTTCCCTTCTTTGAAATAGAATTGATAGCTTCCTACTGTGCCAGTGATGTTGTACTTGATGTTATAACATTTCTAGATATTTTGGATCTGTATGGGGCTGTGTAAGTACCTAGACAGATCTTGGATCAGCTTATTATAAACACAAAGCAACTGATCCTGTTTTTTTGTTTGTTTGTTTGTTTTTGTTTTGTTGTTGTTGTTGTTTTTTAAAAACAAAAGTGTTTCTGGAGAAACAATTATGCCCATGGGAACACAGCTGAGTATTCAAGGTTAAATGGAGGCAGAATTATTTAGTCATGTAGTCATTGGTAAAGTGCTTGGCCTGGAGAAATCAAAAAAGGAGAGTTTATCTACATCTTTATCTCTGCTGTCAAATTGGTATTCATAATAACACTAACTATTCAATATTTTTTCACTATTTTACTGACAAGAAATCCAGTTAAAAATTATGTAATCAAATTTTAACAAATCAGAAGCTCATCTGCCAAATTTATGATAAGTATTTTTACTTCTCTTACAGACTTACATTACAGAAAACATAGAGATTTGCACACAGGTTCATTCTTGTTTTCCTCCAGGGACTTCTCATTCTTTATTCTCATTCCCTAATAGTGAATTATAGCATGAATAGGGAAAAAATATTTTTGGGCTTTAATATATAAATATATATGTATATTTAAATAGTACCCTCCCATGCTCTGAACAATGTTATGCAATGAATGCTAAAGAATATTATATTCTTTATATATGATATTCTAGAGAATATGATATGCTGTAAACATAGACAATTTGTGCTCCTAAAACCATTTGGGAGAGTTGATTTTCTTCTGGTGTTACACTCCTTGAGTTGAGACGTCTTAATATATATTTTTTTTTCTCATAAGCATTTGTTGAATATAGTTTTATTATAAGATTTATTAGAGTGAACATGCTGACAGAAACTGACTATGATAGAAGCAGCAACATGATGATTTCATGTCCATAATGATGTATTTTGTTATCTTCTACCCGTTTTGTCAGTGTAGCACCATTTCTCTTATACCAGTCAAATTAGTAACATTTGAGCCCCAAATTCCTGAGGCTCAACTAGCTATACAGAGAAAGAAAAACAATGTAATTGATTCCACCAATGAAAACCACTTCTCTGGAAAAGATGCATGGCAGAGTAAAATAAATTAATAAAATAAAATAAAATAAAATAAAAACATAAAATAAAATAAATAAAATAAAATAACTTTCTATACTTTAGTCATTTTGTAAAAAAAAAAAAAAAATCAACTTTTTATGAAGTTAGCAAATCAAACAGACAGAAGAACAATTGAAAATCTACTGAAAAAAAAAATGCCTGTGCAAATAGAATGCAAGAATAGATCATAATTTGTCATTCAAAGTGTTGATGACAATGTGTGTATTGGAAAGCATACCTCTGACAAGAGTGGTAGTAGAAGTCACCTTGTTCTTAAAATGTATTCAACGTGAATTTCAGACTAAAGTGTCAAAGATATTTAAGGTTAATAAAGATTTTCAAGGTACATGATGAAGAAGCTGCTAGTAGCTATAAATATATCTTGAACATTGACATTCTGGATCACTCCAATTATTGTACCAATTATAAATCATAATAATTATTTATTAAATCAAAAGGGACAAAGATTCATTTTTTCTATAAATGTTATTCATTGATGCAGGCTGTAAAAAATCTTAGCGTAGACTGTCAAGCTTCTGCTGTATCTGTAGGTTCCCTCTAACCCCCTCAGTCTTTTATTGGCTTTTCTAAGTTTTTATGTCTCCCCAACAGCAGTGTGCTCTTTTTAACATCTTCTCTTGGAAGATAAGAACTGTTTTTTTTTTATTTTTTTATTTTTTTCAATTCATCAATGCTACATTAGTAAATCTGGACATAGTGTTTGCAGGGTAGACTCCCTATGGCTCTTTTTTTATTGTTAGACACTTGTTGTTAGATGAACATTGTTCAGTTTTTATCTTAAAGGATCTATAGTTCTTGCACACTTGTTTCTTCACAGATTGAGTGGATGCTTCTTGCATGGCTAATAGCATATAGATAGGTCATTGGTGGACTATATGAATTTACATTTCCTAGACAAAGAAATAAGCTACACAGAAATCTTTCCTCTCTTTGGCACAAAGAACTGTTCTATGAGAGCTACACAGATCATTCTTCATAGGAAAAGAGAATTCAATGTGCCTGAAATATTTTAATGGGACAAAAGAAAGATCACAGAATCACAGAACCACAGAATTTCTAGGTTGGAAGAGACCTCAAGATCATCGAGTCCAACCTCTGACCCAACGCTAGCAGTCCCCACTAAACCATATCCCTAAGCTGTTCTTCCAGGATTGTTAGTCATTTTGAAACTTTGGAGCTCTTTTCCTTCTTGTCAAGATATTGCTATGAATTTCCATAGTAGTCTCCTGCTTCTTACAAGGTTTAAAACTACTTTTTTGCACTTGCTTGAGGAGGGTTTGCAACTTATGCATTCTTCTCTCTGCTTACTCACTGAATATATATATGTCTTATATATATCTTATATATCTTATATATATCTTATATATCTTATACAGTTTATGTTAGCTTAAATGAGATACTGAGAATAACTAAAATTTTACAGGGGTGCAGAACATATATACTATACATAACATATACTATATACTATATATATACTATAACATATATGCAGAACAAAATACCCAAGCTATGTCTCTTAAGAGGTTAGTTTTCTTAAATGCTAAGTTGGTGAAACAATATCTACTTTGCATCTTTTGAAGTAGAAATGATATATTCAGTCTTAAGATGAGCACAATTTGGGGTTTGTCTTGGAAAAAAAAAAAAAAAAGTTTCATTTCTTTTTATTTCAATGAAGAGAGCTAAATAACTTTGTGGTGTATTATTTTCTTTTTATCTATTTAAACTGATTTCTCCTCTTCTTCCACACTTAAGTTAGACTACTGAACTAAAAACATAATGTTCCTCCAGTCTTATTTCACTACACATCTTGCCAGGGAACTGTAAACGTTCATTAATACAATGTTTGTGAGATACTTATATCTCTAAGTAATTTTATTTTTGCAGCCTGTCACTGAAATTAGTGTTGGTGTTAATATCTAGTTTTCAGGAAACAGTAAGAAAGAGAGAAGTGAAAACTAGGAAGAGTAGATATATTACTACACCTTTGTAAATTCCCTCTTTTGGTGTCTAATACTTTGCCATTTAGTTGGTTCTAAACAATGCTGCAGCCTTGGGAAAGTCTATGAAAGGAGCCAGGTGCTTGCATATATTTGCAAATTCTATGTAAAATAAATAATTAAATTAAATTAAATTAAATTAAATTAAATTAAATTAAATTTTAAAAAAATCCAAGCAAAATATTTCTTCTAAAAGACATCTTATCTTTGCATAAGGACTTCAGATTTGCCTTCTATAATGTCCTCTTTATTTATCAGACTAATCTCAGTGTATCTTTTGTTGCCTGTGGGTGGTGGGTTAAGCAGCAAAACGAACCACCTCGTGGAAGGGACTGCCTTTCTCATTAATTTTCACTCTGTGGTGAGAAGTGCTACCCTATGTTCACTTTACATAAAAAACTAATTAGATATTTTCCTATCATTTTGCAAATCGTACAACAGTAACTCATATGCAATGTTATTGATCAGAATTTCTCTTCTGTCCCTGCTGTTTTACAGTACATGCTTGTTCTTTTACAGAGAAATGATGCATTGCTGAAAGCAGAGTAGTTATTTATACTCATGTAAATGTAAGAAAGACACTTTTAAGACATCTCATCATTAAAAAAGTGTATGTCCTTATCGACAGCTACATGGATGAATCACTTTCTGTTACAATGAATACATATTTTCCCCACTTGTCACCTAGAAAATAATTTATTTTCATTCATTGTCAGATTTTGCATCCGTAGAGGTTGGATCTGTGTGCTGAAAATTAAATGGTGATTTATAACATAAGGGGGGAAAGTACTAGGGCATTATGACCTTGTCACAGCCTTGAATTATTCTCTTGTTTTTGAAATAGGTAATAATATTACTTTTTGCCTAAGACATTCTAGATGCTTCTGGAATCAGACCAGCAAATACTGTGGTGTTTAGCATGCTTTATTTGTGTTGAAGTCTTAAAATAAGCAAAGTGCAATAAAACTATTTCTTATTGTGTTATTAAATGTTATATCCTCTTGTATAATCATACATAACCTAATATCTCACCGTCTTGAATATATGTTCTGATTATTTTATCTAAAGTATTATGAACTGTATTTTTAAAATAGTGGCAGTATGTAAAGACGAAAAACCTACATGTAGCTTACATGAAGGTTATGAAGTAATGGAGAATTAAAGCAGCCTTTCCTAGTCTTTGGAAACAATACTTGAATGATCATATAAATAATGTCGTATTTTGTCATGCTTTTTTTCAGCTCTGCATTTCAATTGCTTTATTTCAAGTGAATGTGAGGCTAACATAGTTGTGACCCATAGCCCGCAAGTTTTGCAAATTTAGCCCATTGTGTTAATGGATCCTACTCAATATAGCAATGACCAAACTAGTTAACATTAATGCTCACTTATTACACATCCTAAAAGCCTGTGGCTACAACATAAAGGGCATTTGATATGCCAATTAATTTTTCTAAATTGCAGAACTTCTCCAGGGTGACAAAAGACTGTTATATGTTATTCAGATAATGTTAGTCAGTTAAATTATTTAACATGTCCTTTCTTTTTCTCTTGTTTTCCAGGAAATATTTTTGTTTATTACCCCAATTGCCAGAACACCTAATTAAAACAAAAATGATTTTCAGCCTTACTTTGTTATATGCTATATATATAACATAACAACATATCAGAGAAGCCTTAACAACATATCAGAGAAGGCAAAGACCAGCAACGTACTGGAAAAAGCAAAACATTGTTAAAAATGAGGCTGGCAGAATGGACTGAGTATCTACCCTTTTGATTCTATTACACAAATCACTTTAATCTCAACATGAAAAAAGAGGAATTTTGCCAAACATGTCAATTTGGCCAAGCTCTGCTTTTCATCCCTACTCCCTGTCTTGTTTTGCTAAATTAAAAGACTTGATTTCTTGCCTGTTAATTAATTTGCATAAGTAGCAGCTTTTATCACTCACAATAGAATCTCTGCATGATGATTCATTGTATTGAAGGAAGCACACATATCTGCTTTCTATTTTTATGACTGACAATGTCCAAGCAGCCATCTCCCTTATGGCATTTGAAGAGGACAGCAGATGACAATTTCAAGAACATTTAGAGAGTTCATTTAATTTTGTACCTCAGCAAATCCTTTCAATAATCTTTGCCACAAGAAAAGGTACATGTTGTGCAACTTCCTTTTCTCAATACACTCATTGTCATAAGAATGAGAAACAGTACATAATTGACAAGGAATAGTTTTGCCATCTAACAAACTACCAAACTGCTGTAAATTTAAAAGCATTTTTAAAGACTTTAAACATTGCCATTAATCCAACCCTTTCTAAGAGCAGAGGTTTCTAAGAGCAGGTGACTGATTAGCAGACCATAGTGAAAACTGTTGAAAGGGTTGAGATAACACTTTTGGCTGTTTCTCACCACAGCCCCCCCAAAGTCATAACATACAATTGGAAGTGCTACTGTTCTTAGCTTCCTGCCAAGAACAAATCAGTTTGACCAAGTGCTGGTCCACAGCTGGAGGGCTGCCTGAAGTAACAACACAATCATGCCATACTGAAGTGCCTCACACATTAAGTCAGACACAGTGTGATACAACGATTGCACATAAAATGCATCTTATTAAAAACAAAGACACAAACAAATCCTGTGATCAGGGCAGGACACCAGATTGCATGCATATTTTTATTGTGTTTTCTTTCATATAGAAAGTCATTTTTACACTACGAATGTCTTAATTTCATATTTATATGGTATGTTATTGATGACATCTCATGCTGAAATGAAAGCTGATAAAATAGATCAATGGCTACCCATTCCCATATCAGGTGCAAATTTACCAAAGTGGCGTTGGTGCTACTCCTACATCACGCCACTCAGTGCTGTGTTCATCTTATGGCTCTTTACTTTTATGAAATCTGCTTTTCATTGTTGTGTACATTTTTTTATGAGGCTGCTTTAAATAGGATATGTCTGCATGTAGCCCTCTAAGGACTGTAGTACTTGAGCTCAAGGTGTAAACTGATCCAGTTCATCAGCAGGATGGCAATCATTTTGTATATTTATACAAAACATTCTTACACAGAGACTGCTTTAGACACCACATTGTACTTGAAGCTGGAATAGAAGCTGGAAAACAATGCTGCTTTTCATTATCAGAAGGTCTGTTTTGTTTCTAACACTACTGCACCTAAAAGTAAATTGTGAGATTCAGTAATGAAAACCAGGGCACAGAGAAATTAGCAGTCTCTGAGATATCCTCACCAGTAGAACTGGACATCATTAGACTAATATTTTTATTAAAAAAAACCTTTTCCATAGTTGTTAAACTGAAACAAAGCATAGTTTTTGTTTTGTTTTGTTTTGTTTTGATTTGATTTGTTTTGTTTTTCCTGTGGCAGCCAGTCCATATAATCATAAACTGTATCTCCAGCTGAAAAAACCTGGACAAATAATGCTGTAGCAAAAATGCATGCTTTGTTACTTTTCTTTTTACTATATTGATTTAAATTTTCAGAAAGGAAACGTAGTAGAGGTATCGTACTGACAGATTTTTGAAAAGAACTGTTCTGAAAGAATAGAATAGAATAGAATAGAATAGAATAGAATAGAATAGAATAGAATAGAATAGAATAGAACAGAACAGAATAGAATAGATGTGTTTAATCAGACTATTCAAGAGACTTACAGATCTACCAAAATAGTCAAGTGTGTGTATATCACTATCACCTCAATTTCCTTAGAATCCAGAGGTGGATTCTAACAGTTTCAGAATTTCAGAATTTCAGGTGAACAGAGACCTAACTGCTCATCTTTCCTTCCAGTAATATTTATCATCATCATCATCATCATCATCTTTTACCCCTCTGACCAATTTCCATCAGTTTCAGCAAGTATGACAATGGAAAGTACTGCTTTCTCTCAAAAAGCACGTCCTTTTTCTTCTCTTCTTGTACTTTCTCCCTTCTTCCTGCAGAATACTGGTTTTGTGTATGTTGCACCCCTTCCATTGTTCCACTGAGACAAAGTTTATTCAGTCTGGTTTGTATATATATATATTTTTGTCAGACAAAAGACTAGTAGTTCCTGTCTTTCTAACAGAAAAATAGGTGATGTAGGAAAATGTTGACCATCAAAGGACAAGAAAACAATGCAAGGAACTCATTATATCGGAAAGCATTAGTCAGAAACACACACATACATCCAGATATGTTCCCCAAACTGCCAAAATAAACATCTGATATAGAAAATACTTTTGGATACTTATTAAGGAAGAAGCATTGCTGTGAAAGGTAATTAGTGTACTCTGTAATTCTATTTCAGTGAAACATAGTTTCTTGCCTTTCATATTCTATACAGAATGCTATTTCCCTAATTAGGATTAAGAGAGCTTGTGCTCCTGAGCTAGAGTTAATCCCATCTCTAGTTTCTTTGAAATCTCTCTCTCCCTCTTTTCCTCTCTTCCTTTCTCCTCCTCTTCCTCTCTCTCTCTCTGGTCTTTGGAAGTCTCAGAACTCAGTCCATTTCTTGCTTGGTTAACTAGCTATTTTTAATTTGCTCTTCAAATCATATCATCACAGCAAGCCTGTGTGTTTCTTGGTGAATTCTTTAGCTAAGAGCCATGTGTCTCCTGACTACCACCTAAGTGTTAAAAGGCAGAGTGAGAGTAGAAGACTGGTACTTTGTCAAATAGTTGACACAGCAACGTTTTGAAGGGCACTACAACTTAATATAACGTCTGTCCTTAGAAAAATCATTGAACCTACAAAAAGAAGTTCAGTCAGAGAATCTGGGTGTTCAGGACCAATTTTCAGATGGTCCAGGCCATTCAGCTTTTGCTCACTTCAAGTAGTTCTATTTTAACTATGCTGAGATTCAAGTGCTGTGATTCCCTGCTGTCTACACTAGAACAGCTCTCTTCAAAAAATGCCCTAGATATGACTTTCAAGAAACTATATGTGTAATTTTATAACACTAACTCTTTGTAAGAGGCTGGATCACCTTGAAGACAGTGTCTGATGTCACTGCCTGGAGAGATCATTTTGTTCATTAGGAGAATTGTATCTGCTAGATCCTATGAGGCAGCATCCTGACATCATTAAACAGATAGGTAGATAGACATGGCACAAAGACTCCATGGGTACAAAAAGAGAGACAAAAGCCAACTCAGCCAACATTTCAATGGTCTTTTTGAATAAAAAGTTTGAAATGGTCTTTATATGTAGAATTTTATAATTTGCCTGTTACAGTCATTGCAATTGAATGTGTAAACTAACTTTTTAGTTGCTCCATCTCAACTGGAGCAACTCAACTGGAGATGGAGCAACTTTCTTTTAAAGAATAGGTAATTGCTCAAATGATATAAAGCATTGAGCAGAGGTGTTGCTTAATGCAATTCTGAATCAACATACTTTATCTGCTTTCTTTTACTTTACAGTTTCAAAACTGTAGTGAGCAAAAAAGAAGAGTAATAGTGACTCTGCTTTGGAGCTTTTGGTCAATTCTGAAAGTTATTAGGATACCAAGACCAAAGGAAGATTTAGTGTTGTAGGATAAGGCATATAAAACAAGGCAAGACTATGAGATTAATTCAAAATTAATCAATGACAAGCTCTCTATTTTTTTTTACTCATTATTTTGTAAATTAGTAATTTAAAGAGCTATGCTTTATTCTCATTAAGTGATTTGTCATGAGAACTCTGAAGAATTGTATGCCCAGTAAATTATGTGAGATCAGGTTGAGTTCTGTGTTTCTCCTTCTTTTCCATATATTGTTTCAATGCAAATGTTTCCAGCTGAAGAAGGAAAACAGCTGTTAAAAAAAATCTAAGTTATATATTTATGTATAACGCACAGAAACAATCATAAAGAAAAAAAGTTTACAGCGAGCAGGACAGACAGACATAAACTGCTGACCAGCTGCTATAGATGGCCACACTGCATTGTAGCTGGGCCTCATCTTTGAGTTCTCCAGGCTCAGGAAAGCTTTCAATAAAATAAATAAATAAATAAATAAATAAATAAATAAATAAATAAATAAAAAGCTTGCATAGCAGGTGGTTCTTGTGATCACTTTATCAATCTGTTTTGCTCATCAGATTTCTTGATGTGATGCTGGGAACTGCACAAAGAGGGTATCATAGGTCTCTACCATGTGTTTGGATGGCATTTGTCATAATTAAGCATAATCACAAAGAGGATTTTTATTTTTTTGAGGTAATTGGACAGTCAGACACTTTGTCTCCTTTATATAACCAATGTCAAAGAAAGAATTTGGAAATCCTCAATTTATCTCTTAAAGACAATGTCTGCAGTAACACTATTATGATGGTAAGCAGAAGGGGAATTCTTAGATCATGGACACAAAGGAAGCCCATGCAAAAAGCCAAACACAGGAATGTGGAAGTTCCTACTGGAATACTCCAATTAGTGTGTATCTATTAACCTACTCAGCTTTTATCTGTTAAAACACTGAGCTGCATTTATGGAACATGGTTAATCCTATTCATGGTGCATCAGGTTCTCTGGTGCTTGGGAAATCAAATCACAGTGAACAGTTTAAGCTTTGCAAAAATGCAATCATAGAAGCATAGAGATGAAAACACTTTAGTTGTAGGCAGATTGGGGTCTACATACAAACTGACTTTTTTTGTTGTTGTTATATACAGCCTAAGCAATAACACTATGAATCTAAGTGGTGACAAAATAAAGTTAATATGCAGTAGTTAAAATAAGGATGTGATTCTTTGGAGATATCTTCTGAGTGATCTTTCTGGATATTAAGCCATATGTATTTAAAAAATCTATGTGAACACACAAAAAGTTAACATTTTTAGCAATGTTGATAGCAAACATTAACTTGTTTATTTGTAATCCACATGAAGCAAGGTCAATTATAACAGTAATGACAAAATATTTGTTATACTTAGGAAAAAAAATCCATATGAAGAAAACTGGAAGATTTGAAAGTGAGAAAATCACCTAATATATGTCACATTTCTTCTACCTGTGAAAGAAACTCTATTGACAATAGAGAGCTCTATTCTCTATTAAGAATTGACATTCTTAAGCCACTTGGAATACACAAAAACTTAGACATTTCATTTTATTGGAACACGTATTCTTTTCTTAAGAGTAAGATGAATCTGAGCACAACATAGCCAGTCTATATGTCTATATGTCTACTATATGTCTGAATTTTTACATAACTGTTTCACAGATATGGGGAGAAGGGTGCCCTTATTTTCACTACTCAGGTCAGCCATTGCAGTTTCTTCATAGCCGCATGGCTTTGTTTCTATGTGTAAAAAAGGACCAATTTATAAATATGCTGTCAAGTTTAGCTACCTGGAACTGATTTGAATGCTTTTTTAAAACAGGAATGCAAAGTATAGAATGAAATGGTGCAAAATGGCCAGGGGATGCACACCAAAGGAATTAAAAAATGTGGTTAAAATATAGATCTCCTCTCACTATCTCACTATCTGAGAGCTACAAGATTGCAATCATAACAGAGTAATGAAAATGGATTTAGCTGATGCCATTTCTCATTTTCATTACCATCATTTTCATGAGAATGGATGAATATTGTGCTATTTTGTATTCTTGCGGCAATTTTTGTCACAAATGGATTCATGCCAAGCCATCTTCTGTTCTTGTTAATCTTTGTCAAGAAGGCAGAACACCAAATTTTTCATGACCCACTGAATTCATAAGAATCTGTAAAACTTCTTCAGGCTTGCCAAATTCAAACTTCTCTTTTTGGTGGTTTGGATAGTATAACCCTCTGTGATGAAACAACACCAGTAGAAACAGAAAGCATGAGAAACACAACAAAATATTAAGATTTATTTTTCTTAATGTAGTTTATAGCTAGAACAGTAGAAAATATAAAAATGTAATACCTATGGAGACAAGTGCATAGAGGTCATAAGTGACTTAGTTAACTATTTAGGTTTTTACATTTTCATGGAAAAGTAGGGATATACATCCAAAATACTTCTAGCATACATATGTGTACTTGGTATTTAAATTATGACAATAAGACATAAAGATATTGATTGTAACCAAAATTCAAACCCACTATGTTTTCATTGTAGTGAAATATGTATGGTGGAGCTTAAAAAAGGCAGAGAAGGCACCTCAAACAACATATACAATCCTTTTTATATGTGTATACATGTATATTTGTGCATAAGCCATTTGACTATCATTTTGAGCTAGCCTGTTTGAATTAGTTTATTTTTATTTTTTTTACTTTCTCTTCAATCTACTTCTGATTCATATCAAATACATGAAATAGTAATCTGAATACTATTCATCAAACATTCATCAAATATCTGAAATAGTAATATATTTGAAATAAAACAAGTCCATACAAGCATTATATAATCATTGGCATTACATAACTTACAAATTGATGTATTTTTGCTTTACATGCTGAAAGAAGAATATAAGATAGCATGGTAATTCAAGTAGGATGGTGGAATTTATGTATGTATGAAACTCTCCTCCACATAGGGATATGTTCTTATTCCTGTCTTGAACAAGACTGCATGTGATCATTAAATAGGTTGATACATTTGTGCGTGTGTGTCATGGTGTTGGCAGAAGGGGCTGCAGGGGAACACTGTGAAGAGAAGCCAGGGCTGCCCTTTGCTGGGCACAGCCAGTTCCATATGGCTCCAACTGTCCTACCATAGGGGGCACAGCTGGGCCTGGCAGCCAAGACAGCAGTGCCTTTAGGAGAGTGTTTTCAAGCATGGGGAGAAAGTGCCCAGCAGACAAAGAAAGGGGACAAAAATTCAACACATGGAACTGTTAAGTGAGGTGAAGAGCATGACTGCCTCCTCAGAGCTGCTCTGGTCTAGGACCACTCCTGCAGAGCTGCCAGGGCCCAGCCTAATGCCATAGGACCCAGGGTCTCTGGCCAGGCTGGCCAGGGGTACATGGTTACTGTTTTCTCCTTTGCAGGTTCAACAGGTAGCAAAGCTAAGCACATATCCAAGATACGCACAAACGTACACAAAGAGAGACAGGATAGACATAACCGGTCGTGCAGGCTATTCCATAACTGGGTAACGTCAACAGCACTTACACACAGGACTCTTGCAAAATATAGACACAGACAGCCACAATCCCTTCTTCCTCTTCAGGTGGTACAGATAGATGGTCCCTAGAGAAAGCTCACTCATAGCACTGTCTAGGTTTACAAGCACACCTACATTTGCGAATCATTTGAGTACTGGCAAAGCTCATCTGTCTGACTAGCACCCCTGCCTGGATCCCAGATCCCTTGCCCACTTCAAAGGTTGCTTTCTCACCAGCTGGTCCATATTAAAGCTTGCTGTGCACACACATACACGCAGACCTACACATACACACACACACATGCACACACACGCAGACCTACACACACACAGACACAGACAGACCTACAGACACACACACAGACACACACACACACACTTATCCCTCAGCCACATCATGTTCTCCAGTCCCCCTGAGCTTGCCAACACGGACTCTCCACCAAACTGATAGCACAGCCCAGTGCTGAGGCCCAGAGCCTTTCCATCTAGTCCAGTTTAAAGTTTGCTATCTATACACACACTCATCCCATGTGCTTTGGATTTGGACATACTCACCCCTCCCAGAAGCTGGCACCAGACACATGAGCTGTGACCCATGGCCCTGCTCCAGCTGCTGCTGCAGAGCCCTGAAGTAACCTCATTCACATTGGTCCCCCCATGTTGCTGGTTTAGGAAAACACACTGCTCCTGTCCCATGGAGCTCCAGGAGCTGGCACCACAACCCACAGGGCTGACACCCCTGGCCTAACTCCAGCAGCTGGCATCAATTTAACTCACATACACACACAGGTCACCCTAATAACTGGAGCTGAGACCCCTGCACTCACTCCAGTAGTTAGCACTAGAGGCCAGAGGTGCCAGCTCCCCTGGTCTGACTCCAGTAGCTGGCACCACTCTTCACTCACATTCACAGTCTTCCTGTTAGCTGGCATATAGTCCCTGCAGCACACAGGAGAGAGAGAGTGAATATGAAGAGAAGTTAGAAAAGATTTAATGAGAAAATATAAGAAGATAGGAAAGACTGAGTTGATCAGGTGCAGAGCTCAGCCAGAGAAGCCCAGCCCCTGATCAGGCCTTTTATACCCCTCTTTTTTCCTCCTTCTCTCCCTTCTCTCTGCACATCCTCCCATGGGTTTGCAGAGCTTTGCCTTTTCCTGATCTCTTCCCAACCCCCCCTTATTTCACAGTCTCAACAACTGGAAAGTCCAGGCTGATCTTCCTGAAACTGGCTCCTGTAGTTTGATAGACCATCAGCTATTGTGACTGGGAGGTTTGTTCCTTGTCATCGTCTCCATGTTTGCTTTGTCAGGTCTGTATCTGAGCATTTAGACTATTGTTCCCCTTCTTTTTTCTTATCATCCCAATCCAGAAATTCTCACTCAGATAACCTTGCTTCAATCAACACTCCCACAATCTGTTCCTTTCCTTATCAATTCATACAACTGACTAGGTTTTGATTCCCATACCATCCTCCCTTTTTAATTATCCTTTGTTGCATTGGAAAAGGTCCTTGACCAGATACAATTAAAGGAGCAGACATTCCTTCATACACGTACCTAAGTCAAGTCTGAATACTGATGAAGTAGGAAAGTTCTTAGTAGTATAGGGTAGAGTACAATAAAGCCATATTTGCATTTGCAAATAAAACAGAAGCCCTGTTGATGAATTAGACATCACAAATTAATAATCATATAACAGCAAGAAGCAAAACTTAGAGCTGCTTTGTTCAATTTATAGGGCCTTACTTTCCCAAAGCAGGAAAGTGAATTTCTTAGCTTCACTTTATTTCTACTTATGCAAAGTAATCTGTAGGAACATATATATTTGAATGCCTGTAAAAAAATTAAGATATTGAACTTTGCTCTTGCACATTGACATGTGTCAATGCTCTAATAAGAAGACTATTACATCCTGAGTGGATGAGAGCAGCATTCACAAACATTGTGCTACTCCTGTGTGATAAGGATTTTGAGGTCACCCCTGCCCTCGGTGTTTCCTGTTTCCTACATATAGATAGCTATAATCAATTGCTGAATGTGCTAACTTCAGATGAACTCCTGTTCAGTATTTGTAGGTTTTGTTTTCAGATCTGTGTTGCTTTTATTTATAAGGGCCTCTGTGTCTACCATTAGAAAGCCTTAGGATCATGTTCCAAGGTCCACATATTTAAAAGCTGAATACTGCTGTGATATATTCAGTTCCTTGGATATGGACTACCATTACTATATTACTATAATATTACTATATTACTATATATTACTATGTGCTGCAAAATTATTTATGAAGAAATAGATAGCAAAACCAAAGAAAGAGTTAGAGACTGTTTTACACATCTTCATTTGTTAAACAGAACAAGAACACATAAAAGCCCTATGAAACACTTCTAATAAGAAAATTCTGTAATAAGATTGCAGGACTGGTCGTCATTACAATGAACAAACCTTCAAAACCTCAGTAGACAAAGGTTACATTAAGACACCTGCTGTGTAAAGGGCAGTGACAAGTGCATATGCACAGTTTTTTATCACTTTTTATTGTATGTAAAACTCTTGCTGCTAAAATGCAATGTCGCTATCCTGATGCATCTTTTTCTCTTCATATACATCCTAACATTAAGCAAACACCACACAAAATAATTCAGTTTTCTCTGTTAATTTTTTTTTGACTGTAGTCATATGGGAGGTAGAAAGAAATAATCTCCAATTACTCATTTTGGATAAAAACATCAAAACAGAATTCTAAGTTTGTTGTAAGTTTTCTTTCACAAATCACACAAATATTTGTTAGAAATAATTTTAAAGATTTAAAAGAAAATATAAAAGAAAAAAATTTGTTGCTTCAAAATAAAATATAGGATAGTGGGAAGGTAGAAAGGGAGAGAGAATCAAAGTGGTTAAGTGAAATTAATACTTGCTCTTTTATTTTTTTATTTATTTTTTCCTATTTTTTTAAAACACCAGGAAAAGGTGGGTAATCACAGGAAAATCCTTAATCTTTCTTGCTTTAAATGACCAACAGATTAAACACCTTTCTTGATTTTATTGTATCAGATTTTGTGCAGTGAAACTCAAGTTTTGAGTTTGATCTAGTTTTGATATTTTGAAGTGGACAATACAGGTAGTTCTCAATAAAGCATCTACCAATTGTTATTCAATGAAAAACTGAGAAGGCTGGAAATGTAACTTCCCATGTCTTCATTATTAACACCACCTACAGTGCTATAAATGTATTAGGATACTATATTACCCCTTTCCTTTTTGTTATTGGTTGACACAAACCTGAAAAGCATCTACTAAATTGGTTTTTGCCTTCCTTTTAAATGAGAACCTACAAAGCTGAAACTAGGACTGGTCAAGTTAGGCCTTTGTGAATCTTCATGTCTTTTTCAAATGATCGCTCAGTCACTAGCTCTTTGTGGCAAAGTTTTGTTGTTGTTGCTATTTTGCGTTATTTTTTTTCTGCTATGATGTGACCTTAGTTAATTATTGGAAGTTTTGTGTCACTATGGAGATGTAAATAATAAGCAATAATTTTCCTGTAAATTATGACCTGTCTCAATCAGTTCACTACAAGACCCTGGGCAAAGTAAAATTGCAAAATGTTGACTCTGTGACTGAAGAATTGAACTAAGAACAAGAAAGACAATAATCATTGATGGCACCATTGACTAGAAAAAAGAGCAGAAACTTATAGTAGCTGCCTTACTCTGTTTTAATCCATCTCGGATTAGGTTGATTTGAGCAGGAAGTTCATTTGTTGCTTCTATTACATTGAAGGTGTTCTACTCTCGAGGAGAAAAGAAAATTAATTTATCTTAAGATAAATTAATGTATGTAACAGAATAAGTCTATTTCTATCTCAGATGGTAAAAATTATTTTAATTATGAGAAAAAAAAAAAAAAAAGATTATCTAGAAACTGCATCTGTTAAATATATTGTATTCATAATGTCTGTTAACAAAAAGCATATACATAAAAATAGAAATGGAAAAGAACTATAATGAATTCTCATTCAGGGAAAAAGATAGCTTTGTACTATTTTTGTCTTTCTATTGCATACTGGAGTACCATTGTCTGTAGTAATCTACAGTGTTTGTGTGTGTGTGTTGTTTTTTTTTTTTAACCTTCTGTTTTATTAATATAAAGCAATTAGTGTCTTCATAGCACACAGACTTTCAGGCATGTTGCTTAGTTGTTAACAAACATAGCGTGGAAGAAACTGATATAATCTTTTCCCTTGTTAACATTTCCAGAGATTCTGACTGATACATTTTTGTTGTTGCTGATGTTGGTTTTTGTTGTAGTTGTTGTTTTACTTGTATGATGGTGGTTTTCATTTGCACATAGATCTAACTTCTAAACAGGTAATAATGACTGACGTTACATTCAATGGTGTGTGATAAGCACTGTGATATAGTGCTTTCCCTGCAACTAATCATGATCTAAAAAAAATAAATTTGATTTGATCACTTGCTTTGAAATCAGCTATGGCCGATGTAAGCCATATTGTCAACAATTCAGTAAGCTCAGAAAGCATCATCTTCCTAAATCAAAATTTAAATTCCCTGAATTCTATAACTATAGGTATGTTGAGCCAAATTAATAGTGTAGTGTCACTACACCATTACTTTGTTGGAGACTGAACTCACAGATGTGTAATAAGACGGTTGTACATTACACTATTCACTCTGACATACATAATAGAAGACTATAGATTTTGTAGTGCAGGTACATATATTAACGAGATGAAGAAATAGCTTCACTGTGCAGGTAGGTCTTGTAGAAAGTGTTCAATATTAAGCATATTTCCCAACACATACTGTGTTGGGAAAGCCTCTGAAATAAACACTAAATGCAGAGTGTTCTGCTTTTCTAATCTTCATTAGTGCATGGTTTCCAGAAAACAGAAAGTCTACAAGAAGAAAGAACAGAAAATATTGTCGTTTCTGAGCATCTGCAAAAGAAGCATTTTAATAATTCTGAAGAATGGGAATTGTTCATACATTGAGTTTTTGACAGATTTATAGATAAACCAGATTATTTAAGGTTATTAACATTTTTGCCTAAACAATACAGTATGCTTGAATATATGTAATATATCCAATACAACACATTCACTGTTATATGCTTGAATATATGTAATATTTCTAATACAACACATTCTCTGTTATTTGGAGATCTCAAATTTGAAAGAGCTTCCATAAAAAATGTAGCTATCATTATTTTGCTTCTGCAAATAATGATGAAACTTGGAAACTGTTTTTTTTGTTTGTTTTTTTTTTGTTTGTTTGTTTGTTTTTGTTTTTTGTAACTGGAATAATATAATTCAAAGTCTTAAAAGAAGATAAATGAGATTAAAGTAGACAATAGACAAAATAACTGCAATGCCTTTGGTTTATTAGAAGTGACAGAGAAATAAACAGTCACTTGTTATGAATAATCGAGGGACTTGTTAGAAAAGTTTAGTGCATAAAATGACATTTTCTACTACTTCTGCATTAGTAAATAGATCTGCTGCGTATTGCCAATAGCACTTGCATTTATCTAAAGCATTGAGAAGAAAAGCTTCCAAGGTTTTAAATGTTTCAGAAAAATTATAATTTATGGAGAATATTGCATTTGAAGTTCTCAAATTTTAATTTCATTGATACAATTTTTAATACCCATGTACATTTATTATTTGGTATGAATATAGTGTTCATAAGCTTTCCGTACCTGACTGTGTTAAATAACCAAAAATCAATGCATTATTAAATTAGTATTGTAAAGGTTAAGTATGACCGCAAAGAAGTCAGATAATACATGAATATCTTCAGAAGAATGGAATGAATATCTTTAGAAGAACTGATATGTTGTGTAGAGGTTGTGGTGATGTCAGTTTTTGTTGTTGGTGGTGGTGGTGGGTTTTTTTTGCTGTTGTGTGTTTTTGTGTTTGTTTGGGTTAGTCTGATTATTTGTTTTTTTTTACAGAATTCAATAATTTCCACTCAAAAAAAAAAAAAAAAAAAAGGAAGAAAAAAAAAAAAAAAGCTCCAGAAATATAAAATGCATTCTGGAGGACTGAATTTTGGATTATCAAATGCATTTATTTCAATTTATTTCAACTTTGCCATATAATCAAACTGTACCAATAAGTATGGCCTAAACAGCACTTGTTATGATTACAGAATTTATTTCACATTATTGAAAATAATCACATAAATGCATGAATGGTTTCACTCATAATAAATGTATTACTCATAAAATATATAAATCAATAAAAATATTTTCTAAAAATTATGGAACATGTACTTTTAGAATAGCAACCTAATCTGATTAATGTCTCATTATAATCAACTTTTTACATAAGTGAAGTGTACACTAAAATTATAGCTGGTTATGTTAATTTTCCTTGGACTATGAACTTCCCAACTATCCTAAAAATTGGAACCATTCTATTTTAATATAAACAGAAAAGATAGCATATTAAGATAACTTTAATTTAAGCATGAAGTGTTTTAATTTTTCAATATCTTAAAATAGTAAAATTCTACAGTATTTTAATTCTTAATATTTAGTTCACAAACAAACAAAAAGTTTCTAATGAGGTCTATGGACGAAATAGAGGCTTATCTGTATTCACAGGTGGGATAAGGATCTTAGTCCCGGTAGACTGGAAGCTGGCAAATGTTGTGCCGATTTTCAAGAAGGGTCAGAAAGAAGACCCTGGCAATTACAGGCCTGTCAGTCTCACGTCAGTGCCTGGTAAAATCATGGAGAAGTTGGTTCTCAAACTTATTGAGGCGCACCTGGGGGACAAAGCAGTCATTGGTCCCAGCCAGCATGGGTTTGTGAAGGGTAGGTCCTGCCTAACTAACCTGATTTCCTTTTATGATAAGATCACCCGTATGGTGGACCAAGGGAAACCAGCTGATGTGATTTTTTTGGACTTCAGCAAGGCTTTTGACACGGTTTCCCATAGGATCCTACTGGACAAAATGTCCACCATACAGCTAAATAAAAACATCATACAATGGGTGAGCAATTGGCTAACGGGCAGGGCCCAAAGGATTATGGTAAATGGGGCTGTGTTAGGCTGGCGGGCGGTCACCAGTGGGGTCCCTCAAGGCTCCATTTTAGGGCTGGTACTTTTCAATATTTTTATAAACGATCTGGATGTAGGCATAGAATGTATTTTGAGCAAGTTTGCTGATGACACCAAACTTGGAGGAGTTGTGGACTCAAATGAGGGCGTAAAGGCCTTGCAGAGGGATCTGGATAGGTTGGAGAGCTGGGCGATCACCAACCGCATGAAGTTCAATAAGAGCAAGTGCCGGGTCCTGCACCTGGGACGGGGAAACCCTGGCTGCATGTACAGACTGGGCGATGAGACACTGGAGAGCAGCCTAGAAGAGAGGGATCTGGGGGTCGTGGTAGACAGCAAGTTGAATATGAGCCAGCAGTGTGCCCTGGCAGCCAGGAGGGCCAACCGTGTCCTGGGGTGCATCAAGCACGGCATCGCTAGTAGGTCAAGGGAGGTGATTGTCCCGCTCTACTCTGCGCTGGTGCGGCCTCACCTCGAGTACTGTGTGCAGTTCTGGGCACCACAGTATAAAAAGGACATGAAACTGTTGGAAAGTGTCCAGAGGAGGGCTACGAAGATGGTGAAAGGCCTGGAGGGGAAGACGTACGAAGAACGGCTGAGGTCACTGGGCCTGTTCAGCCTGGAGAAGAGGAGGCTGAGGGGAGACTTCATCACAGTCTACAACTTCCTTGTAAGGGGGTGTCGAAAGGCAGGAGACCTTTTCTCCATTAACACCAGTGACAGGACCCGCGGGAACGGGGTTAAGCTGAGGCAGGGGAAATTTAGGCTGGACGTCAGGAGGGGGTTCTTCACAGAGAGGGTGGTTGCACACTGGAACAGGCTCCCCAGGGAAGTGGTCACTGCACCGAGCCTGTCTGAATTTAAGAAGAGATTGGACTGTGCACTTAGGCACATGGACTGAACTTTTGGGTAGACCTGTGCGGTGTCAAGAGTTGGACTTGATGATCCTTAAGGGTCCCTTCCAACTCAGGATATTCTATGATTCTATGATTCTATGAATATATTTTTCATCCTTTACTTCTCATCAGTCATTGCAAATAAAGAATATTTTGTGTCATCAGAAATAAAATAGAGATATTATGTGTACCTTTCCTTGCACGCTAAATTTTTTGGTTGTAGCTGTTCTTATGTGTCATTAATGAATAAAACTCAGATTATTTCCTTACATACGCATCCAAGTAATAAATTTGTGTATAAACCTGAGGTTTCACAAAAAAAAAATTAAAAAAAAAAATCATAGATTAGCTGAGTTGTGGCTTTGATTTTCTTCTTTCTGTGCACAAGGGATGCACAATGTCTAAAGTTTTCCCATTATTTCCTTGATGTGCTGCAGTTACGTACGCGTTGAACATTTGTATATCAAGCCTGTTGCTAGATACAGAAAAAAAGATAGACTTTTCTAAATGCAAAAGCTCAATGATTTTCCAAAATTCACTCACTAATGTCTAATGTCAGAAGTGTTTGGTTTTTTTATTTTTAATTTTTTAAATCAGTATGTATATTAGCAAAGTTTAAAGAAACTCTTCATTCTAAAGAATTAGATTCCTGCAATACTCTAAGGATGCTAGTCACAAAAATAGTTAAATAGAAGAAAAGAAAGAGTAATCTTCATGAGAAAGGTAACCAATAATAATATTTGTTGATTAAAAAAATAAAGCTATCATTTAATTTCCTAAATTAAATATGGTACCTGAGTAACCAACAACTGAACAATCTTTAACTTACCTACAACACAGTTTTAATTTCTGTGATCACAGTTAAATCCAGGAACTGAGTAGCTTTCTATTGTTTACTCAAGTTTACTCAAGTTTATTTTCTTTCTTTTAACTGTTAAAACTAAATCTAGATGGTTAAAAACAAGCTCAAAGAAAGCAATTTCAATCTTAACTGTACCTATATTAACTCCACTCCTGTTACGTTGGTATTAAGACAAATGAATACACACTTTATATGTGAATCTCAGGTGTTTCATACATAAAAATTACACTAGTATTTAAGTTAGAGCAGATTCTTTCCATGTAATGATTGTTTTTGTAAATAATTGTGTAAAGATAGTTTCCAAGTTGTAGCAAGAGATTTAACTAGGTTTGCTTTTGTAATTAAAAAGGCTACACATTCACTTCAAGAATCTTTTAACCATTCCCAAAGGTAGTCCAGAATGCTCCGTGATCTAAGAAATTAATACTGAGTTTAAGAGAGAAACTACCAATTGACTGAAGTACTAGATTCCATAGTGCTTAGATGACAAAAGCTTTTAGTTATAAAGCTAAGTTTCAATGTTGTGCTATTTGTGTATAAATTAATGCAGTATACAAACAATTTGTACTCATAAGGCATTTATGACTTACTAACCAAACTAATTGTTAAGCAACAACAATCTGAAAGAGAAAAAGAGTATAGTTTTTACAATCGAAGAATTTGTATTATATCATTCTTTTGAAGATGTTCCATTCTCTGCTGTCATAAAATAATGCTAAAAAAAATCTTTCACAGCCTTACAATCAGTAAGTTAACAACCTATATTCATGTCAGAGTAAGAGTAGATAGAATAATAGAAATTAACGTGAAGTTCTTCTGTTCTTCTAAACAAGGCTTGAAAAAAAAAAAAATTAAAATCAAAAAAAAAAAAAATTGCTTAATTGGCAGTGATTTCAGATTCTCATTTCAGATGAGAAATACATATGGCTGCGTAGCCAAGGTTATCATTTTGTGCTCATGATCAGTGATTCACCTTAATTCCAGAGGGGAAAGTTAGCAAAGACAGGAAATGATACTAGTCTGGAGTCCTTATCAAGTATCTGTCTTGACCACCTGTGCTAAAAACTATTCTGATTAAAAGGGTAAAAATGCTTTCAATTGAACAGACAAACCTAAAAGGATATTTTCAACTAGTTCTATCATGAAAGCTATTTAGCACCCACAAGCACACAACTTTTGTTTCTGAAATCAGTTATTACAGGTTTTTCTGCAGTAGCTGTGAAGAGATATCTTTAGAGTCAGCAGATGCTTCTTTTTTAAGAAATGAAATGGCCACTAAATATCCAGTGCTCACATGATTTATTCCAATCCAAAATTTGAAATGGACTTTAGATGCTTATATACATACACATGAAAAATTACATAGTGTAATAATGAATTAACATTTGTGAGTGTTAATATAAATATAAAATGTATGTATATACACATTGTATTGATATGAACCAACTGAGAAGCTTAGATGGTTTACATTATACTGTCTTTTATTTTTCTGTTAGCTTTTTAACTATCAGATAAAATACAATATAAACATTTTCTTCTTGTCCTCAGAGCTCCTTGCAAAATTTTCCTTAAATAGCAATGTTGATAAGGACGAAGCTTTTGGTTTAATCCTTGTCCTCAAGTTACCACAGTTCTTCATTTTCACTTGCTAACTCAGGAATTTTCTTTTTACAAATTTCAGTATGAGTTCTTCAGAGAGTCCTATGAATTTGAATATTTATAAAGATGCAATGAACACTTACCTTACAATGAAATCAAATTAAAAAAAAAAAAAAATCCTGGTTATATTTTGCATTTTGTACTGATCAGTGAAGACTGAATTATCATCACTTCTTCTAATGAATGATGTTACTCCAGATGCCAAGAGCATTGCTTTCCATGAGACTTCTAACGTAGCTGGACACTGTTCAAACAGCTACACACTGCACAGCTGCAACCTATACTGTTTCCCAATTCAGAATAAGAATCACAGAATCACAGAATTGTCTAGGTTGGAAGAGACCTCAAGATCATTGAGTCCAACCTCTGACCTAACACTAACAAGTCCTCCACTAAACCATATTGCTAAGTTCAACATCTAGATGTCTCTTAAAGACCTCCAGGGATGGTGACTCAACCACTTCCCTGGGCAGCCCATTCCAATGCCTCAAAACCCTTTCAGTAAAGAAGTTATCCAACCTAAAACTCCCCTGGCACAACTTTAGCCCGTTCCCCCTCGTCCTATCACCAGGCACATAGGAGAATAGACCAACCCCCACCTTTGCTACAGCCTCCTTTAATGTACTTATAAAGAGTGATAAAGTTGCCCCTGAGCCTCCTTTTCTCCAGACTGAACAAGCCCAGGTCCCTCAGCCGCTCCTTGTAGGACTTGTTCTCCAGACCTCTCACCAGCTTGGTCACCATTCTCTGGGCTCACTCAAGCACCTCCATGTCCTTCTTGTAGCAAGGGGCCCAAAACTGAACACAGTACTTGAAGTGCGGCCTCACCAGAGCCGAGTACAGGGGGACAATCACTTCCCTAGCCCTGCTGGCCACACTGTTTTTTATACAAGCCAGGATGCTGCTGGCCTTCTTGGACACCTGAGCACACTGCTGGCTCATATTCAGCCGACTGTCCACCAATACTCCCAGGTCCTTCTCCACCAGGCAGCTTTCCAACCACTCATCTCCCAATCGGTAGCTCTGTTATTGTGCCCCAGGTGCAGGACCCAGCACTTGGCCTTGCTGAACTTCATACAGTTGACCTCAGCCCATCGGTGCAGACTATACAGATCCTCCTGCAGAGCCTTCCTACACTCGAGCTGATCGACACACACGCCTAACTTGGTGTCATCTGAGAACTTTCTGAAGGTGCACTCGATCCCCTCATCCAGATCATTGATAAAGATATTAAAGAGGACCGTCCCCAGTACTGAGCCCTGGGGAATGACACTAGGGACTGGCCTCCAACTTGATTTGACTCCATTCACCACAACTCTTTGGGCCCAGCTATCCAGCCAGTTTTTAACCCAACACAGCGTATGCCAGTCCAAGCCACGAGCAGACAGTTTCTTGAGGAGAATGTTGTGGGAAACAGTGCCAAAAGCCTTGCTGAAGTCAAGGTAGACCACATCCAGAGCCTTTCCCTCGTCCACCCAGCATGTCACTTTGTCATAGAAGGAGATCAGGTTCGTCAAGCAGGACGTGCCTTTCATAAACCCATGCTGACTGGGCCTGATCACCTGGTTCCCCTGTAAGTGCTGCGTGATGACACTCAAGATAATCTGCTCCATGAGTTTCCCTGGCACTGAGGTCAAACTGACAGGCCTATAGTTCCCTGGGTCTACCCTCTGGCCCTTTTTGAAGATAGGCGTCACGTTTGCTAGCTGCCAGTCAACTGGGACCTCCCCCGATCGCCAGGACTGCTGATAAATGATGGACAGTGGCTTGGCCAGCTCCTCTGCCAGTTCTCTCAGTATTCTCGAGTGGATCCCATCTGGCCCCATTGACTTGCGTACATCCAAGTGCTGTAGCAGGTCGCCAACCATTTTCTGGTGGATTATGAGGGCCATGTTCTGCTCCCCATCCCCTTCCACCAGTTCAGGGTGCTGGGTATCCAGAGAGCAACTGGTTTTGCCACTAAATACTGAGGCAAAGAAGGCATTAAGCACCTCAGCCTTTTCCTCATCTTTCATAACTAAGTTCTCCCCAGTATCCAGTAAAGGCTGGAGATTCTCCTTAGTCCGCTGTTTCGCCTTAATATATTTGCAAAAACATTTTTTGTTGTCTTTAATGGCAGTAGCCAGATTGAGCTCCAGATGAGCTTTGGCCTTTCTCATTTTGTCCCTGCACAGCCTTGCAACATCCTTATAATCCTCCTGAGTTTCCCGCCCTCTTTTCCAAAGATTGTAAACCCTCTTTTTTCTCCTAAGCTCAAGCCACAATTCTCTGTTGAGCCAGGCTGGTCTTCCCTGCCAGCTCATCTTTGGGCATGTGGGGACAGACCGCTCCCGCGCCATTAAGATTTCCTTCTTGAAGAGCGCCCAGCCTTCCTGGACTCCTCTGCCCTTCAGAGCCTCCTCCCAAGGAACTCAACCAACCAGTGTCCTGAGCAGTTCAAAGTTGGCCCTCCAGAATTCAAATACAGCAGTTTTGCTGGTCCCCTTCCTGGCTTTGCCAAGAATGGAGAACTCTACTATTTCATGGTCACTCTGCCTAAGACAGTTTCCAACCACCACATCTCCCACCAGTCCTTCTCTGTTTCTGAAGAGAAGGTCTAGTGGGGCACCTCCCCTGGTAGGCTCACTAACCAGCTGCATCAGGAAGCTATCTTCCACGCTCTCCAGAAAACTCCTAGACAGCTTTCTCTGGGCTGTGTTGTGCTTCCAGGGTACATCTGGGAAGTTGAACTCCCCCATGAGAACAAGCGCTGACAATTTTGCAACTTTTGTCAGCTGTCTGTAGAACTCCTCATCCGTCTCCTCATCCTGGTTTGGCGGTCTATAACAGACCCCCACCAGAATGCTTCCCTTGTTGGCCTTCCCACTAATCCTAACCCATAGGGACTCAACCTTATCATTCCCTGCCTCAAGTTCCACGACAACAAAACTCTCTCTGATATAGAGAGCCACATCACCACCCCTTCCATGCTGCCTGTCCCTTCTGAATAGCCTATTGCCAGACATTGCAGCACTCCAGTCATGAGAGTGGTCCTACCACGTTTCACCTACCACGTACCACGTTTCCAAGTTATAGCCTGCCTGCCGCACCATGGCTTCCAGCTCCTCCTGTTTGTTACCCATGCTGCGTGCATTAGTGTAGATGCACTTCAATTGGGCCATTGCCTTCTCTCCCAGCCTTGCCATTGTTACCCCTGGCACAGCATTAACAAGCCTTGTTTCAGCCCTGTCCCCCTTCTCACCCAGTTTAAAGCCCTCTCACTGAGCCCCGCCAGCTCCTGGCCTAGGATCCATTTTCCCCTTAGAGATAGGGACCCGTCTGCAGCCATCAGGCCAAGTGCCGAGTAAAGTGCCCCATGGTCAAAAAAATAAACCAAATTTCTGCGTTGGCTCCAGCCTCTGAGCCATGTGTTTATCAGCTGGGCTTTCCATGTCCTCTCTGTACCCCTCCCTGCCACCGTAGGAATGGACAAAAAAACACCTGTACTCCTGCTCCATCCACTAACCATCCCAGTCCCCTAAAGTCTTGTTTGATGGTCTTCAGGCTTCTCTCTTCAGTGTCATCACTGCCAGCCTGGACTATTAAAAGAGGATAATAGTCAGAGGGGCAAACCAGGCTGGGAAGCTTTCTGGCAATCTCCCTGATCCTGGCCCCAGGGAGGCAGCAGACTTCCCTACAGGTTGGGTCAGGCCAGCAAATAGGTCCCTCTGTTCCCCTGAGAAGGGAGTCACCCACAACAATCACCCTTCTTTCTGTCCTGGTGGAGGCAGTCCTGAGGCGTGGAGTCAGCTTCCTCTCCCTAAGCATCCTCCTGGGTAGACTTACTACCTCTTCCTCAGCTACGGGTCTCTCAAGCTCCAGGGCCTCAAACCTGTTGTATAAGGGCACCTGGGAAGGTGGGGCTGGTGTGGGGGGGCATCGCCTGCGATGTCAAGCAGGGACCTGTCTCCATTCCTCCTCAACTCCTAGGTCCCCTGCCTCTGCCCAACAGCAACAGAGCAGGGGGTCCACCCCCTTTTGGGGTGTCTCATCCTGGTACCTGTCCTTCAGGCCGCGCAGGGAGTTGCTCCACAAGTCTATCTCGCGCTCACACTCCCTGATATCCCTCAGCCTCTCAACCTTCTCCTTGAGTTCTGCCATGAGGCGGACCAGGTCGTCCACCTGCTCGCACTTCACGCACATAGTCTCTTTTCCCCCCCCACAGGTGGTAGCAACAGGCTCAGGCACTCCCTGCACCCAGAGACCTGAACTGCCGCAGTTTTGAGAGGGCAGTCTGTCTGGGTGTGTACAGACTTCCTGGAGAGCACGCTGTGCCTGGTGTACACCATTGCAGCTGAGCAAGCAGTAGACCACTGTTAGAGGAGGTGTTTGTATGGGTGGTGGGGAGCGCTCTGCCCTTCCTGCTTGCCCTGCCTGCAGGAACTGCTGTGCTAACTGCCACACCACTCCCTTCTGACACACCACGCCCTGTTTGCCCATCCCTGTCGCCACGCTCCTGGTCACTTGCGCTCCCTAAGGGCAGCTTTTGAACAGCCGGGGAGGGGACGCTGCTGGCTCTGCCTATGCCTCGTTCACCTCCCTCGCGAGGGCTGCCAGGTCCTGGCGGCTCCCTCGAGTGGGCTCAGTGCCGGAAAAATTAGCCCTGCCTGTCCAATCCAGGGATGTATCTGCCCTGGAGCCAATCACCTTGGAAAGTATTATTTTCATTATCTTTCAGAATACCACTTTCCAAATACCAGGCACTATGGAAAACTATTTGTACAATGATCCTGGCTTCTGGTCTTGAAACAATGGCTGTAGACTCAATGGTAAAACTTTGTCCCAAGTATGACTTCTATTCTGACTTTAGCAGCAGTCTTGCTTTGACTGTAATTCTCAATAAGCATGAAACCTTACTAACCTGGGGAGGACAACACCCATACGTGATTTTTTTTTCTTCAGTGACAGAGAATTTAATTCTAATCTGTGACTTTCATTGTTTGTAAATCTACAAATTTGCAAGAACAAACCAAAGAACTACAACTTCTTTCCTTAAAGCCTTAGAAACTTCCTCATGAAATATCTGAGAAACTACTTTTCTTCATTCCTCCTCATTCTGCAACACTATGTCCTACATTAAATTAAAACCTTTCTTCAGAATTGCTTTCCTTTCCTTAGGAGTCTTATGTAGTCTTAATTTTGGAATCACAATGGTTTCCAAAATTTGTCAGGTACTGTACAGGGATTGGTCATTAGAGAAACCTTCCTAAGTCTTCCAGCTGTGTTAGGAGATGTAATTTCATTTATCAGATCTCTTCTATGAAACTATAAATGATGTTTTACTATTTAGAGATTCTTCTTTTATTGATGTATAAAATCACTGATTGTCATATCTGAACTGCCTAACTGAACAGATACAAATCTATGGGGCTCGATGATAACCTCATAACTTTACCTTTACTATGTCTTGGGGGACCAAGAACTTGACTCCATGGTACTCCTCACCGGAGCTGAGCAGAGGGCAAGGATCACTTCCATTGATCTGCTGGCAATACTTTGCCTAATGCAGCCCAGGATTCAATGAGCCTTCTTTGTTCAGCTGAAATTGCTGGCTCACGTTCAACTTGGTGTCTGCTGAGACTCCTAGATCCTTTTTCTGAAAAGCTGACTTCCAGCTGTGTAGCCCCCAACACAGACCGGTTGTTCTTCCTCAGGTGCAGGAATATATATTTTCCTTACATCATAATGTTCCTGTCAGACCATTTCCCTAGCCAGTCCAGGTCCCTCTATATGGCAGCATGACCCTCCTCAGACATTCTTCCCAGAATTGTGTCATCAGCAGCTTGCGGAGGGTACACTGATTCAGCACCAATGTCATCAATGAAGATGTTAAACAGGACTGGACCCAGTATTGACCCTGGAGTACTCTGCTCTTTATTGGCCCCAAACTAGACCTTGCTCCAGTGATTACCACCCTCTGGGTCTGGCCATTCAGACAGTTTTTGATCTGTCTTACTGCCTGATCATCCAGCCCATACTTTATCAACTTGTCTTCAAGGATCTTTTGGGGGACAGTGTCAAAGGCCTTACTGAAGTCCAGGAGGACAATATCCACTGCTCTTCCTTCATGCACCAGGCTGGTCATTTTGTCACAGAAGCTTATCAAATTGGTCAGGCCTGACTTCTCTTTGCTGAATCCATACTGATTACTCCTGATGATTCTAGCTGAGCAGGTCTTGTTAATAGGACTTTATCTCTCTTTTATTTTCAACAAATTCTACTCTCATTTTTGGTCTCCACGTTTAGTTAAAGTGTAAAAGATTGCTACAAAGATGATTCAGAAACCATTTGCATAATGTAATCAAAGTCTAGGAATGGCATTTTTTATATAATTATTCTTCTCTTTTTCCAAGTCAGTTTAGGCCTTGACACAGTAAGATAGTTTCCAGTAAGTACTTAGAAACATACGTCTCACTGGGAGCTCTTGGGTTTTAGAAATAAAGCCTGTGTTATTGCAGTAATCATAGCTCAAAAATCTTTTACAATCCATTTTAAAGTCAATGGATTTTCCTTTGCATTGATTTAATTTTTGTCCTTCTCTCTTGCAGCTGACACACCTATTTATACCAGAATGCTGTTTAGGACAGGTTTAGTGACTATTAGACATTTTTCTAATTTCTGATTCAAATGTTTTCACAGCTGGTATATACCCATCCACTGTTGTGCCAATACTGACCTGTAGCTTAAACAATGCATTTTTCTTTGCTGATGATTATACCCTCGTGTCGTGGTTCCGCTCGAGTGGGCAGCCGAGCTCCACCACAGCCGCTCTCTCACTCCCCCTCCTCAAAGAGGAATGGGGAGAAAATATGTGAAAAGGGGCTCAAGGGTTGAGATAAGGACGAGAAAATCACACAATAATTATTGTAACGGGCAAAACAGACTCAGCATAAGAAGATAGTAAGATTTATTGCCTATTACTAACAAGCGAGAGAAGTGAGAAAACGAAGGAAAAGAAAAAAAAACAAAAGCACCTTCCCCCCCATCCACCCTCTTCCACCTCCTCCCCCCGAGCGGCACAGGGGAACAGGGGAATGGGGGTTATGGTCAGTCTACAGCACTTCTTCTCTGCCGCTCCTTCTCAGTCACTCTCGTCCCCTGTGCTGTGGGGTCCCACCCACGGGATGCAGTCCTTGATGAACTGATCCAGCGTGGGCTTCCCACAGGCAGCACTTCTTCCAGAACTGCTCCAGATATGGGTCCGTACCACGGGGTCCATCCCTCAGGAGAAAACTGCTCCAACCTGGCTCCCCTACGGGCTGCAGCTCCTGCCAGGTCACCTGCTCCTGTGTGGTCTCCTCTCCACGGGCTACAGGTCCGGCCCGGAATCTGCTCCGGCAGGGGTCTTCCACAGGTGGCAGCCTCCGTCGGTGCAGGGCCACCTGCTCCACTGTGGTCTCCTCCATGGGCTGCAGCATGGAACCCTGCTCCACCGTGGTACTCCATGGGCTGCAGGGGGACATCTTGCTTCACCATGGTCCTCACCACAGGCCACAGGGGACTTCTGCTCCGGCGCCTGGAGCACCTCTCCCCCTCCCTATGGCTCCCTGCTACCAAAACCTTGCCACATAAACCCACTACACCTTGTTGCGTTTGTAAAGAGGTATCATACTCCTCAGTCTTTCTTTTGCTAGATTGCATCTGATACAGAGAATTTCACTGCCTAGATTCTAGCTAAATAACAGATCCTTGGCTTTATGATAAGCCCATACATTTGAAATATGTAGTAAGATGTTTCTAACACTACAATTTTTAGTATTCCTCACAGTACATTAGAAATACTATGATAGAGTGCATAAACCACATATTTCCTGTTTCCTCTCCTAAGATCAGGTCCCTACTCACTTTGTCACTGCTCTTGTCATCATCGTTTGTAGTTTGATGCCATTGGTCTTGTACATGAGGAAAAAGAATGGTATTCAGCATTTGAGAAAAAAAGTGATGGTGATTGCCAACTTTTCTAGAGAAAGTCTTAGCTGAAGTATCTTGGAGCTTATCTTTCTTCCACTGATAGCTCATTTATTCATTCCATTATGACTTTGTATACTTAGGCTTTTCTTCTCAGTTGCTTTCTGTCAATATGCTTGTGGAAAAGTTTTGTAGCTAGAAGAAATCTCCAGAAAGTAATTTGTTCTACAATAAATGTCTAAGACAGAAGGTGTACATCTTATTGAGGTCTTTCTTTCTTTCTTTCTTTCTTTCTTTCTTTCTTTCTTTCTTTCTTTCTTTCTTTCTTTTCTTTCCTTCTTTCCTTCTTTCCTTCTTTCCTTCTTTCCTTCTTTCCTTCTTTCCTTCTTTCCTTCTTTCCTTCTGTCCTGGTTTCAGTTAGCACAGAATTAATTTTCTTCCTAGTAGCTGGTGGAATGCTCTGTTTTGGCTTAGAATGAGAAGAGTGCTGATAACACCCCGATGCTTTAATTGTTGCAGAGCAGTGCTTATACTAAGCCAAGGACATCTCAGCCTTTGCTCTGTCCTGCCAACGGGCAGGCTGGGGGGGTGCAGTAAGAGCTGGGAGGGGACAGACCCAGGACAGGTGACCCGAACTAGCCAAAGGGGTATTCCATACCATCTGACGTCATGCTAAACAATATATAGGGGTGGCTAGCCGGGGGGAGGGGGCCGGACTGCTCGGGGTTAAGCTGGGCATCGGTCAGCGGGTGGTGAGCAATTGCATTGTGCATCACTTGTTTGTACATATTATTATTAGTAGTACTATTATCATCATTGTATTATTATTATTATTATTATTATTATTATTTTCCTGTCTTATTAAACTGTCTTCATCTCAACTCACGAGCTTCACTTTCCATTTCTCTCCCCCGTCCCAGAGAGGGAGGGGGGAGGGTGAGCGAACGGCTGCGTGGTGTTTAGCTGCCAGCCGGGTTAAACCACGACACCTTCTTTCCTTCTTTCCTTCTTTCTTTCCTTTGTTGATGGAGATCCAGCCATACTAGCTTCATCCTGAGACCTGATTTTCAGCTAGCTTAAGTGGAATGCAGGACAGAAACTCGTATTTACATTTTACTTAATTTAAACCTGTAAATAATAGAAAGTTGAAAAAGGAATTATTTTTAAACTACAGTTCAATATTTATTTTTAAACCAGTGTCAGTAATATCTAACTAGACATTAAGTTGTCCATTTATCACTCTGATAATTTGTAAATAAAATCTTTTTTTAAAATTAAAAACAAAACAAATAAACAAAACAACCAACAATAAACAAATCTAATTTCATAGTACATGTATATACCTCTAGCTAGGTAGCTAAGAATATATTCCATTATTTTGTTCAGATATCCAGTCATTCTTTTAAACTATCTTCCATTCTGCTGTGTTTCCAAGCATAACTGAATAGACACTGACAATTTAGAACTTAGACTTGTGTTCTCAAGAATTAGTGCTAATGAATGTGGTAAAACTAACTGACATCATAAAATCACTATATTGCATGGGAAATGCTCGGTTTTCATTTTACTTATTTGGCCCATTGGCCAGAATAAACTTAAATTTCACTCAAATCTAGACTATAGAATCACAGAATCACAGAATTTCTAGGTTGGAAGAGACCTCAAGATTCAAACAATGAAGTTTGTATAAAATGTCCTTTAACCAGCTTATAATTTTAAAAGAAGTTGTATCATTATTCATACATTATACCGGTAAAGCTTTATTTACACCTTTGAATGTGTAAAGGAAATCTTAACTGAATAACTTATTATGTTAATAAATATGTGTGAGCTTTTATTTTGAGAATGGTATGTTGTAGATGGTGTTGATTATCATATCGTCAAGAAACATCTGGAACACTTATGTCTCTGAAAATCTCTCCAGATGTTACTAAAATTGTTAAGGTAGATCTGTGATATAGGTTGATCTAAAAAATAGAACTTGGATTGAGAAAACATGTTCATTTTTTTATATCTGACAGAGGTTTCTTGGGAGATTTCCACAGATAACTTGGGTTCTCATTGCTTGCTTCCCTCTGTGTAAAACAGTCATTCCATATCTAGGGTCTGTGTGAAAATATACACAAAGATATGCTGTTCTTGTAATACAAAAGGGAGGACAAACAATTACTGACTGTTAATCAAAACTTAGACAAAAAAAAAACATTCTAATCGGACACATTCCCACAGTGGCTTCAGGCCCTTCAGTACACAACCATTAATTTATGCCCAGTAGAATGCCACCTGTTTACCTTTCTCTTGGAAATTTATTATCCACCAATATCACTTTTCTGCCAGTCCATTATGCAGCTGTTTTAATTTGCAGCTTTCTCTGTTATAGGTAGATACCTATTAAAGTAGGAATAGACACAATCACTTTAGGCAAAACATGATTGACTTTATGGTATAATGCTGTTTAAAAGGACCACACAGATACATTATAAAGATGTTTTTGCCAAGGTAATTATGTAATTAAAGAATAGTTGGATGGAAGAAATGGTGTAATTCAAGGTTTAGATCTTTCTTCCTCCTCAAAAAACAAACAAACAAACAAACAAACCTGAACCAATTCTGTTTTGTTCTGTTCTATTCTATCTTACTCTATTAGGTGGAGAATAGATAGCTTGACATGTATATACTGTCACTTTCACTATTTCAGATTCCATTCTCCAAATCCAATTATTCAAGGAGATGTATTGTTTCAATGATATGGACACACAGTGGTTAAGACAAGCTGAAGAAATAAGATTTAATTTGTGAGCTAATGATTTGAATTTGGGTCTCCAGTGATAAAAGGGAACATTTTAGCAACCCACTTTAAATTGTGTTGGATAGAGGTATCCTGTAAGTAATGTGGTGTTCTCATACTCTATGTTGTTTCCAGTGTTGACTACAATATGTATCTTCTCAAGATGCTGGAAAATTACTAACATGCCAAATGGATGTGGCAATCGCAACAAAAAATATAAATGCAACTACAGAACAATGATATATTTTTTTGAGCCTGTCACTGTTATTAACACCATTATCTTCATCTACTAGATTGTTCTTCCACATTTTTTTTCTGTAACATCTCTTGATGTTACCAATGACACCAACAGCATAGTAAGTTAATGCTGTCATTTAGAGATGCAAATGACAGGAGGTCACAGTGTTAAATAACACCAAACGTTTGGCACCCTATTTTTAAATAGCAAACTAATGTAATAGATTTCATTGTACAATTTTTATACATACTAAAAAGTTTTAAAATCCTTACAATTTATGTAAAGAAAATCTGAATTTTCAAGAACTAGAAGCTGATTTTTTTTCCCCTAGGCATCCAAGTCCTTGTTCATTTAATCCTGTAAAAGTTTCAGTCAGCTAGCAGAAAGCAGACATACATGTATGTCACAGAAAGCAAGAGGCACTACATTACATCTATTTCCTAATCACAGTTGCTCCACATTTTGTCCTTTCGTTAATCCAGTGTCATTTATTCTGACTTTATTGCTTTTTGACAATGTATTACACTCAAATATAGCAGGAAATCTACTAAGTCTTTATATATTACTTTTATGTCAGTAGTACATTTTGATGGTAGAACGAATCTAATTGAATGAATGAAGCAAATGAGAATTATTCCCCATTCAAGGCTTACTTCATAGCTACAACTTCAATCAAACTAAAAATTATTTTCTTCCTGCCTTTGACCATTGTCTAATGGTATCAAAGCACTGCAAAATCTCATGTCATGCACGACTCAAATTATTTGTTCAAATTTGGGGCAGGAGCAGCCCAATCATTAGAGATTTTTCAAGAATGCATTAAAAAAGGTAAGATCATAGATTATTGGTTCAGTTCTTTTCATTTTTATCTATCTTATGCATTATGTTTATGCACTGTCAGTGAAACAGCTTCTGCTATTTTAAGATAACAATTTTCTTTCTTATCTTTCAAGATTACACACATTTTGATGTTACACTTTCAGGTCTGGCAACAATATATAATTTGCTTTCTCTTGTCACCCCCATTTTACTGTAAAAGTCAATATAGTATAAGTATATGGAATGACAGAAAAATAAATTGTGGCTTAATACTTTTGATTTTGACAAGGTCTTAATGGTTTTTGCATCTGTTACACATTAGAAAGTGAGAGAAATAATTGATTTTCTTTTGACTTTATGCAAAATTTACAGTAGTTGGAAAAATCTTTTGTTGACACTATATGCTTGACTGATTTAATTCAACAAATAGTGCCGTTATCTTCATCATGAAGCACTATGGTTATGAAGTAATTTGAACACATTGATAGACACAGATGAATTAATTAGACAGTAATTTCAGGTGTACATTTTGAAAAGGAGTAATCTCAAATTAGAGAAAAAAAAATAGAAAAATAGATTTTATATTAAAATATTAAAATATATTTATATTAAAATATAGATTTTATATTAAAATAATAGAAAATAGATTTTTAAAATCTATTACATTAAAAAAAAAAAAAAACTTAAAAGGCAGTGTACTACCTTAGTTTTCACATAGTTCATTATAATGTAGTGAACTATGATCACATAAGATGTCATAATATAGGTTTTTATTTTAGACTAGTAACTAGAAGATTTATACTGATATTTTCTTTTGCGTCAAAAGCTATTTAATTATGTAATAATCCCTCCAAACCTGTAATACCTATAATACCTATAATACCCTATAATACCTCCAGACCCTACCCTACCGTTTTTTTATGATGATGAAAACATTTCTCCAAAAATGTTTCTAATTTTTATTAAGACAAAAACTATATACAGAATCTATCCACTTCTTCCAAAAGGATCACTTAGTTATTAGATACGTTTCCTTCTATAAATTTGTCTAAATTTAGGCTCCAGACATTGATTCTTATCATGCCTTTCTCTACATTAGAAAGTTCTTTCGATTTTTTTACTGTTTTGTTGTTGTTGTTGTTGTTTTGTTTGTTTGTTTGTGCGAGGGGAATGAAAAACTATGATCAAGCTGGAAATTTCTTCTATTGGAATATATTGTCATTTAAGTCAATGACAATAGAGTGGCTGTATATCAGTTTTGATCTCTTCTTTGTGCTTTGTGTATTTTGTTATCTATAAAATCTAGTTATAAAAACTCTATGCAAACTTTTACAAGTAGAAAATTACTTTTCTCTGTGTCTGCACTATTTTGTGCGAAATCACTTTAATTTTTTTCATTTTTATGACTTAAATCTAGAGCCACTGCAGTTTATGAATGTGTTATCTGTAGGTATGGCCTTCATTTTTTGCTCTAAACCCTTTGCTTTCTGTTTGATTGGCCACAGCTAATCAAATCATGAAGACACTTTATCACCGACCTATCCTTCTAATTCTTTAACATCCAAATAACCTTTGTGTGTCCTATAAATTTTATTCATGGTGATAATTTAAGATACATAAAAAGAATTTCTAATTAAGTACACTTAATTTACATTTTATTGGCTCACTGTTTTAGTCTTACTTAGTTGTTATACCAGCTTAATAGATGACCTTCTTAAATGATATTAGAATTACATTTCATAAGGAAATATAATATTCTTCCTTACGTCAAATAAAACTTGAAGCCATTTGGGAGAAAAACATGGGGAAAATTAGGGGGAAAAAAAAATAGCAGTCTGCATCACGAGAATCGTATTGTATTACTGTTGTGTATATTTATTCAGCTTCTTTTGAGCAATGGAGAGTAGAATCTTGCATAAAATGCAGTAACACATTACTAGTAGGTTTATAAAAAATAGTATCCTAGTTGCTGCATGCTGTTATCTAGTTTAGCAGAGGTTTCATCTTCCACACTGTGTTAACATTTGATTTATAGTACCAGAATTCTCCACTGCATTTGAAGTCAATTTATGAAATATTACCTTTGATTTTATGGATACAATTTTTTATCTAATGGACTGTATGGAAAGTATACAATATTAATTCCATAGAGACTAAAACCTTGCTTTATGCTGAAACATGCACATATCAGCAGAAGTGGAAGCTTTGCTATGATGCTTTGTAGACATGGGCATGATCTCATCTGGAAAGCAGAGGAACTGGATGTCAATGCGCTAATTCATCAAGAAAGGTGAACAGGTAGACAGAAGTAAATAACACTTTCATCTTTTTGATGAGCAAATAACATATTGTCATAGTGGAAAGATATTTTTAGCTGTGAAGGAAAGTAATGTATACTGTTGCACTGGTAAGTGAACTAGGTGTATTGGTTTAAATGATTTTTGTATCTCTTTTGTAACTCTAATGGATTTCAGAAAAGTTGGGGAAAAAAAAAAAAAAGTTATTTTGTATTTTGTTTTGGAAATAGAGTCCTCCATAACCTAGGATCTTCTATTCATGGCTAAGGTGTATCAGTCCTAATGGTGTGACCATAGGCCAGGATAAGGAACTAATAGGATATTGATTTTGCTTTGTACAAATCCTTTCTATTTTCTCAAATGTTTAAGGAGACATGTATAGGTCACTGATAAAAAGAAGAGCCTGATGTTGTTATTCTTGTATAGAACTGTGTAGTTGAGGTTTGTGTTTATGTGAGTTTATTGGTGTTTTGTATATTGGTATTTATCATTGTAGATTCTAAAGGTATATGTAACATATACCTTAAGAACAGCCATGTTGTAATGGGAAATAAACAGAAATAAAATTAAGAAGTTGAATATTAAAAGAATATACTTAATACTTAAATATATTTCCTTAATATACTTAGGTGTATTTCTTCATATACTTAAGGAATTCCTTAATACTTAAGGAATGTCATATCTATAATGTGTTTCGTTGATATGAAACTTGATATGGTTATGCCCAATAACTTGATATGGTTATATATGGTAAGAACTTGATATGGTTATGCCCAATTAGGGATATAGTGTCTTAGTTTCTTGTGTTGCAAGTCATTTATGCAAATATATATTTTTATATATATAAATAAATAAATAAATAAATAAAATAAAAATAAGAAAAAAATATATTTTTATATCAATACATTATAGCAGATGTTACATTCTCTAATTGTACACAGACTAATCAGTCGTAAAATACTGGAAAATTAATAGTGACATAAAAAAAATATAGAGAGCTAATACCATCTTCTCAATCCAGTAAAAAAATAAAATAAAATAAAATAAATGTCTATATAACTTCCAATGACATATTAAAAGCTTATTGTTCTCAATGATGTTTCTGACTGCAGAAAAACTGAAGTTTTAAATTAAAAGTTTTTCCTGGAAATTTCTTTGGCAATAATGTTCTCTTATGTTCTTGCTTATAGTGAAATGAAATAATACTTAATTGCCATACATTTTTAATACAATGTAGTACATTAAAAATGTTTAAATAAAATTTATCCTTGAACTAAAAATTAAATTGTTACATTTGAATATTATAACTGAATATAAGTACACAGTTGGACATGTTAGATTTTATTTCCTAAAATAGTTTCACTTATTTATTTATAAAATTTTTATTTTCACATTGATAAACCTTTTGTCACAATTCTTCTTAATTAGCTGACATAATACATGTATAATAATAATATAATATAATAAATTACAAACTCACAAAATCTACTTTTTTCAAGAACGTTTTATCAAATTCTACTACTTTTTTTTCTTGTTTAGTGATAACGTTTTTAAATCAAACCAACAATGTTTTATGTGTTTACCTAGAAATTAGTGTTTACATACAACTTAGTAAGAATTAAATTCTTTATTTTGTTTCAAAATAAACATTTTGAGGTATTTAATGTCTTAAAAAAAAAAAAAAAAAAAAAGAAAAAGAAAAAGAAAAAGAAAAGAAAATGAGTACCTAACTTTTGTTCACTCTCTAGCTACACTCTTTTAAGCTATATAATATGAAAATCACTAATGCCCTCTATGAATTTTAGAAAAAAAGGCTTTATGGTTAAAAGTGCCAATGATATAATGTTTATAAAAGATACAAGCTAAATTTTAGAGTGTAAACAAAACTGTAGTACTTTAGCTGGGATTAAGAGACTTCTTTAAGATTTCCTGTGGAAATCCTAAATCACTTATCCATATATTATGGACTCTGTTCTCCAAAATGGAAATAAGAATATATCCATGTTTATCAAGGTGTGGTGAAAAGGATGAAAATATTTAAAAGCACTATATGTGTGTGTGTGTATATATAGGTATACAGTTCTGAAATTATGTATGCATGTATTTACCTGCATAATATAATTGCTTATGACAAGAAGCTCTTTAAATAACATATCCAAGGCACTAAAACAACATGATAATGTGGTAGAGAGCCATAAACTTTTTAAATAGCTTTAACTGACATAAAATGAGCTAACATATTATTATTTCTTGTGTCCTATTCTATGTACATAGTCATAAATTAGTTTATTCCCTGAGATTCCAATTTAAAATCATTTAGCATTCCTCCTTTAAGAATATGGTGGCAATAAAAAAATCAATAATTCACACAGAATTTGATATGATTCTTTCTTATCTCACTGCCACAAGACTCATCAAATGATATTGTAAAACACATTTTTGGAAATATTAATTCCTTCACATATAGCCTATAGTTCAAAATAATTTGTCTGACAAGTAAGGTCTAATATTTCAGTGGCAGGCATGAAACAAACTTTCTTTTCCGATAAGGCTATTTTTTTACAACACACTCCCTCTTATACCATACTACCTTTTTTTCTTGGAAGTATAAACGGCATACAATGAAACAAATTTATCTTTGAAATGAGATTTTTACTGTGATCAAATGCTTATTATTTCTTGCCTATGTATACTGTACAGTTTCTTTTCTAATAAGAATATTTATTTGCTAAATGTAATAGAATATCAGAAGTAATGAGAATAAAAGACCTGCTTATAATTTGTGCATTTTCCTAGCATCATATAATTGATTTTTGAATCACTTTCACCCTGGCTTGAAGAAGTCAGTCCGAATCTACATCATTTTCTGAGTTATACCATTTTAAAATACTTTATTCACTCTTATTTTCAAAAGTATGAGAAATATCCTAAAAAAATATAATCTGTCATAATTTTATATATTTTAACCTACTCAGTTGTTTTATATTCACTTTGATAATAAATTAAAAATGCAAAGTATGCTCAAAAATCCTTAACCCTAGAAGTTAAAAGCACCTTTTTTTTTTATTTCTTACAACATTACTTTCTCGTATTTCTTTATTATATTTCTATAACATGAATAATAAATGGTATCTTCTAGACTAGAAGTATACACTTTCTATTTAACCTGAGTGAGGAAAGGTTATTAATAGGCTTAATGGTTATTAACATAACATATTTAGGTTGATTGACATATTTCTTTTCATTAGTACAAATCTTTTTTTTTTTTTTTTTCATTATCAACTTTTCCGTCCTTTGATTCAATTTCCATGTATCCAAATTATTCTGTGTATCATACCTGGAATTTTGTGGAGTTATTAAGAAATGTTTATAGAATAATTTTGACTTATTTGCTTTTTTAATAATTTGAATAAATTCAACATATGGTCAAATGTCGACCATACTGTCATGATTATGAACATATAAATATATGTTCATGATTATTTTATAACACTTTCTATTTATTGGAAATCCTTTGAATTTTCAAAGTGCATCTGAGAATCTGGTGAGAAACATTGAAAACAGTCTCCTGCTTACCCTTGCTGGATGACAACAATACCGCTGACTACCAAGTACAACCTAAAGTAGAATAGTAACACTTAGCACAAAATTATTTATTAAACATAAGATAAATGTGGTAAAACAGAACAGTACATCTATAGTTAACTTTCAGAACAAAATCAGACTTTAAAAGATTATCTGCTGATTTTTTTTCTTATATTTAACTTTTCTCCATTCTCCTTTCATCATTCCAAGCTTCTGAAAGACTGATATTAAAGAAAAGCAAAGAAATCTAGCATAGCCCCTGAGACCCCGTGTGGAAAAAGTGTGAATCGCCATCACAGCGTTTGTCAGGAAAAAAAAAAAATAAATGTATTTAACTACAGAAACTGAGGGGAAAAAAAAAAGGATGGAAAAGACGGACTCCAGGAATACCTTGGTTCCAACCTATTTCCTTGTTTTGATAAAAATGTTGTAAGTGGAATAACTGCTCACAGAAATCGAACTTAATCGCTTTTAACCAAGGCTAAAAAGTGTGAAAAGTTAGACTGTAAAAATAAAAACTGAGGTCAATAAGCCACAAAACTGAGCAAAATTGAACAAAACATAGTTTATCAGCACAAAAGCCTAGATAAAACCTCCACAATTAAAAGGCAATATCAACCTTAAGTACTATGGATTTTTGAACAAATATTTCAGATAGCTTGCACATACCTGAACTTTTTCTCAGATATTGAATCCTTTGTTGTCTCTTTTTCTAAATTTGGAAAAAAAATATAAACACAACCTTAAGTATAAAATAAGTTTTTCACTTTTGTGACAGTAATAAATGTATTTACCAGGATAGACTAAGGAATAATGCTAAATATAGGGTAAGAATATTTTTGCACTCAAGGTAAGCTAGAGATGTAGTTACCACCACTATTGGAGGCCTGGTATACAGCAGCTTAGTGGGCATAAGAATGGAGAAAAATAACTCTGCCTTTTAGACTTGACTTACTCTGGCATAAGAAAGATTAACCTTGTTCCTCTTTTGTTTGTTTTGTTAAAAAAAAAAAAAATCAGGTGTCTCAGTAGCCAACCAGAATGACATTGTTGCTCAGAGTTGCTCAAAACTTCATTTGCATTTTATTTACCTTAGCATTACAATCACTGACAGATATGAGTTGAGTAATTCAAATTCTGTCATTTTCTTCTCATTTATTCTGTCATTTTCTTAGCACAAGCTGCCACCTCTTCTTATTTTCACTTCTGTCCATATTTTAAGGAGAGGTTGGCAAAAAGGTTATTATAGAAGCCTTTTTTTTTTTTTTTCTTTTTGGTTTGGTTGTTTGGTTGTTTTCATTCCCCACTGGCTGACCTGCAAACAGAGGAGAAATTTGATGAGATCGCAGGAAAAGCAGTGAATTTCTTGAAAATGAAAAATAAAGTTTCGGAAACCAAAACTGTATGTACGTGATGTACTGTTGTCTACAGACATCGCGTCTAATATAGTGTCTTTAGGGAAGTACTTTTAGGTTTTGCCAACGTCAGACACTACAGTTATTATACATTTTGTGCAATTCAGAATTGCCTGTGCTGAAGTAACAAATCCCATCTAAAATCACCTTAAAAGACTTGACCAAGAGTTGAAAAGAGGAGGCCCAATAGGCTTTACAGCAATCCTTCCACCTATCCAACCATATATATTTAGCTAAGTTTCCATTTTCTCCTACAGTTTTTTTCTCCTACAGTCTCTTTTTCCCCTGCCTCTAATTCCCTTTGTAATATGGTTTTCCAAATATTTATATGTATATTTTATTTTGGATCTAAACAATATATCAATATATAGAGAGAGTGGGAGATGGAGATACTTTCGAACAGAGGCAGTCAAAGAGAGAAAGGGAGACGTTCTTCCCCTATTATGGATACTTTGTCTTTTTCCTTAGTCTTACCATAGTTTAATTGTTAAGAATTAATATGCTGTAAAAAAAAGTGGGAATATTTATTCAAAATTCATTACATACAAAGGAGAGAAGAACCCTCTTACTTTCATAGACTTTTGCCCAATTCTTGGTTGCTTTTATGTTCCTAGCCCCCTCACCTCCCTCCTCTTCCCCCTCTTCCCCTCCCCTCTCCTTTTCCCCAGCCAGAGAACTTTTAATAGAAATGTGTGATAGAAGCTGGAAGCCTGGCAGAATGCAAAGATGTCCACATCAATACAGATTTCTTGTTTTGAAGTTATGATCATCCCCCAAAAGTCTGATTTGCCTTTTGATTTACCTTTACTTATCAATCTGATAATCTGAATGGAAAAAAAATATATATATATGTATATATATATGTATATGTGTATATATATATATATATATATATGTGAAAATTAGAAAATAATTAAATAATATCTCCTACCAGAAATGATGTGCAATGGCTAATACCATTTGGCAGGTAACACCTAGACAATTCAGTGCTTAAGTTAAATACAAAAGAAATTTGGCAGTGTCCTGAGTTTCCGTTATTTTACTTATTTCTATTTTGTGTCTCTGAACAACAGCACTCACAATGCTACTTATTTTTTGGATTGTACATTCAAATGCAAAATGTACATTTCATAGCTTTTGATGCTTCATAAATAATTCTCTTTGCAATAAGAAGCAGATATTCTTCATCTGACTTTCACTCCAAGTACTAGATAAGCTCAACCTGTTTTAAAATAGGATAAAAGATAAGATATAAGATAAAGGCTGTAGAAAAGAGTCTTTGTTACAGTCATATTACAATCTTATAACATTGTAATTAAAAAAGTCATTGAAATAAATATAATATTTCTCATATAATCACTCGACATTTTATGTCTAAAAGAAAGAAGAAAACAAAAAAAAAGAGAGAGAGAAAAAAAAAAAAAAAAAAAAAAAAAAAAAAAAAAAAAGCTGATCCTCAGAATTATTTTCCTTGCACAGGTAGAAATCACTATCTAAGTAGAAGCCAACATGGAGGTTCAGGTCAGCTGTCTTGCCACAGGTATTGAGCCTGATTCACAGAATCCTGTGAAGAGATTCAAACCGTGGTAGCATGAAGCAAGCATGTTATTTTCCACCTTCTCCAGAAAAACTATAATGTAGCAACAAAATGGCATTAAGAAGTTAGCTGGGAACTATAAAAGCGTGGAGTGCTGGCAATGATCTATTGATTTGATACATTCAACCATAGCCAAAGACATTATAAAGCATCTTCTTTGGTGTAATTGAAGCTTGTTCTAATTTGCAGGTCTCCAATGGAATGAACCGATAAGAAATAAATGTTAAGATACCAGAGAGTATATTCTGGAATTTAACCTCTGTACTAATTACCTACATAAAGTGCATATACTGAAATAATATAGTAATATTTAAAGCATAATAATAAAATAATGGTAGCTAATAAACTGCTGTACCTTGTACCACAGTAAAAAGATTTGAGATATATAAAAAACAGGAAAGACAGCTATTATATATGATTCAAATAAAGAAGTAGACAAGATTAAAAGTCAGCCTAAGATAATAAAATCAAAAGCAAGGTCAGTGAGATGGCTGTAGAAATTTTCCTTTTTGATATAGATATTCTTCTGATATAGAAATACTTTTCATAGAAACAGTCATTTACAACACTCATGTAAAGGAGACATTAAAACTTTTAAAGAAAAGACACTGTGCAATTTTTAGCACAATAGGGGGTGAAATTATTCATCAGATACAGTTTCATTACAGATACAAATCAAGAGATTTCTGTGTATACATCTTCTTAAAATACAATGAAGTGAATGATATGACCTAAGAATGAGCGTGAAAATTAGAACCTGTTAGAACTTTCCCATTACCTTTTTGATAGTGCATAGTTGCATAGACAATCAGTGGCTAGTAAGAAAGACTTCCCTTGAAGAATTGTTAGATTGCCACAGGGTTTTAAACTGTGTTGTTGTACAAAGCAAAAATCTGAAAGCTAAGAAATGGTTCGTGTCTTTCTTGGATTCCAAAGTTTGGCAAATCCAGTTAAAATTATCATAATCAAATGAACTACAAATCTTGAGGGGAAAAAAAAAAATATATATATATATATATATATATTCTGATAATGTAAATGTTATTCAATGGTCTTCTTTGTACAACACTTCAACTCAGTCCTTTGGTTCTTATAGACAAGTGACAAAAATTGCTATTCCAACATGAAGTTGGGACACAAATACTTCTTAAGCAATGTAATGTTTATATAAAGGAAACTGTCACCATTCTTTTTGTTAGGAAAGCTGTAATGGGACTTCATAAATAAGACTGAACAAGATCAGTCATACTACGTCATACGCAACAGTAAAGTTGAAAACAATGTCCATGTTTATTCCTACATTCTTTCATGGCCAATAATACTTCTATTTGCATTCCAGAAATTTAAGCTGAGTAAGGTTCATTTACATCATATCATCAAGTACAAATCAGGGCCCTTGTGGAGAAGTTCTTATCCTAAAAAATAGACCAAATATTCTCTATAAAATGCTTCCAGAATTTTGTGAAAGATCAATAATTATAATGTCTTGTAACTACTACACAAGATTAACTAATCTGTCAGTCAGTCAACAAGAATCACTCTCTGGAAGTTTTTTTCCACTGACTGTAAAAAGTAGCTTGGAAATAAGGATATAATTTAGATATCTCAGGCAAGTGATTAACATTACCTGGTAT